>NC_143075.1:4370277-4682083 GCF_052426305.1 Pelodiscus sinensis | reverse complement strand
CAGATGGCTCAATCACCACAGCATAGATGCACTGCATAGTGAAGACATACCCTGTGATGAATGGGAGGGATAACACCCTTTTATGGACATTCCAGCCATGTAGTTAACTAAACTCTTTCTCAGAAGTTAACTTTTGAGACCTAGCGCTAATTGTCTTGCCAGTGAGGGTTAAAACCATAGACAGTGGGTTCTAGAGAGTCCCCAGCAAAGCTAAGGAAGCAGGAAGTAAGTTGGCAGGAGGCCAAGAGAGCCAATGGAAACAGAGTGTAGGCTTTTCAGTTTAAATCAGCAGCCTTCCTGTTCCTGCCAATGTGTAACGGCAGCCCCTGAAAGGACCGGTGAGGAGCCAGGGAGCAAGGTATGGAGAATCCAGCAACTTCCATGCCTAAGGAAGTACTAAATCTTGGGACTACAGATATAAGAGTAGAACAGGGAATGTTTAGCCAGATGCAGTCAGGTTATTTTTTTTACTTTGGGTTTGTTGCTGAGCATAAATAACTACTCCCTTATCCTGCAACTTTCCCAGCTGAATCCCAGGGAAATAATCCCAGGGAAGTAATTCTCTGTGTTTTAATCCTTTTTTTTTTCAGTTGCCCTGTAACACCTAGCAACCCAGTCATGTTTCACCAAGTGAGTTTTCTCTTTTGTGTGGTTGTTAATAAAAATCACCTTTTTAAGACCATGAGCTGATTTCTGTGTCCTAGAAGGCAGAAGGTTCTGCGGGCACAGGCCTGAGACTGCAAGCCATACTACTAGGAAAAATTACCAATTTTTCAGGCTCTCTCAAGGAGGAGAGCTTAAAGATACCTCACAGGAAAGAATTCCCAACTGTGGCTTCCTGAGTTCTCAGAGGGGATTTTTGCATTTGGGTGGTGGCAGAGATACCAAGCCACGGCCAGGGAATCTGAGGCCTGGAGGAATTTTAACATAAGCCTTCCATGGCAGGGTATTTTTAAAGTCTCATGCAAACTCCCACCTTCTGCCCTTGAAGTGCCAGAGTGGGGAACAGCATTGATATACCCTTAGGCCATGTCTTCACTAAGTGGAAGATTGATGCTGCCATGATTGATCTTCCAGAGTTTGATTTAGCAAGTCTAGTTAAGACTTGCTAAATCAAATGCAAAGGGCTCCTCCATCAGTGGCTAGTACTCCTGCTTCTGCAAGGAGTAAGGGAAGCCAACGGGAGCATTTGCTCCCATCAACCTCCTGCTGTAGGCATGGCCGGGAAACTTGAAACAAGATACATCGACTCCAGCTTCATAATTAGAATAACTGGAGTTGCGTCTCTTGTTTCAACCTCCCCCTTTAGTGTAGACATGTCCTATGAAATTAAAGATGTACTGACTGAGGGGGGATTTGATAGCAGCCCTTCAACTTCCTGAAGGGAGGTTCCAAAGAGGATGGAGAAAGGCTGTTCTCATTAGTGACAGATGGCACAACAAGGAGCAATGGTCTCAAGTTCTGGTGAGAGAGGTCCAGGTTGGATATTAGGAAAAACTATTTCCCTAGGAGGGTAGTGAAGCACTGGAATGGGTTACCTAGGGAAGCAGTGGAATCTCCATCCCTAGAGGTGTTTAAGTCTTGGCTTGACAAAGCCCTGGCCGGGTTGAATTAGTTGGGATTGGTCCTGCCTAGAGCAGGGGGCTGAACTTGATGGCCTTCTGAGGTCTCTTCCAGCTCTGTGGTTCTATGATTCTATGAAAAAATAAGATTGATCATTTGAAAGTTTATTTAGAATGGGTCAAAACGATCTCATATGTAAGAAACAACATGGACAATGGCCACTTTTTGAAGGGAACTTGCCACAAAACCATTTTAAGGTTTAAGCTCCCGAAAGCATGACAACGGGAACCAGGTGAGAGTGGGCAGTGCCCATCTTGATGAAAAATCAGAAAAATTGCCTTCATCCATTGGCTCTGAGGGACACTTTTATATGTCAGCTTTGCCTCCCCTCTTTAAACGTCACCTGGATTCCAGTAAATGAACCTGGACTTCTTTAACTAGTAACGCCCTCTACTGAGCTACACAGCCGACATGAAGCAGCTACTCCGGCAAGGCTACTTGCCCCTTGATATGCCCTGAAGAGCCCTGTGTGGATACAAAATGTGTATCCTCATCCGCCTCTGTATCCGCAAAAATTTGCCACAGATATCTGCATTGACACGCCCAGATGGGGATACCAGGGGCTATAAAGTGGATATCTGCAGATTTGCAGGGTTCTAGATACAACATTTGTATCCACAACTACGTGCATATCTGCAAAAATGAGCTGCAGCTATGGATACCCACGGATATAAAGCAGATCTCCACAGATTTGCAGGGCTCTATCTATATGCCAGTCACTCGTGCCGGAGAGTGAGGAATGAACAAACTGTTTCCATGTCATACAGCCAGAAGATAAAAGGAGAGTTAAAAGCCCTCTCCCACCCATTCTCCTCTCACATGCTCTATATTACCATGGTAACAAAGACTTCATCTACCACAGATGGGAACCAGCTTCACAAAGCCAGATGCCTGCAGGTCTGGGCCTGGGTATCAGGCATAACATCTCACTTTTCTTCTGGGCCTTCTCGGCACTTTTAAAGGGAACCCTGGCTGAGTGCATTCCTGGCACGGGTTAAAACCAGGACTGGGCAAACGCCAACCGAGAAAGTGGGAAACTCTGCAAACTTACCCCCGTGTCTCAAACGGCTCCTGAACCAAAACGCCTTGGAACATTTCAAGATGCACTTCTCTTACCATTCTATTTGGCATCTCACCATCTAATAACAAAAACTCAAGAGCCACAACACTATGAGAAAAGGTGTTTGTATTCCGAAAGCGGACACGCAGTACCCCCCTCTCCCGTGAAAGCCCGTTCTTCAACGTTAGAGCCTCCATTCTGGACACGTAAGAGAGCCTGGGGTGTTCAGACAAACACGCGTGGCTACATTCTGAGCTCGCATAAATCTCCACAGCTCTAGTGACGCCACCTTACAGCCGCCGAGGATTTGTCTCAAAACTGTCCCAAAATCACTCAAAACCCACTTTTGTGGGGGTATGGTCACACAAGACTACAAAAATACAAGGCAGAGATTCATACAATCACCGAATACCAGAATTAGAAGGGACCTCGAGAGGTCGTCAAGTCCAGTCTCCTGCCTTCATGGCAGGAACAAGCACCATCTAGATCAGAGGTGGCCAACAAAATGGCAGCAGTTCAACAAGGTTAGCCCCATGCAGGCCACCGCTGCTATATTTAGCTGTGCCTCCGCAGGTACGAGCGATCACGGCTCCCATTGGCCGGGGATTGCTGTTCCCACCCAATGGAAGTGGCAGAAAGTGATGCAGACTGGCACACGGCTTCTCACAGCTCCCACTGGCTGAGAACTTCAACCCGCAGCCAACAGGAGCTGCGATCGCCGGTATCTGTGGAGGTGCAGCAAATATAGCAGTGGGGGCCTGCCAGAGGCTCACCGTGATGGACCAAATCAGGCTGGTGGGCCAGTATTTGCCTATCCCAATTTAGATCATCCCCGACTATCTCTTAGCTAAGTATCTGGGATAAACGGGTTTGGAGTTGATGCCTGTGTGATACGCGCTTGAACAGACATACACTCCTGCAAAGGCATAATATACTGTAGTCTAGTGGAGCATGCCAGTAATGTGTTCAAATGTTAGAAACCTCTCTCCCTGTAGCAGTTACAGGACTTGCCAAAGCTGCAGTATCTGTAGAATGGTGGATTCCATGCTCGAGGGGGTATTTTTATTGTGCACTTTGCTGGATAATTTTATGTCGCACGTAAGCTGTAATAATCAAACCCGGAAGCCACAAAACCTGAGTGCTGCTGCAAGGTGTGTTTCTGCGCAGACTGCTCTCTGGGACACTATTCCAGAATTGTTTCAGGGTTGGCCCCCAAACCAGGATAAGGAAATAGCTGCTGTGACTTACAGGAAATCAGTTACACCATATCGGCACAGCAATCTGCAGCTGAAGAGTTCCCGCCCTCCGTCCCCGGGGGGTGGAAGCAACTGGTATCGCAGCCCATCAGATTAACCCCGTGTTCAGAGGGACCGGCTGCAATGCCGCTGCAGCTGCCGCAAAGCCCACTCCGTGCAGGAAGGGAACTTTGTTTGTAAGCTCCACCCCTGCCGACTGCATCCACGAGGCTGGTGAAAGAACCAAGGCTATGGCTGTGCCAAAAAGACTGTGGCACAGGGATCAGCAAGCTAGACGGTGCCATCACTTGCAGACTGGAGAATGACCCAGAGGCTTCTCTGTGGCTGCACATTTTCCTGATGAGCTGATCTTCGGTGTGTAACCTACTAAGGACCTTCGCATTTTAGCCCTGCTGGTGTATTAACTGGAAATGACCCAGTCACACAAATGTTATTACAGTTAGTCCACATGGAAGCTAAAGGGAACGGCCCCAATAAGCCAAGTGGCCATTTCCTGTCCAGCCAGGCCACATATCTTGTTTGGAAAAGCATTTTGACACCCTCGGAAGGCCAGGCTCAAAATGGATGTTCTGTAACTACAGACCTGCAGCACCTGACCCTTGGGTGGCCAAGAGCACGAGGAGTGGAACGTGGCATGAGCTACCTGGAGCAATTCCACCAAAGCCATTCCGGTTACACCACAAATGATGCCAGAGAGCACGAACGTGAATGGAATCCTACTAGTCCTTCCAGTTCTTAGGAGGCCAAGGGAGAGAGCAGAAGTGGCAGCACCGGCACATCCTTTGTGTGCAGGACACAGACCTGCTTTTCCTGCAGTGCTTCTGAGGAGATTTCCAGTGCCCAGTAAATGTGTCACGCGTCTACCCCTGGAAAATAACACTCCCTGGTAAAGTATGGGTGGCAGCAGCACAAACTTCCCGGAACATCGTCCTTCTAAGGGTATGTCTACACAGCAGCATTACTTCGGAACACTGGAGGAAGGCGGGGGCCATGTCACAGCAGTCCCACTTCCCCGGCCACTGGAGGAAGGCGGGGGCCATGTCACAGCAGTCCCATTTCCCCGGCCACTGGAGGAAGGCGGGGGCCATGTCACAGCAGTCCCACTTCCCCGGCCACTGGAGGAAGGCGGGGGCCATGTCACAGCAGTCCCACTTCCCCGGCCACTGGAGGAAGGCGGGGGCCATGTCACAGCAGTCCCATTTCCCCGGCCACTGGAGGAAGGCGGGGGCCATGTCACAGCAGTCCCACTTCCCCGGCCACTGGAGGAAGGTGGGGGCCGTGTCACAGCAGTCCCACTTCCCCGGCCACTGGAGGAAGGCGGGGGCCGTGTCACAGCAGTCCCATTTCCCCGGCCACTGGAGGAAGGCGGGGGCCATGTCACAGCAGTCCCATTTCCCCGGCCACTGGAGGAAGGCGGGGGCCATGTCACAGCAGTCCCATTTCCCCGGCCACTGGAGGAAGGCGGGGGCCGTGTCACAGCAGTCCCATTTCCCCGGCCACTGGAGGAAGGCGGGGGCCATGTCACAGCAGTCCCATTTCCCCGGCCACTGGAGGAAGGCGGGGGCCGTGTCACAGCAGTCCCACTTCCCCGGCCACTGGAGGAAGGCGGGGGCCGTGTCACAGCAGTCCCATTTCCCCGGCCACTGGAGGAAGGCGGGGGCCGTGTCACAGCAGTCCCATTTCCCCGGCCACTGGAGGAAGGCGGGGGCCGTGTCACAGCAGTCCCATTTCCCCGGCCACTGGAGGAAGGCGGGGGCCGTGTCACAGCAGTCCCATTTCCCCGGCCACTGGAGGAAGGCGGGGGCCGTGTCACAGCAGTCCCATTTCCCCGGCCACTGGAGGAAGGCGGGGGCCGTGTCACAGCAGTCCCACTTCCCTGGCCACTGGAGGAAGGCGGGGGCTGCAGCACTGCAACCCAACTTCCCTAGTCACCAGGGAGGTCCAGGCTGACTGGTGTGGAAAAAGTGAATAAGGATAACTTATTTACTTATTCCCACAATATAAGAATATGGGGTCGCCAAATGAAATTAATAGGCAGCAGGTTTAAAACAAACAGAAGAAAGTTTTTCTTCACTCAATGCACAGTCAACCTGTGGAACTCCTTGCCAAAGGATCTGGTGAAGGCTAGGACTTGAACAGGGTTCAAAAAGAGCTAGATAGATTCATGGAGGTTAGGTCCATCAATGGATATTAGCCAGGATGGATAGGGATGGTGTCCCTAACGCCTGTTTGTCTGGAAATGGGTGACAGGGGAGGGATCAGGTGAGGATTACCTGTTGTGTCCCCTCCCTCTGGGCCATTTGGTATTGACCAAAGTCGGCAGACAGGACACTGGCAAAACCAGCCGCTCTAAAAGCCTTGAACTACATGTTCCAAAATAAAAGCCGTGGAAAGAAAAAATGTATTTTTACGGTACCGGCTGAAGGAGACCAGCACAGAAATCTAACCCCTAGGTCTGTCAGAGTCAGAAGAGGGACTTATTTGATTTCTTGGCACTCGTGCACAGCACGGCCTCCTGTTCTGGTGTCAAGTGGAGAGTTTCCAGATCCCAGTTGTGTTTTCATTTGCCCAGGAGATGGAAAGAAAGCCAATTTCTGTGCATTCCCATAAACCAGAAACACCTGTTGGCATTCAGAACAGTGCCTTGGCTGGCTCTTGCCGACTGAGCGTCTAGCAGGTGTCACTGCAGCCAATGGGAATAGCTAACGTGGGTTCAGAGGCCCCACAAACATTTAGCTACGCGAAGAAAAATGTCTGCATAATTGCATGCAGCCCGCACGCACATGTATGTACATTAAACCATAAGAACCAGCGGGCCCGTAAAGTGAAGCACGCAGTTGGGTGTCTGAGAGGAAATGAATGCAGTTGAGAATGGAAAACCTCGCCCCCTAAACAGCAAATGCTGATTGGATACGCCAGCCAACCTCTCGCTGTGTCTGCTGGCAAAAATGCAGTGCGCCTCCTTTCAGCTTGCAAGCATTCTGACCCCACTCCTCAGCCAGGTGGGGAAAAAAACCCATGACTCCAGACACGCAACCCTGTAGCCTACTGTACCAATTTGATTTAGTTTCCTAAGGATTCTATTGTCCTTCTAGGCACAGACATCAATGGCTGGTATTACAAAGAATTAACAGCTGCACACATACTAATTCTGTGAGACGGGATGGACAGTGTTAACTCCTGAGGACAGGAATTATATAGGACTTTGTAATGGGGAGACTGCCTGATTACCATTACCTCATTTCCACTGAGGTAAAATCTTGAAATATGATATGTGTTTTCTCTAAGGCCAGTTAAGACCTTTGGCCATCAGAACATAAGAACAGCCAGAGTGGGTCAGACCAAAGGTCCAGCTAGCCCAGTATCTTGTCTTCTGACAGTGGCCACTGCCAGGTGCCCCAGAGGGAGTGAACAGAAACAGAAGTGATCCCTCTCCTATCGTACCTTTCCAGCCCCTGAAAATAGAGGCTAGAGACAGCACTCCTACCCATTCTGGCTAATAGCCATTGATGGACACCTCCACCCCATAAGTTTATCAAGCTCTTTTTTGAACCCTGTTAAAGGCCTGGTCTTCACAACATCCTCTGGCAAGGAGTTCCACAGGTTGACTATGCACTGAGTGAAGACAAACTTCCTTTTGTTTGTTTTAAAGCTGATACCTATTCATTTCATTTGATGGCCCCGAGCTCTTGTGTTATGGGAACAAGTAAATAACTTTTTCTTATTCACTTTCTCCTCACTGGTCACGGTTTTATAGACTCTATCCTATCCCTCCTTAGTCTCCTCTTTTCTAAGCTGAAAAGTCCCAGTCTAGTTAATTTTTTTTCATATGAGACCCATTCCAAACCTCTAATCATTTTGTTGCCCTTTCTGAACCTTTTCCAATGCCAATAGATCTTTTTTGAGATGAGGCGACCACATCTGTACACTGTATTAAAAATGTGGGTGTACCATGGTTTTATATAGAGGCAATAAGATACTCTCTGTCTTATTCTCTATCCCTTTTTTAATGACTCCTAACATTCTATTTGCTTTTTTGGCTGCTGCTGCACATTGAGTGGATGTTTTCAGAGAACTTTCCACAGTGACTCCAAGATCTCTCTGAGGAGTGGTTATAGCTAAATTAGTCCCCGTCATTAGGCTAACCCATCCAAGATCATCAAAGGGCGTCGGTCTTTCTTAGCCATCATCGTACATTCCAGTCACCTTTGCAGGAGTAATCACAACATTTGGTAGACTTACTCATTACAGACCACTGGCTACCTCAAAAGATTTCTGAAATCCCACTTCTCAACCAGAGCACCAAGACATTCTCCATTTAATCACGCACAGAATGTCTTACTATTTTCTGTGATCCAGCTGGGCTGGGTTTGAGGTCTCCAATTCAGGGAAATTAAGTATACCCGGGGTCAACAGTTCTAGTTAATGAATTTTAACCAACCTAATTGGCAAAGGTGAGGGCATGTTCCACAGGGACCACTGCTTACAAGCCGGTCCCTCCTCAGAATGGACTACTATCAACCAACCAGTAAAACTCTCTGTGCATCACATTAACCTTCTGAAACACTGATGTAATAGTATCTCCCTTTGAACGGTGCTGCTAGTTGTGTTCAGTGAATGTCAATTAGGTTCAATTTCAATAATTACTATCTGAACCTCTTCCAGCTCCAAAACGGGCCAGATACCACCTAGAACATCAAGAGACTTCTGGTGGGATCAGCTTCCGGACCCAACAGGAGATCCTTCAAGAATGGCCTTTTGGGGGCTATTTTAACACTTTCAGCTCCCATCTCAGCATGAATTGAGAGAAAATACAACTACTGGAACTAGGGATGTTAAAATGCAATTACTTTCCTAATCGATTAGTCGACAGATTTTGTCAACTAGTCGATAAGGGTAGGCAGTCCTAGTGCTGAGTCTGGCTAGCACCGGTTCACAGCCTCACCTCCCCAGCTGCCACTCTGCATTGCACAGCCGAGGGAAACCGCAGGCGAAGGTGCTGAGTTGGTTCCTGCTCCACCCATTTCTTTTTATCCATCACCACACACACCGAGACACCAGGCTGAATGAAAAGAAACACATGGAGCAGGGACCAACTCAGCACATGGCTTCCCTCGGTTGGGCAATGCAGAGCAGCAGCTGGCATACGCGCGTGTGTGTGTGTGTCTGTGTGCACACGCGCGCACGTGTGCTGTACAATGCAGAGCGGCAGCTGGTGTGTGTGTGTGTGTGTGTGCTGTACAATGCAGAGCGGCAGCTGGGGGGATTTAACTAATGGACAGTGCTAATCGATAAGCTCCTCTTTATCGGTTAGTCGACTAGTCGGTTAGTCGCTAACATCCCTAATTTGAACATCTCAGAACTTCAGTCATGGATGATTTTTGTGTTTGGCTCCAAAATTAGGCAAAGGCGCAGAGCAGAAAGGCTGGTCTATGGGTTTTTGGGGGGAGGGTGGGGTTAAACCCCAACTGATTCACACATCTGTTCCTGTGAGGCTTTCAAATAATTAATTTTGTCAAGCCAACAGGTGTCAGACGTCGAAGAAAAAAGGCGGACAAAGGCAAATTGATAACACTAGCCTCCCATTTGAACTTGATATAAAGATACCAGAATAAGGAGGACTCCTGTTTCCTGCGGTATCATTTTTCACTGGCATTCACTAACAGATGTTGGGCAATAAAAAAACGATTGTAACAAATTATTTTTCTCTCTGGCTGGTGCCAGCTGTTGATCTGGTTACGGCGGTTGCTAGAGAAAGTTTCTCCCCCTCCTCCGAAGGGCTCGGTTATCAAACCACTTCTTCTGGCTTGATAATATACAGAAGAGCAAGGCTCCTCTGCAGTGAAAGAATTCCAGCGAGCCACTGGAATGCACAGAGCCGCCAAGAACTTGAATTTGATTCACGGATATGGGGAAATTGTCCTATTTTCCCACACGCCCCTCATTAATTATATGACTGGAAGCTGCAACCTTCAGGGTCTCTTCCTGGAACACACAGCATCTCGAAGACATTTTGACATTCCCACTTATCAGCTTCTTGAATTTTTACATTAGTTGCTTAAAAATAAACGTTACGTTTCTATTCATATGGGGCTCCGTTCACACTGGGACCATGGGGGGGAGAGAAGAACATGTGTTAGGATTCAATGCAATGAAGAAGAATAAAGATTAAGGCAAACCCTTCAGCTGAGCTGACTGTTTCAGAAACAGAATTAAAAGGTGATATGAACTGGCACAAAATGACCTTCTAATTGGGTTCCTTAGAAACCGCCACACACTCTTGAGACAAAAGCCACATAAAGACCATCTAGCTCCGCAAACATGCTTTGTGACATTTGGACCAGTACATAAATCATCTTTAAACATATGACAATTCTGACCATTTCTACAAAGAGTGAGCCAACTTCTACCCTTTCTTCTTCAACCGCCATTCCTCATTTCACTAAGAAACGGGTCTATTTTCACTGGAAATTGTCCCATTTTCCAATTAGAATCAAAAGAGAAAAAAAAAACCTTGCATTTTGAGTAGTTTTGAATTTTTCTACATTTTACTGAGCTATGAATCCTAATGCAACATGATCACAAATTACACCAAGCTCTGCTGAATGCTTAATACTACTTTGAGAAGTATTTTGAAATGATCTGGGGCTTTTCAGAAGTCTCCTGGAGATAACTCCCAATGAAAGATCATGAGAAAGAAACTTTCTTAAGACACTTTTTTTTTCTATGATGTAAAAGGACTGAGAGACTTGAAAATTCCCAGCAGGGTACAGAATAGAAACCACTCAACAACCACAGGGATCAGTCTGAAAGCAGGGGAACGTAGGGACAGACCTCTGAAGCTGGAATTTGCTTGACATTCCCAAAGCAATTAGATAAGCTCTTCTAGGAAACTGAAATGAAAAGCCTACTCTGGTTTGTTATTTCATCCTCTGTACAATGTCTCAGCATATCTCAGGAGGCATAAAAGAGAACCGTTAAACACTTAGGCTACGTCTATACTGCACCCTTTTTCTGCAAAGCTTATGCAAATGAAGTGCAAAGTAGAATATCACCGTGCTTTGTTTGCATAATGAATTAGGGGCCATTTTTGTACAAAAAGCAGCTGTGTAGATGGCTCCTTTTTGCGCAAAAATCCCCTCTTGTGCAAGAGCTGTTCTTCCTGAAAAAATTAGGAAGAACGGCTCTTGCGCAAGAGGGGGGTTTTGCGCAAAAAGGAGCCGTCTACACAGCTCCTTTTTATGCAAAAGCCTCTTGCACAAAAACAGTCCCAATTAATTATGCAAATGAAACATGGTGATATTCTACTCCATGCTTCATTTGCATGAGCTTTTGCGGAAGAAGGGTTCAGTATAAACATAGCCTTAGGGTAATATTATTAATCGAATTGATGTATCTGATGCAAAAACAAATACATGTTGACCAGTCCTCTACCACCTGGACTCCGAGGCTAAAGCCTCATTTTAGAGTTTCCAGTGAAATCTTTTTAGAGCATAAATCAAAAAACTGACTGAGGAGCTTACTGGACTATTCATACTGATTTTCAGTAAGTCCTGGAGTGCTGGGGAAGTTCCAAAAGACTGAAAGGCCAGGTCTACACTAGACCCGACAGGTCGGCTCAAGGTACACAACCTCCAGCTATGTGAAATGCATAGCTGGAGTCCGATTACCTGAAGCCGAGTCCTGGTGACGGCCACACTGCAGGAGTCTGATGGAAGCAAACACTCTTGTCAGCTTCCCTTACGCCTCGCAAAAGGAGGGAGTACCAGACACCGACTGGTGCTTCCCTCAGCGTTCGATTTATGGGTCTATACTAGACCCACTAAATCGAACACGTGATCTATCTTCGGAGCATTGATCTTCCGGTAAGGATAGACGAGCTCAAAGAAAGGTAATGTTGCCCAACTTTTTAAAAGTATAAATTAGATGGCACAGATAATTAGAGGTCTGTCAGCCTGGAATCAGTCCTGGACAAGATAATGGAGTGATGGGTACAGGACTCTATTGATAAAGAATTAAAGGAGGTTAATGTAATTAATGCAAATCAGCATGGGTTTATGGAAAACAGACCCTGTCACACAAACCTAATCTTCTTTGAGGAGATTACAAGATTGGTGGATAAAGGGAATAGTGTTGATGTAAGTTCCAGAGGTAGCCCTGTTAATCTGTTTCATCAAAAACAACAAGGAGTCCAGTGGCACCTTAAAGACTAAAAAATTTATTATGGTGTAAGCTTTCATGAGATACAGCTCACTCCATCAGATTCTTGAAGGGAAAGAAAAAGAAACAGATAGTCGTAGTACAGAGATGGGAGTCTTACCTCAGAGCTAATTCAATCAGGGTGGATGTGGATAATTCAGTGAGACTTCTATGAGGCATTTGACTCAGTACTGCAGAATATATGTATGGGGGCCTGGAGTCCTGTGTCCAGTTTGGGTGCCCACAATTCAAGAAGAGTCTTGATAAACTGGAGACAATTCAAAGAATCAAGAGTGATGAAAGGGTTAGAAAACCTACCTTGTAGTGCTAGACTCAAGGAAATCCATCCATTTAGCTTAACAAATAGAAGGTTAAGAGATTACTTGATTACAGTATGAAACTACCTTCATGGGAAACAAATGCTTAACAATGATCTCTTTGGCCTAGCAGAGAAAGGCCTAATGTGACTTCGTCACTGTAAGTTGAAGCTAGACAAATTCAAGACTGGAAATAAGGAGTCAATATTTGACAGAGAGGATAACTGGAACTAGAAATTTACCAAGAATCATAGTGGAGTCTCCAGCCAACATTAGATGATTTTTTTCTAAAAGATCTGCGGGAGGATTTATTTAGAGAAAGTCTATGATCACCCTGGTATTTTCCGGCCTTTATATTTATGAATCTATGAAACCATGAAGAGCTGCACAAAGTAGGGTGACCAGAGAGAAAGTGTGAACATTAGGGACAAAGGGTTGGGGTAAAAGAAGCTTATATAAGAAAAAGCCCCGAATATTGGGACATCTGGTCACTCTAGCACAACGCTACAGGTAGCAGATTCACCTTTGAAGATCAGAGCCTTTACTGGGCTTTCCTCAGCAAGCTTCAGAGCAGGCATTCTCCCTGTATTATTGTCAGGGCTCAATCCCCCAACCTGACACTCGACATGTAGAGATGGGGGGGGGGGCGGCTAGCAGAATAAACACTTGCAAAGCCTGTCTCTGTGATTCCCAGAGACAAACTTATTCAATCTCAGTCCCCCTGAGATCCAAAAAAGACAAGACTGGTTCCTCGTTGCCACCATCCAAGTGATTACAAGAAAATACAAAAATATACCCTTTTCCAGGGAGAGATCTCTTGGGAATCCCCTCCCTAAAGTAAAACTCTTCCCCTTGCCCCAACCTCCTTTTTGCTTGGAGTTGGGAAAACAGAGGGAATCCACACACAGCAATGGACTCTGCCCTTCTAACTACGCACTTAATCCCAAGGGCACAACAATCTACCAATAATGGTTAATTAGAATAAAAAGAAAACTCTTTTATTATCAAAACAAAATTACTGTTGCAAGCATAGTAAACTGACTAGGTGGTAAATTGCCACAATTGACATAGACTCAGAGAAAGTCCCTGGGCTGTAATCCTGAGTTACAAAAGAGAAAAACAATTAGCCAGCTCAGACATGATTTCCAAACCCTCAAACAAGGAAAACAATAAACTTTTCCCTACTTTCACATTTTAAGAAGTCCACTCTTGGAGAAAGAAAGCATCTCCCATCTCCCTCAATACCTGGGAGAAACTGCTCTGATCTCAGACAAAGAAGAGAGAGAGAAAACCCCACTTTTCCAGTTTGAAATACCTACCTGCATTTTTATTCGCTCACAGCCTGAATCCCTTGCCCCGCATAGGTGTCTCTCCAGTTGCTCAACCCTTTCCGCATTCTTCAGGTAAGTCAGATGCTTAGCAGCTCCCACTTATGACAATTGCATTTCCACCTGATAGAATTTTGCTGTCCCCAGTTTTAAATCTTAGATTTGTTACAGGCAAATTCTTTCCTCTGGTTTGCAACAAACACTGTTCAAATGGAAAATAGCAGCTCTTGAAAGAGTAGCAGAAGATTGGCCCAAAATTCCTATTAACTTTAAAAAAAAAGATACTGTGCTGGCTCATTCCAATCAAGAGGATATTATCACAGAATGTTTCAGGTAACACGAAAGTCAAACTCTTGGCTCCCAAAGCGTCAGCATCCTGGGTACCTCACGCCCCATCCCTGATGGCAATCACTATCCAGCCATGGGTGAACCACAATAAATTCAGAACTGGGGTTCAATTTTGATAAGCATCCAGAAGTCTGGCTACTCACTCAAACTACTTGAACCTCTAGGAGCTGAAAGAAATTAAATAAAGAGTGAAATAAATAAGAAACGTTGAGCAAATATTTTAGGGCCTCCTGAGGTTTGATTTAGATTTGCTTTTAAACATAAACAAAAGTTTGATGTGTTTTATTTTCTCCTTTAATCAGTTCATCTAGCACTTGATCACTCCAATAACCATACAATTCTGTTGAATATAGATTCTGTTGAATAGATGTGTGTTTCACACACATCCCCACAGCTGATTATTCTGCCCCAAATGGTCTAAACCTCTTAATTTTTGAACAAATATAATACTACAGGTAGAGCCTCTCTAGTCCAGCACTCTCTGGTCCAGCAACACCCATGGTCCAGTGTGATCTTAGTTAGCCAGATGGTCACTTATCAGGGGTGTGGCCACGTTTCCTGCAGTCCCATAAAGTTTATTTACAGTTACCAGTCCTGGCTCTCAGTGTTCTGTGCTGTAATTTAGCTCTAATTTACCCCTCGATATCTTCTAAGAGCCCAGCAAGCAGGGGAAGTGTTGGTGATGCTGCTAGACAATATTGACCTCCCAGGGTTCAGCACCGGTCAGGTCCCAAGGGTGCCAGGCTAGAGAGGTTCAACCTGTATTATTATTAATTATATACTGTTCAGACAAGCCAGCTCGGTGGACTAGTGTGTGTCATTTTCCACTGGTCTTTAACTTCCTGACTTTGGGAGCCATCGCCGTCTCCATGTAATGGGTCATAGACTCCATACTCATTCTCTCCATTTGGCAACCATTCATCACGTTTCCCTTAGTACCAATTATGCTCCGAGACACCAGGAGTCCATTTTCAGACTTGATTATGTTTTCATTGCTTGGGAAATGATCTGCTTTCCCCATATAAATATCATTTGACTCACCTCGGTGCGTACATTCTGGCCTTCGACAGATGGTTTATGGGAGCAAAATGTTTAGGTTCTCACACAGCTCACAAATCACAAACAAAAGAGAAAACCCTATAATTGCTCTCTGGATCCCCATCTAGATTTTCCAAAGTCATGAAGGTTTTGCATATAAACGCCTCCCATCCCCTTTTCAACTGGTCACAGCCGAGTGTAATCATCCGCTTGAAATCCTTGTGGGGAAGATTAGAGCCGGGACTGACAGTCAGCTATTGTACTTAATGATTAAGGACCTGGCCATGTGAGACCCTCAACAGCCTCTGTTCCCACTGCAGTCGATGGAAGCTGAAGACAAGCGGCTTTATGAGGGTGACATTAGGCACATCACATGGCTGGGCCTACAGTTAGAATAACTAGTAACAAAGCTTAGACACCGGGACATAAACAGGCTGGTTCTCCCCATCTCTCTTATTAGCATCAGGTCCTAAGCTAACAAGCTACTGCCCCCATCTCCCTGCAAAACTCAAACTCAGTCTGTTTACTCTGGGCTCAGAAATGTAGGATTCCTCTCAGCCGCACCATTCAGAGACAACTGCTGTCTGCAAGAGCTTTTATCACCCAATAACAGAAATGCAAGTCACCTTTTTCTGTGCACCTGCTGGCTGGAATTTGCTGGGGCTAGTGGGAGCATAATGATATAAAACAGCACCACTGAAGGACAGTTATTAGTGAGGATTATGCTGCAAATGCTTGGGTAATCCACGCCCAGCTTGCTCTTAAAGACAGCAAAACCGGTTGGACAAAATAAGAACTTTCTCTTCTGCATACTGCCAGACCTCTGTCAGCTCCAGAAATGAATCTGAACAGAACTTTATGTTTCTGAAATACGGGGTTACATTTTTCCATTACAATTTCACACACTTCTGGTCCCAGGCAGAAAGCACAGAACCCTTTGTACTACAGTACCAGGAAGTGTACACAATATTTCTAGTCTGCCTATGAACATGAGAGGAGATCAAACTCTCAAAAAGAGTTCCAGGCTGGTTTTGCAGGTTCTAGAAGTTTGCATGACTCTTAAAATCCTGGCTTGTCAAACATGTCTAAAACATGAAAACAGCTATCAAAATCGGCGCATGATCCAAAATCACTAGCAGAGCCCTACGTGAAAGCATGAAAGTGGCAAAAAATGCAACTTGACATATGCCGAGTGAATAATTTTGTTTCCCTTCCTGTGAAAGGCGCAGAAGATTCACAACACCTCCTGATACAGGCGGTATTATAAACAGCAAGGCTGCATCTAGACTGGCAAGATTTTGCTCAAAAGCAACCACTTTTGCACAAAAACTTGCCAGCTGTCTACACTGGCTGCTTGAATTTGCGCATGAGCACTGATGTACAAAATCAGTGCTTCTTGCGCAAATATTTTCACGCTCCTGCTCGGGAAAAAGCCCTCTTGCGCAAAAATACTTGAGCAAGAGAGCCAGTGTAGACAGCGAAGAACTGTTTTGCGCAAAAAAGCCCTGATGGCTAAAATGGCGATCGGGACTTTCTTGTGCAAAATCGCGTCTAGACTGGCCACGGATGCTTTTGCGCGAAAGCACTTTTTATGCAAAAGCATCCGTGCCAATCTAGATGCGATTTTGCGGAAATACTTTTAACAGAAAAACTTTTCAGTTAAAAGTCTTTCCGCAAAATCATGCCAGTCTAGACGCAGCTCAAAAGTCTGCATGACAATTTTAAACCGATTCAGAACTAAATATTACTAATATGCATTATCTGCAGATCAGTTCCTTCTTTATTTATCTATTGAGGAGTTAGTAAAGCACTGCCAGACATCCAAACCCAGCAGCTTTGCATATTCTTTTAACTGATGTAATCAACCAGGCCCACTGAGGAGGGGGACAAAGGCAGTAAGTGCCCCAGGACTCAGCATTTCAAAAGGGCCCAGGACTCCTGGCGGGTGCCCTGGTCTCTTTACATCACCGCCGGAGCGCCAGGCAGTGCTAAGGGCTGGAAGTGCACTGTGCTACGGGCAGCAGTGAGGGGCACTTGTCCTCAGCCCCGCCCCTTTTGCCCTCACCCCGCCCTTTCCAGGGGCAGGGAGACAGGCTGCCTCAAACCCCTGGAGCCATCGGAGGCTGTCGGCTCCACTGTCATCAACTCATTCAAGAGAAACACAAAATCATGAACCTTGTCTGGCTTTTGTCTGGTAAATAAGGGCTGGATTCAACCCAAGAGAAGTCTGAAATAAACAGAGATTTTTCCTGAATTTGTGGAGAGATAGGCTGAAAAGTCCTACTGCAAGTGTCTGGTAATAATTTTAAGCCTCTGAATCTATGATGTTATTGATCTAGGGTGTTGGACTTGGACAATTTCTGTGTCTTAATTTATTTTAAAAAATTGTCATTTAACATTCAAACACTCAAAAGCATGTAAATAATTTCATTAGTTATAGGCCAAGCCCCAGTGCGTACATCCAGATCATTTAAAAACATATTTCTCATTTCCAGACACATCCCACCAGAAACTTAAGAGGTATGTGTGTGGGGGGATGGGGAGTTGACATGAAATGTGTTAACAACTGGGTCTGACAGCAAACACACATCAGGAAAGGGACTGGAGGGAAATGGGGTTCTCAGACAGAACCCCAGCTATTCTCTCTATTTCAACATGTTTGCTTTTCCATTTAAAACTTATTTACTAGATCTCTTTTTGAACTAAATACACTCCCACATGACTTTGGCTGATTCTCCTCTCATGGGCTTCTTCAAAGAGTTCAGAGCTACCTATCTGTCAAATACTAAACATTTAATGCTACAGGTTGAACCTCTCTAGTCCGACACTTTCTTATCTGGCGACATCCGTGGTCCAGCGTGATTTCAGTTCGCCGGATGTCCACTTAACATGGGGGTGGCCAAGTTTCCCACCATCCCATAAAGTTTGTTTCCAGCCCCCAGTCCTGGCTCTCAGTGTTCTGTGCTGTGATTTAGTGTTAACTGACCCCTACATATATTCTCAGAGCCCAGTAAGCAGTGGTAGTGTTGACAATACTGTTAGACAATATTGACCTCCCACGGTCCAGCAAACTCTCTGGTTCATAAGAACATAAGAACGGCCGTACTGGGTCAGACCAAAGGTCCATCTAGCCCAGCAGGCTGTCCGCCGACAGAGGCCAGCACCAGGTGCCCTGGAGGGGGTGGACCAAAGACAATGATCAAGCAATTTGTCTCCTGCCATCCTTCTCCAGCCTCTGACAAACAGAGGCCAGGGACACCATTTCTATCCCCTAGGCTTTTATGGACCTAACCTCCATGAAATTATCTAGCTTCTCTTTAAACTCTGTTATAGTCCTAGCCTACACAGCCTCCTCTGGCAAGGAGTTCCACAGGTTGACTACACGCTGTGTGAAGAACTGGTTCAGCACCGGTCAGGTCCTGAGGGTGCCAGACTAGAGAGGTTCAACCTGTAGAAGACTTACCCAGTGTTGCCTGGATACTGCCTAAGGTAGGAGTGAGGATGTGCACACAGGCCACTAAACCTAACCCCAAGCCCAGAAAACTAGCCCAGGCTCCTGCACTCCTCTGCTCCCCGCCTCCAGCGGGATTAGAAAAAGCCACTTGCTGTGAGTTGTTTGTCAATACGAGCATTGTGACTTCTTGGCTGCTGGAGGAAAAAGGGTTCTGTCTCCTTTAGTGGAGGTGTTATGAACAGCGGCATCTCTCCAGGACTCCGAGGAGAATTCAGGAACAACAGCTGCTCCTTAGCCCCACAAACAGCTTTTAAATCAGCCTCGTCCACTGTAAAACCGTGAAACATGCAACACAATATCCTGCGACTCTCAAACCAATGAACCTTTGCGGGGGGCTCAGTGGATTTGGACTGGACCAGCGACCCGAACTGAATTCAAGGTCTTCTGATTCTACACACATCCAAGGCAGCCCTGAGTTTTGTTCTGATGCTGGAACGACAACGCTGGCTGCTCCCCCCCAAGAAGGCATTTTCTTCTGCTCCCAAAAGGGGAGACTCCAACCCCTTTCCAGGTGTGCCTAGAATGCTCTGGACATGTTTTGCAATCGAGTGGTTTTGGCTGCCTCTTCCTGCCTCGACAGCCACCTCTGAGAACTCTACGATAAATCCGTCTCTGCAGCACAGGGGTGGGGAGCCTAAGGCCCAGGGGCCGGATGTGACCCCTGGCTTGCCTGGATCCAGCCCCTGAGGCTCAGGGCTCCGGCCCCCCCTCGCAGGACTGGAGCCCATAAAATCTACCAGCCTGTGCCCTCCTAGGCACTGGTGCCTGAGGGGAATGTCTTTTTCCTTCTCCCTCAGGGGCCACGTCAGTGAGGGTTGTTTTTTGGGCAGGGAGGGTGTTGCTCCTCTCTTGTGTGCAGCCCCTGACTGATTTTTCTGTGGGTCAGCGACCCCCGACCCAAAAAAGGTTCCCTGCCCCTGCTCCAGCCTCTACAGAAACCTTCCAGATACTTCCAGCTGAACAATTTGAAGGGATTAGTGAAAGAAGCAGCGTCATTAGTCAATCAAGGCGCTCGCGGGGCAAGTCAAACATTTGTGCAAAGGAGGACAGCCACACAAAGGAAAGAAACAGTGACGTCCTACAAGACAAAGAAAAACTCTTTCAGAGGGCTTTGGAAAGGAGGATGCTAATAACAGGGCCTTCCTCCCTTTGTTAGCCAGCCTCTGCTTTATGTGGCTGAAGGAGGTTTGGGTTGGTCTGGCAGGGCACTCAGAGCACAGCCAGCCTAATTAGAAAGGTCAGCCTCCAAAGCACAGCAATGTTCAACCAGAAAAGCCCTCCCAAATGCCGTGCGATGGAAACCGTCCATTGTACAATGAAATATTTAGTCAGCAAACACAAAGCCAAGGCAATTAACCTCCTGTGAAATCCAGCCAAGTAACTGATTTGCCGTGTAAAACAAAAACAAAGGCCTTCGTGGCTTTCACTCCAGATCACAAAAGTTCACAGAAAAACACTTTGGTCTCAGAAGGCACAGGGCCTGGCGCTAGGCCGTAGCTAGCAACCAAGGTGTGGAAAGTTGTTTCTGCATTCTCCTGAAAATGGAACAGCAAGCGATGTGGGAGAGAGAGAACCGGTTACATTCGGCAGCTCCTTCAGCGCGTATTGCCCAGGTGCAGCCGATCCATTCAGCCATGCAGCAAGGGTGGGCAAACAGACGGTTTGGGCGGCTAACTGGCAGCTTGTAAGAGCTGCCCTCCCGCTAGCAGACCTCTGGATCAATGCTCCAGGCCATGCTGCCTGGCGACAAGGCTGCTGAGCCATCCCATTAGCGGGAGCATAACAGCCCTGCGGCTGCTGCCGGGAGAGGAGAGCGAGGGGGCAGGATTGAAAAGACTCCGGTTCTCAGTTGGAACTGCTGCCATTTTCTGCGGAGGAAACACCACCAATAATGATACAGGATGAACCTCTAAAAACTGGGACACTCTGGTCGGGCTACATCCGTGCCGGACCATGGATATTCCTGACATCAGACAGACCTGGTGGCCAGGATTTGGGCCTGCAGCCAGGCACCCTGCCGCAGCCCGGAGTCCAGCCAGGCCCAGCAGCCACAGGGGGGGCAGCAGCAGCCACAGCAGAGCTAGTGGCAGCCCAGCCAGGGCCAGTGACCAGGAGCCCGGCCGGGGCCAACAGCCTGAGTGGACCTCCCAGAATTGATCTCCTCTGGTCCGGCAAACTCCCTCGTTGGAGGCCAGTCGGGTCTCAAGGGTGCAGGGCCAGGGAGGTCCAGCCTGCACTCAATAACGTTGCCCATCTAACCCTTTCCCTTCAAATGTCTCAAAGTTATTTACAAACCAATCAGAATTCAGCCCCTGCTCTCAATGGGGAACCGGAGACACTGCAAGTCAAGAGATGTGCCCAAGGTCTGTAGCGGAGCCAAGAACAGAACCTGTTTCTGCACTCTCCTCTCCCCAATCTCGGGCTTTACTCAGAAGATCATCCATGTTCCAGCCAACAGAGCTTAAATGTAAGCTTCCGTATAGAACAACCCAGCCCTGAGACCTCTACCCCCAAGAATACTATTGCTAGATGGCTACCCATCTTGGGACCAGCCCTGGACGGAGGGTCTTAGAATCAAAGTAATCTATCCATTGGTGCCACTTCCCCAGCTTTATCTGCCAATAACTAAATATTATACTTCAAAAAAAAAAAGCAAAGCTTCCCAGTCAATGGGTTATATTCATCCATTTGGCCCAGGATATTTATATGTCAAAGTTGTTAGCTACTTTTTGTAAACAATGGCTTCTATCCCACTCGAGAACAGGCGCATGCTGGATATGAAATGTCCTGGCCTACACCAGTTCTTTGAGAGATGTTGATTGTGCTAGCAGAGCACTTTCATGCCATTATTAGAGTATCTATACTGTAGCCAATGTTCACTGTAAGCAGAGCACTTGAGTGGCCATGAAGAAGAGTTTCAAATGCCGCCCAGCTGATTAGCCAAGTGTCCGCAAGTGCCCACAGCCGGCACAGTTATCTGATAGTGCACATTTGTACATGCACTGGTGCACATGACAAAATTTATTCCACACATGGGTGGAAAAGATTAGAGGGAAAACTGACTACGGTCTATAATCAGAGCATGGCCTAGACCAGCATAAGTTTTAAGTATAGACTAGGTCTTATTAATTCCACAGAGACCCCTCTTAAAGCAGTTGGAAAGAGACAGTGATTATCTCTGGCCTGCACGGGCTGTAGGCTGCCTTGCCCAGAGAACACACCAGTTTAACTAGAGATGTGACATCAATCAGCTTCTTTAAACCAGTGCACCGTGATGAGTGGACATTCATACACAGGTTTAGCCCTGGCAAAGGCTGCTTTAGCTTGCCCCTGAAATTTAACATAGAATTTAGCATCTGTTTAGATAAAGCTATTTAGCATCACACTTTGAGGCCAGGTCTACAATAAAGGGAAAGTTTGAATCAAGATACGCAACCCCAGCTACGTTAATTATGGAGCTGGAGTGATTGAACCTTCATTCGAATTTCCTCACCATCTCCACAGTGGGAAGCCAACAGGAGCAAACACGCCCTTCGGCTTCCCTTACTCCTCGCAGGAGCAGGTACAACCTGTACTTTTGTCTAGGTATCGTTTTCTCCATCTGTAGCAAACATGAAACGCTTCACTAGTGTCGTCGGTTTGCACAATAGGAAACCTGTATCAATATGCGAGAAAGGACTAATGGCTGCTGGGTTAGAGGAGCAAAACTGTCCCCATTCATTCACTTCACAGACACAAAATTAGCCGAGTGTCAGATAAGGAGAGAAAGCGCAACTCTGCAAGATGTGTTTAGCACCCTTCAAGAGGAGGATATTTTCTCACCCCGAAACTCATATAGGAACACAAAACAGAAGAACGGCCAGACTGGGTCAGACCAAAATCCATCTCGCCCAGTGTCCTGACTGCCGGCAGCAGCTAATGCCAGGTGCCCCAAAGAGAGTGAACAGAACAGGGAATCATCAAGTGATCCATTCTGTTACCCATTTCCAGCCTCTGACAAACAGAGACACGGGACACCATTCTTACTCCTTCTGGCTAATAAGCATTCATGGACCTAACCTCCATGAATTTATCTAGTTCTTTTTTGGAACCCTGTTAAAGTCCTGGCCTTCACAACATCCTCTGGCAAGGAGTTCCACAAGTTTACTATGCGCTGCGCCAAGAAAAACTTCCTTTTGTGTGTTTTAAACCTGCTACCTATTAACTTCATTTGGTGACCCCTACTGTCTCCCCCCAAACACCTTCCCAACAATTCTAGATAGAGCTAGGTGAAATTTTGCTACAGGAACTTTTCTCAAAAAAAAAAAATGCAGATATGGGTTGATGGAAACACTTCACTAGTATGTGTCAAATTCCAGGAATTAGTTCAGTCAAAAAAACTTCTTAAACATTCCAAAAAATTATTTCAACATTGCGGTTTGAAACAACTTTTTGTTTTGAAATTACTCTTATTATTATTTTTTTAAAAAGGAAAAAAGGCTTGAAATCAAAACGTACCCTTTCATTTTTGGTGCAACAAAAACGTCATTCTACCCAGAGCAATGTTTCCCTCCCTCCCCTTTTCAATTAACCAAAATGTTTAAAAATTGTGTTTGATTGATCTGAAATGATTATCTTGTTCCTTTGGTTTTGGAATTGCCAGCACACTCACAATCTCCGCGGCTCACACAGTTCTGCTAACATACTGAGTGCTCTGAGAAAGCAACACAGTTTCTGGTTTCACCCCTTCGCTTGCTCTCCAACCTCATCACTATTGCTTTTATGATGGTTGATCAGTTCCCCTGACCCGAAGCTTCAGAACCTGCCAGCCACTGACTGCACTGGGAAATAAACCAAAGTGGGCACCTGACTAGGTTACTAAACTGTTTCCTTTATACTGAGTACCTGCGCTTTCACAGTAGGATCCTCTCTGTGTGCTCTGCCCTCCTTTCTGAATCCAAATCAGCTGACTCAGAATAGGACACCTGCAATTCCTGTCTTTTTTTTAACCTTTCACAGGGATTACCCTCCCTACAGACGCGCCCCATTTATCACAACATGACAATCCCAGAGCAGGTGCCATTCTAACTGCATGTAGCAAATGTAGTTCAACTTCTCAAGCAGGACACTCTGCAGAGATCAACACGAACTGAAGAGCAGCAGGAAAGTAACAGATCCGACCTCTGAAGGTGAGTGATCCAAACTGTACCATTTTCAAGAGTGACAACGGGCCAAACTGGCTCCCAGACACCACCACCACCACGGATATGGGGAGCATCCTGCAGATCCTGGGGGAAGGAGAAGAGAGGGCACAAAGCAGGGCTGTCCTCAGGATTTATGGGGCCCTATGCAGAATTATTAAATTGGTGTCCCCATGCCTGATAGCAGGCCAGGCTCACACACACGTTTTAGATAAGGGTTGTCTTTTGAAGGAAAAGACAAGTCTGAAGATCCAAACATTTAGGGCGAAAGACTCAGATTGTACGTCTCAAAATCTACGCCCAGATTTTTTTAGAACTGTGATTTGTAATCTTCAGCAACACGTGAATGAAACATTTTAAAGCAAATTTTAAACTCAGGTCCTGCTGACATGTTTGGATTCATTATTACAGTAATGCGCACCTGCTTTTGTCAAAAAATTCGGAAAGTGACGGTATGTATCTGTGGGTCAGCAAATGCCTGTTAAATGGTTTCATTACCACCCCCATGGCTCTTTGGTCATTTCAACTAGAACCATTCAGGAGGAAGACATGACAGGCGGCAGCAGTCAGCTGTGGAGGGAGTCTGCGGTAAGGGTCAGTACTGGGATAGAGGCGGCGGGAGGATGAACACGAAGACCCAGAGGTGCTCGAAATTTTCAGGTTCACCACGCAGCCAGGTATGTCTAAGGTCAGCCCTCAGGCAAAGTATCTTTAAGGTTTCATAGAATCATAGAATACTAGGACTGGAAGGGACCTCGAGAGGTCATCGAGTCCAGTCCCCTACCCTCATGGCAGGACCAAATACTGTCTAGACCATCCCTGCTAGACATTTATCTAACCTACTCTTAAATATCTCCACAGATGGAGATTCCACAACCTTCCTGGGCAATTTATTCCAGTGTTTGACCAGCCTGACAGTTAGGAACTTTTTCCTAATGTCCAACCTAAACCTCCCTTGCTGCAGTTTAAGCCCATTGCTTCTTGTTCTAACCTCAGAGGCCAAGATGAACAAGTTTTCTTCCTCCTCCTTATGACACCCTTTTAGATACCTGAAAACTGCCATCATGTCCCCCCTCAGTCTTCTCTTTTCTAAACTAAACAAACCCAATTCCTTCAGCCTTCCTTCATAGGTCATGTTCTCTAGACCTTTAATCATTCTTGTTGCTCTTCTCTGGACCCTCTCCAATCTCTCCACATCTTTCTTGAAATGACCTGGACACAATACTCCAACTGAAGCCTAACTAGCGCAGAGTAGAGCAGAAGAATGACTTCTCATGTCTTGCTCACAACATACCTGTTAATGCATCCCAGAATCATGTTTGCTTTCTTTGCAACAGCATCACACTGCTGACTCATATTCAGCTTGTGGTAACCCTTAGATCCCTTTCTGCCGTACTCCTTCCTAGACAGTCGCTTCCCATTCTGTATGTGTGAAACTGACTATTCCATCCTAAGTGGAGCACTTTGCATTTGTCCTTATTAAACTTCATCCTGTTTACCTCAGACCATTTCTCCAATTTGTCCAGATCATTTTGAATTATGACCCTATCCTCCAGAGCAGTCACAACCCCGCCCAGCTTGGTATCATCTGCAAACTTAATAAGCGTACTTTCTATGCCAAAATGTAAATCATTGATGAAGATATTGAACAGAGCCGGTCCCAAAACAGACCCCTGTGGAACCCCACTTGTTATACCTTTCCAGCAGGATTGTGAACCGTTAATAACTACTCTCTGAGAATGGTTATCCAGCCAGTTATGCACCCACCTTACAGTAGCCCCATCTAAGTTGTATTTGCCTAGTTTATTGATAAGAATATCATGTGAGACCATATCAAATGACTTACTAAAGTCGAGGTATACCACATCCACCGCTTCTCCTTTATCCACAAGACTCATTATCCTATCAAAGAAAGCTATCAGATTGGTTTGACATGATTTGTTCTTTACAAATCCATGCTGGCTGTTCCCTATCACCTTGCCACCTTCCAAGTGTTTACAGATGATTTCCTTAATTACTTGCTCCATTATCTTCCCTGGCACAGAAGTTAAACTAACTGGTCTGTAGTTTCCTGGGTTGTTCTTATTTCCCTTTTTATAAATGGGCACTATATTTGCCCTTTTCCAGTCTTCTGGAATCTCTCCTGTCTCCCATGATTTTCCAAAGATGATAGCTTAGAGGCTCAGATACCTCCTCTGTCAGCTCCTTGAGTATTCTAGGATGCATTTCATCAGGCCCTGGTGACTTGCAGGCATCTAACTTTTCTAGGTGATTTTTAACTTGTTGGTTTTCTATTTTATCTTCTACATCTACCCCCTTCCCACTAGCATTCCCTATGTTAGGCATTCCTTCAGACTTCTTGGTGAAGACCGAAACAAAGAAGTCATTAAGCATCTCTGCCATTTTCAAGTTTCCTGTTACTGTTTCTTCCTCCTCAATGACCAGTGGGCCTACCCTGTCCTTGGTCTTCCTCTTGCTTCTAATGTATTTATCAAAAGTCTTCTTGTTTCCCGTAGCTAGTTTGAGCTCATTTTGAGCCTTTGCCTTTCTAATCTTGCCCCTGCATTCCTGTGTTGTTTGCCTATATTCATCCTTTGTAACGTGTCCTACTTTCCATTTTTATTTGACTCCTTTTTTATTTTTAGATCATGCAAGATCTTTATAAAGTTTACAGATGATACCAAGCTGGGAGGGGTTGCAAGTGCTTTGGAGGGTAGGCTCATAATTCAAAACAACTTTGAAAAGCTGGAGAAATGGCCTAAGATAAATAGGATGGAGTTCAATAAGGACAAATGCAAAGTGCTCCACTTAGGAAGGAACAATCCGTTTCACACGTACAGAATGGAAAGCAACTGTCTAGGAAGGAGTTCTGCAGAAAGGGATGTAGGGGTCACAGTGGACCACAAGCTAAATATGAGTCAACAGCGTGACGCTGTTGCGAAAAAAAGTAAACATGATTCTGGCATGAAGTAACAGGAGTGTTGTGAGCAAGACATGAGAAGTCATTCTTCTGCTCTATTCTGTAGATTAGGCCTCAGTTAGAGTAATCTATCCATTTCTGGGTCCCATATTTCAAGAAAGATGTGGGGAATTTGGAGAGGGCCCAAAAAAGAGCACACAAATTATTAAAGATCTAGAGAACGTGGGCTAGAAGGGAAGACTGAAAGAACTGGGCTTGTTCAGTTTAGAAAAGAGAAGATTGAGGGTACGTCTAGACTACATGCCTCTGTCGCCAGAGGCATGTAGATTAGGCTACCAGACATAGTAAAATGAAGCGGCGATTTAAATAATCGCCGCTTCATTTAAATTTACATGGCTGCCACGCTGAGCCAACAAACAGCTGATCAGCTGTTTGTCGGCTCAGCGCGACAGTCTGGACGCGCGGGTATCGACATCAAAGGTATTTGTCGACCACCCAGGTAAACCTCATCCTAGGAGGCTTACCTGGGTGGTCGACAAATACCTTTGATGTCAACACCCGTGCGTCCAGACTATCGCGCTGAGCCGACAAACAGCTGATCAGCTGTTTGTCGGCTCAGCACGGCAGCCATGTAAATTTAAATGAAGCGGCAATTATTTAAATCGCCGCTTCATTTTACTATGTCTGGTAGCCTAATCTACATGCCTCTGGCGACAGAGGCATGTAGTCTAGACGTACCCTGAGAGGGAACATGATAGCAGTTTTCTAGTATCTGAAAGGGTGTTACAAGGAGGAGAGATTAAAATTGTTCTCCTTGACTTCCGAGGATAGGACAAGACACAATGAGCTTAAATTGCAGCAATGGAGATTTAGGTTGGACACTAGAAAAAACTTCCTAACTGTCAGGGTGGTTAAACACAGGAATAAATTGT
Source organism: Pelodiscus sinensis (assembly GCF_052426305.1). Taxonomy (NCBI): domain Eukaryota; kingdom Metazoa; phylum Chordata; order Testudines; family Trionychidae; genus Pelodiscus; species Pelodiscus sinensis. The sequence continues at coordinate 4,654,368 of NC_143075.1, read as the reverse complement.
CTGGGGAGGTTGTGGAATCTCCATCATTGGAGCTATTCAAGAGCAGGTTGGATAGACATCTATCAGGGATGATCTAGACGGTGCTTGGTCCCGCCATGAGGACAGGGGACAGGACTTGATGACCTTTTGAGGTCCCTTCCAGTTCTAGTGTTCTATGATTCTATTCTAGGGTCTCTTCAAGTAAGGGAAGGGAGAGGCAAATTCTGATGGGAAGCAGGGAAAATCGAGGAATGCTGAGGCAGGATACATGAATACAGGGTGTATTCCAAACAGGTGATGCTCAACTCTGGGATCTCAATATCATTCAAATATTAGGATTGCCAAATCCAAGTCATTAGAGCAAGCCAGTACAACGGTTGGGATACAGTCTCTGTGTTGTTGCTGATCCAGATTGTGCTCCTCAGCATGTAGACTTTATACAACCTGGCAGACCTCTCTCACCTTCAGTAACAACCAATCACATAATCTTTTACACCTAACGCCTGGCATTAAGAGAACTGATTTACACCCTGCCATTCCAGGAATGCAGCTTACTGTGAACACATGATGAGCTGGTGCTTAAGGGTTTCAAACAGGCACTTTTCCATCTATTCTACGTTTCATGTGAGTGTATTTTCCCTTTGCCTCAGGCAGGCTTGCTGTAAGAGTATCTGCACAATGAGAGACAGGAGAGCTGGGATAAAATAAAAACAAGTCCAAAACTTTACTTGAAATGTGAATCAAGCTCTAAACTCTTTGTAATATTTGGTAAGATCAAGGTAGCCTTAAAATAAATGATCACCCTGGTTTCATTCAGTGCTTGTCTGTCTGGGATTTATCTTACTTCACACTCATGGTGCTTTTCCTCTTCATGCAATAAACAGACATAAATTAAAACGTGAACTTCTGTGTGCCTTTCTTTGTGCTTCCTGATTTTCACTCAGAAATGAAAATATTTGCTGCGAAAGGCAATTTCTTCTTCTGTCAGATTTTGTACATGCTCACCCTCTAGTCCTTTTCTTGGAATTCACTCAGGATCCAAATTCAGCATTGGTTACCTTACATCTTCCGTGACTTTAACATAAGAACAGGGAAGCGATAGAAATCATAAACAATGCAGCATTTCCTGTTTAGGTCTGACTTTCAAACGTTCTATCACTTCCTTCTAACCCTTGAAGTGAGTAGACATTCGTGTCTGGATGTGTTCCCTGAAAGGAGCAGGAAGGCCGGGCCTTTGGAAAGTTTACAAACCATAGGACTAACAAACAGTACACAGTTATCTTAGTGCAATGGGACTTTAGAAGGTTGCTCCTGCCATTCACTATGAGACATGCTTCACTGGGAATTAAAATAATTTGAGGAAGCAAACAGAAACAATCCGCTCAGTTCAACTGGGTTCTGTTGTTTTAAAAAGGAAATTTAAAAAAACTGAATGTTTTATAGATTGAGATTAAGAGCCATGAAGAATGACTCACCCACCATGCCCTGGTCTCCTCTCCACTTTTCCTTAATTAGCTTATTTCAATGTAACAAGGTTTTTTTCCTAACTTCAGTTAAGGATCACTTTGGGAGTGCAGCATTTTGCCTTTTGCACATTCTGGGCTTCCTTCCTTGGCTGGTGTAACTCAGTTTTCCTTGTACACTGAGGGATTGGGTGGGTGCCCAAGAGAGAGTCAGGTGCCACTCAGCTGATTACCAGAGTGCTCACAGCCACCCACAACTGGCAGCATGTGTTTCTACTGGTGGTGCACATCTGCATATGCCTGGGTGCATATAACAATTTATTCTGCTCATGGATGGAAAAAAAATTGAGAGAACATTGGTGTAACTTCAGCCTCCCTCTGTTGACATCAATGAAGCTATGCTGTGATATACCGGGCAACTCCCAGGGTTTGCGTTTTGGAGAGTTATTTAAAAATTAACAACATAATTACAGACGAGTGGATTCTCTACGCTGCCATTCAAAGCTCAGTCTGAATCAAGCCATTTGTAATGTTCAACAGACAAGCTTGGGTAACATTCTTTGATTTTTTTCATTTTTGTGATTGACACTTTGCTTTCTGGTTCTTTCGAAAAACAAATCCTGAACCTCCAGCCAAAAGACTGCTCTGCCAGGATACTCAACCTGACAGGAGATCTTGTCGAATTCGGCTGTTTCACAAGTTTTCCTACCCAATGTTGCACTCCTTTACAGCACAGAGAAAAGGGAGAAACTGGCTCTTTGGAGGTTGACCCAGCACTAGGTTTTAATAGAGGACCATAATTTCCACTCCCTTTCCACTCCACCTCTAATTATCTAGCTAGGAAGTGCCCCTTTCCAGCAGATGCTTCAGCTTGCCTGCAAATCGGTTACGATCCTGGGGAAGTGAGGAACACACTGGTCTAACAGGGATGATGACTAGCGATTTAGGGTTCCATTGCTGTGTTCTATTCTTCCACCTTTGGTAAGGTCCTGGTTTTTTTCTTCCCTGGCCAACCCCATGGAAGTGTCTGAATAAGGCGTGCAGGGTTGAATGTGCCACTAACACAAGCTACCGCTGTCCCTCCCTTTTTGTCTCATGCTGTTCCTGCATAAGCTTCACAGAGAAGGAAAATAAAGGCTAATCTCCGGCACTACAAAGTTTGACCTTTTAAAGCCGAAAGCACTGACTTCAGGCCCCTTCTCCAACGGGGGGGAGGACATTAGTGGAATTTACAGATGTGTTTTCTTGCTCGCCAAACAAACCAGTCAGTTCCCCTTTTTTCCCCTCCAGGCAACACTATTTTGGGGTACCAGAAAAGATGCTTTTTATTTTTAAAGCTGCAATCCATTATAATTTAGGGATGTGTTAAACATTTGCAAATGTGGCCATGCTGGCAATTTCCCAGGTTCTAGATGGGAAGGTGCTCCGTGTTTATTTTATGATTTGGTGCAAGGGAAGATATGAAAAAATTAGTGAGTGACTCTTTGAGGAATGTTTACTTTAAAAGGACACTAATCTCTCTTTCTTAGACACACACACACTTCCAAGCATTCTGCCGAGAGGACGTCACCTGTGAATTACCGCTCTTCTGATCCCTCCTCGTGGAGAGAACGAGAGATAAACACAATGTTAACAAGGGGATGGGGATGGCAGATGTTGAAGAATGGCTGCATGCACAGATCATTCCCTGGGGCTATGTTATTACAAAAAAAATGAACTGTTGGGTATTTTGGAAATATTCGTTAGCTGCAAAACCAAAAGCAAGAATGCCAATTGAAAATGATTTGTTGAGTGAATCCTTTTTCTTCCTACACTAAAATTTCAATTTAACATTTCACCTTGACCCTGTCCTAGAATGTTAAGTGAGCAGCAGGTTAAAACTGGAATGCTGAGTTTCCTGCAGGCAGCTCCGGGAAGGGGAAAGCGATGCCAGTCAAGTTCTGTGCCTGCTCTGTCAGCAGAATTTGGAGCAGCTCTAAATTCTTTTCCACATCTGCTCCGGTGCAACATAAAACAAAAAAACCAGGGCTGAAGGACATTCCTGCTGTCCTGTAGTCTGTCCAGACAATGAAACATACGACAGCCCCCTGCAGTACTATGTTCAAAACGCACACAAAGTGGATCGTTGCTTAAGGCTCGTGGAATGAAGTGTCTCTATGAGAGGAGGTCTTACAAAAAACATCTATGGTAGGATAGACCACCCTGTGTGCATTCATCTGTCACTGCTACCCGGTGAGGTCTTTGAAACCGTGTTAGCTCGAGGGACGATGAACCTAGGGGTGACGTCCTGCGCTGCCTCACTGTGGCTTCGCAGGGAAGGTGCACTGGTGACATGTGGGAACCAGTGTGGAACACAGATCCCGGCCCTCCACAGAAAGCCAGGTGCAAACCTGGAGACATTCGAGGCTGGCAATTCCATGGGTCCAAGTCTACCTGCCTTCCTCTCAGGGAGCACTAGCGCCCTTCGGGGCAGGCGTCCAATTTAAACTGGCAGGTGGCAGGGCATGCTCTGGTAGCCCACTGCAGCACAGTGCTTGTGCTTAATGCCCTGCTCTGCCACGCAGGAGACCAGAGGTCAATGTGCGAGCTCAGACTCTAGTTTTCAAACGACGGCTCGCGACCTAGTATTGGCGAGTGGGATGCCGGGCGCTGGGTCTCCTTGCTGTAGGGGGGTCAGATGAGCAGTGGGGGAGCTAAAGCAGCTCCCTGCCCATCCTGGCACCAGAGCCGGTCTTAGGGGCAGGCGAGCTGGGCGGTTGCCCAGTGCCACTATGTTCGAGGGGCTGCTGACAGAGCCGGACACACGGCTATTAAAGGGGCCGCGACCGCATTTCGGCTCTTTCTTTCTTTCTTTTTTTTTTGCTTGACAACTTTTGTCTGGCATTTTTTGTTGGGTTTTTTTTGTTCAACAAATTTTCCCCAGGGGTCACCCAGGGCTGCCAATTGATTAGGACCAGCCCTGCCTGGCACCACAGACTGTGCTGAGCCTCAGAAACGGCCGGCAGCAGGCCCGGCTCCTAGGTGAGACAGGGAGGGGAAAGTACACAGGGCTCTATGCACTGCCCCTGCCTGGAGCGCTAGCCCCGCACTCCCATTGGCTGGGAACCTGCTGCTCGCTGCCTCTGGGGGCAGCATGGTCTGTGGTGCCAGGAGAGGCAGGAAGCTGCCTTAGCCCCCCCCCCCCAATGCCGCTGCCCGGGTGTCGCTCAAGGTCAGCTCCTCCTGCCCCAGCCCTGATGCCCCAAAGCCAGAGCCCCCTCCTACACTTCAAAGCTCCCTCCTCAGCCCCACGCCTCCAGTCACATTACGTTGGGTTGCGGCATCAACAATTTTCTTCAGCTGGGTCATGAGGCCAAACGTTTGAAAGCCCCCCTGCTACAGGTCAGTGCACTGCCAGTGTCTCTTGCAGAGAAGGCAAACGCACACGCAAGAGAAACCCAGTATCTCCCCAAAGCCACATGCCCTGGAGTGTTACCTGACCCAGTAAACCAACCTCTCTGCTTTTTGGAATGGCCTCTTGCTGCAGCCTAGGGGAGGCCAGAAAGCATGGCGAGGCTGCTGGACTCCAGGGCTCAGCTCCTATTTCCCTCGCTACTTCAAACAGCCAGGCAAACGGTTAAAGCTTTTGCTCTGAACTATGTGCAGAGTCATTCTGGATGTTTCAGTGTATTTCATGGTGTTTCCAACTGCCCTGGAATGCAGCTCATTATTAAAATGAACGTTCAGCTGTGATGAGTGACAAATCAGATGAGGAGATGACATGTGCGGACTAGGCATTCTGGCATCTTTGGCAAAACTCGCTATCTTTGCCCTTTCAACGTATGCTGCCCGGTGCTTATCTTCAGTTGAGAGATGCAATCTCAAAGGGTTGTTCAGGGCAGGCAATAGATGATGCCAAGGTCTGGCAAAGGCTGTCTTTCAGCCCTCTGGGTCATGTGATTGCAGAGTCAAGGCCTGAAAGGGCAAGGAAAACCACAAAACTGCAACCCCCTTCAACAGCTTCAAGAGGTTCAGTAAGGGGGGGGAAGGGGGAGAAACTTCAAGCCGAGGACTGGATGAGAAAGGCCAGGTCTACATTAAAGGGGAAAGGTCAAAATCAAGTTAGGCAACTCCAGCTATGTTAATTACGTAGCTGGAGTCGATGCACCTTGATTCGAGTTTCCCCAATGTCCCCACAGTGGAAGGCTGATGGGAGTAAACATTCCTGTCTGCTTCCCTTAGTCCTCGCAGGAGTACTGGACACCAACAAGAGTGGCCTCTGAGTTTTTTACTAGACCGACTAAATTGAACTCCGGAAGATTGATCGTGGTAGCATAGATCTTCCCAGAGTGAAGACATGGCCTAAAACAAATGGGTAATAGGAGACAACACCTCTATTATGTTGTGAATGTGAGCCACTACTATTTTAAAAGATAAGGCCAGGCCTGTACTAGGGGAGAAAGTCAACCTAAGATACACATCTTCAGCTACACAAATAGTGTCGCTGGAATTGGTGTACCTTAGGTTGAATTTCCATGGCGTCCCTCTGCATGCCATCAACTTCCCTTATTCTTTGCAACCCGGTGGAGTACCATAGTCGACAGGGGCACAATCTGTGGTTGATTTATCAGGTCTTTATTAGACCCACTAAGTCAAACCCTGGGAGATCGATCTCCAGAGCATCAATCTCCCAGCAAATGGAGATAAGCCCAAAGTGAAATTAGCTAGTGGACACAGTCTAGCACCTAACAGAGGAGCATCTACATCACAAGTATCAGTGCAATCTGCAGTACTATTGCAGATTTCACAAAACACCAACTGAATTATCATCACACACTGAAATCCTGCAGATTAGGGAGGTTTGCCCCATGGTTGGCTGTGCCAAAACTCAGCTTGCAGAGCAATAAAGAACAGGCTCTGCTGAAGTCAATGGGAGTTTTGCTATTTACTTCCGGGGAGGTCAGAATTTTAATCCTGCTTAGCACCTTGCCCTCCATTTTTGTAAAGGCTTGATTCACACAGGTTTCCTAGTCATTGGCGGGACACTTTGGAGAAGGGAAAAGTTGGTTAAACTTCTGTGTCTGCACTTCCACAACATCCCACTTTGTATGCACCAATGCAAGTACCAAGCCACAACCCACGTGTAGTGGTTCTGTTCTCTTTCACCAAGGCGTAAGGAAGCCGGCCGCTTGTTGGTTCGTTTTCTCTGCCGAGAGAGGGGAGGCTGTGCAGACAGCTTCAAGCAGCCCCATGCACAGAATGAAACATTGGCGGGTATGTTGGTGCTGGACCCCGTATGCCAGCAGGCCTGCTCAAAGCTGGTTACTAACTCCGCCGGCAGCCCATTGAACAGGACAGCACAGTGAGCTCCAGGCTCAAGAAACCATTTGGTTTCAAATGAAGCCTCTGTGGCTGAAGATAATTCAGGGGTAGATGCCCTTCAGCAAAATCGCAGCACCAAATGGTTGCTGCCGGCACAGCTGGGCCTTCAAAGAAATTCCTGTTTCAATGACTGGGGAAACTGGTGTATTTTACACTAGGAAAATGGGGGGAGCACTAAATACAGGATCACGAGCCAACTCAGCGTGCACTTGCTGTTCATCAGCCCCATCAAGTCCAAAGGAAGACTCAGGCCAGGTCAACACTAGACTCAGAAGGTCGGGTTAAGGTTCACAACTCCAGTTGCATGAAATAAGAAACTGGAGTCGGCTTCCCTTAAGCCAAGCTTGGCGCTGTCTTCACAGAGGGAGGCTGATGGGAGCAGGAGTGCCAGTGTTGACTGGAGCTGCCCTCAGCATTCGATTTAGTGGGTCTTAACTACACCTGCTAAATCAAATGCCAGAAGATCAATCTCTGGCACAGCAAGTGAAGACGTGGCCTCAGGTTCTCTGGGAGAGAACAATTCCCCTCCTCCGGCCTGCCCAGGTTGGCTCCAGAGCCAGTTGAAAACACAATCTAACGCTGAGAACAAACACTTTTACAGCAGCAAAAACTTTCTGGATGAACATGCAATTGTATTTCTGAATGAGCACAAACCAGGGGTGGTTTTTTTTTTCTTTAACAGGATTATCTGAATGAGACTTAAAGGCCTTTTAAGCACTTCTTAATTGATACCTGTAACAATCATTAAAGTTCCTTACAACAGATGTGGCATGAAAAATAGGCTCTAACATGCTGACTCAGCAGCTGAAACCTCGCTGGCCACCTTGCAGGTGAGCAAGTAATTACCTGCTTTCTGGTACACCAGAATGGGGGGAACCTGTCCCCTCGCCCTCTTCAAAGTGCAGCATTCCGCTGCTCGTTTATTCTGCAGCAGCGGAACGAGTACAAGGACTGAGGAATATAGCAAACCGCCCCAGCTCTGAGCATCTGCCCAGCTTGCCAGCAGCAGAACAGCATATTCGGGAACAAGAAGATGCTGAATGGTGTAATATAAGAAGTTCACTAACCTACTCAAGACAGAGTGTGTGTATTGTGTTTGGAGCTAGTTGCAGAGAGTTTAACAATTCAAAATCCATAAGCTCGGAGAGAAGACAGAACTGCTCTGGCTGGTCCTTTCTGTTGTAGACTCACTCACTGTTTAAACAACATCTCCATGCGAAAACATGGGCTGAAACCCTGGCTGGAAATAGCTTAACCATTCCTGCCGCTTTCCAATGGCATCCAATGGCTAGCAGCTCAGTTCACGGGAAATGACCCCGGGGTGCTTTGTTCAACCCCGTGTTAATCAGCTTCCTTCTCAGACTCCAGCCAACCACTGCTACTGGGGGTGGCCAGGAATAAAGGCCACTGTACATTACGCAGCGCTTGGGCTGTATTCACAGCAAGGCATGACCGGCATTTCCTTCCCAAATATCCCATTCCCAAAACATCACACGCAGGAGCCAGAGTAAGCGTTGAGCAAATTAATGGCACTCTGCAGATAAAACCGCAGCTTGCAAAAGATAAAAAGGATACTGGGGCAGGAACAAAACATCAGGGGAAACATCTGTCATTGCTTGTGCCCCTGGCTTTCAATTCAGAGTAAGGCTGAAGGTAAGGGGCTGGCAGGTTACTTACCATACTGACAGCGGGGTCCTTGGAACCCAAAGGGACAGTGACAGAGCTGAGAAGATCCTTCCATGCAGTGTCCTCCATTGAAACACACGCCGTAATTGCAGACAGCTGAAAGGGGAGGGAAACACCGTAAGATCATAATTGCACAGCCATCCAAATAACTGAAAGGCCCGTTCATCCCCACAGCTCCCCAAAGTGGTTTGGCAATCTTCAGTAGATACCCAACCAATGCACAACCCACGCACCCCCTCCGGATTAAAGAAGAGCCGTAGTTTAATATCACACAGAGCACGGCCCCAGCAATTGAGGACAGGAGGTGAAGCGTATCGTACCTCATGGCAGCGTATGTATTTGAAGCGTTTACCCAAACTGATATGTGTGTGAGGTTTTAAACTCCAGCCTTCCAAAGCTTCATGAAGGGATCTAGGGGTCACTGTGGACCACAAGTTGAATATGAGTCAACAGTGTGATGCTGTTGCAAAAAAAGCAAATATGATTCTAGGTTGTATCAACAGGTGTGTTGTAAGCAAAACTTGTGAAGTCATTCTGCCGCTCTACTCTGCACTAGTTAGGCCTCAGCTGGAGTACTGTGTCCAGTTCTGGGCGCCACATTTCAAGAAAGATGTGGAGAAATTGGAAAGGGTGCAGAGAAGAGCGACAAGAATGATTAAAGGTTTAGAGAACATGACCTATGAAGCCAGGCTTCATGAACTGGGCTTGTTTAGTTTGGAAAAAAGAAGATTAAGGGGGGACATGATAGCAGTTTTCAAATATCTAAGAGGGTGTCACAAGGAGGAAGGAGAAAATTTGTTCCTCTTGGTTTCTGAGGACAGGACAAGGAGTAATGGGCTTAAAGTGCAGCAGGGGAGGTTTAGATTGGACATTAGGAAAAAATTCCTAACTGTCAGGGTGGTCAAATATTGGAATAAATTGCCAAGGGAGGTGGTGGAATCTCCCTCTCTGGAGATATTTAAGAACAGGTTAGATAGACATCTGTCAGGGATGGTGTAGACGGAGCTTGGTCCTGCCTTGAGGGTGGGGGGCTGGACTCGATGACCTCTTGAGGTCCCTTCCAGTCCTATGATTCTATGATTCTATGATTCTGCAAAAACTCGCGGCGCGTCCACACCTCACACGTGTTTTTGCACAAGAGAATCGAAAGGCGTGTGTGGATGTGGAAGAGGGTTTTTTTGCGCAAAAAGAGGAAAGAGGAAAAAGCACAGGTGCCCTGGTGGCCATTCTGTGCATACCAACCAGTGCTTACTTTCAAGAGAGCGTCCTTGCAGTCTGGACGCTCTCTTTCACAAAAGCCCATCGCTTTTTCTATGCGCTTTTGCAGTGTGGATGCGCTCTTGTGAAAGAAGTTTTTGCGGAAGATCTCTTCCGACAAAAGCTTTTTGCACAAAAAGCCTGCAGTCTAGATGTAGCCTTAGAGTCCTGGGTTCTTTCTGTGCTGCTCCTGCATCACTAATGGTTGACATCACTAATGCCAAAAGCAGCAACCAGGAACTGCATGCCTTACCCTGCCCCCAGGGACTGTTGTGGGGAAAACAGAAAACCTTACACTTGTCACTTTGCCATTAAAAAGCCTTTTGTTTCCCAGCAATGTGATGGCTGCCCACAGAGAGAGAAACAAGCCCTTTGGCTCATCTCTCAAGTGTCGTTGGTGCATATCGGCTTTTATGGGGCATTAAACTCCAGCAGAGAAAGCACGTGGCTTAGAATCAGAAACGGTTTACTCATGGTACTGTTGTCGGAACTGTCATCAGACAAGTTGCTTCACCTCTCAGAATTTTAGTTTTTCTGGTCACGTCTACACTAGACCCGGCAGCTCGGATCATGGTATGGCTTACTTGAAGCCAAGTCCGATGGTGTCCCCACCGTGGGAGGCTACCGGAGCAAACGGTCCTGTCGGCTTCCCTTCCTTCTCATGAAAGGAGTACCACCAGATGCCAGTGAGGGCACCCTCTGAGTTTGATTTAGCAAGCCTTAACTAGACTCGCTAAATCGAACCCCAGAAGATCGATCACAGCAGCGGCGCTCTTCCTTTTAGTGCAGACAAGGCCTCTGTTGGCAAATTGAGAACAATAATCCTGACCTGTAAAATGCTTTGAGATACTTAGATGACAGATAGGAAAGGGCAAAGTGTTATTATTTAGATGCAGCTGATAAGGGCCAAATTCTGAGAGAGCCTGAGCATCCAAAATGTGCAGATCCTCAGCACCTCTCCAGACGCAGCTGTCCATGAACTAAGGGAGTTCTGCCGAACAAACATACGGAAAGGAACATATCCTGTGGCATAATCCCATAAACAACATTTTGTTACCAACAGGGCCATTAAAATCAGCTTGATCTGAAACATGTTTTGCTCCAAGTTGTAGCTCATCCAATGTAATTACAGTCAAAGAGTGAGAATCCAAAGGGGCATTTTTATGAAGGCCCAGGGTTTATAAAAGCCAGTTGTTCCCTTGGACAAGGTCCATCTGCGCTGTAACAGAAACCATCGCATTGAACTCCCAGCCGATGACAGCAAGTAGCTCTCTCTATCTTCTGTAAACTTCCTGAATTCTGTGCATAACAGCAGGGCTGCAGATTTCTGACATCAAAATGGCTTGAGGGCATTCCACTGCGGAGCGTGAGGTCAAATGAATGAGACGTGCATAGCCCTCCACAAGTCCTGCTGTTCTGCATCTCCTCCCAAGCAGAGATGGCAGCACATGGCCCTTATTCATGGCAGGCGGCACCTTCACTATTAAAAACTCAGCATCCAAGCCAAAGCCCCAGCGCGGGTATGAATACTCCTGAAATGCCCCGTGCCGTTTCAGTGGGATACCAATTTCTTCTTCACTTCCTCTTCTAAACACTTCCATAGCCTTGCACAGCCATACGTTCACCCACCGCCCATGCCTGGGAAAAGCTTAGCATGGACTGAGCCAGACATTGATGCTGTCAGGGAGATACCCCCCAACCTCCCACCCCATTCCCTGGACAGGGCTGGCCTGCTAACCCCCCGTCAGCAGCTGTCCCCTCAACAGGGCGACCGAAGCAAGGATGCTGCACAAATTTGCCCCCCATCCAGAATTTTTCTTGGTGCCACTCCTTGCTCATTCAGTTTTGGATGCTTCTCCAAATATCCCCACACACCTGCTCCCTTCGTGCCTTCAATAGCAAATTCTTTGCTTTCTGATTCAGTCATGAACTCACTGTGCGCACCTCTAAAATGTGCCCTCTGACTGCTGGTCCGGTTCCACATGTCAGAGCAAAGTGCTCTCCTGGCTCCATCATGCTCCATCATGCTGATTTGCTGACACACGTGCGGCTCGGCGCAGCGAGAGGCAACATGTGTTCCTGTCTGACGTGTACCGTGAAATCTTCAGAGAGATGGTCTCATTGATTAACCAGGTGCTGGACTGCAGCACATGGGGAAACTAACACAGTAAGTAACCTCACAGGTAGTTGCTCAGGAAACTACTCTACCATGGAGACTTAAACAGACAAGATTTGGGGCTTATAAGAGGTAAAATGTTAATCGCCACAGTCCAGAATTTTCAAGGTCTCAAATCCTGCATTGCATGTAAAATCTTTTTTAAATAACTAAAAATGGAGAGATTTTGAAAGTCAGCCCTAGTTTGAATAAGACCTCACTGCCCCTAAAATCCTCTAGGTCACACACAGTCTCGACATCTGCTTGAACTAGATGAACTCTTCATTACAATTTGTTCAACAAAACATTAGCAATGTTTTCCCTCCATGAATTATCTGCACACAGCCAGATGTGGGTGAGAGGTTGACGTTTTCTAACAGAGAAGTATGATTACTTACAGATTACTCACAAAGAATACTCTGAGATATTGCTTTGGATATTCGTTATTCCAACAAAGGTAGAGATGTAACATACACCTAACAACGCCGATAGGTGTCTGTACTACAGAACTGTTTGTGTAGCCATTGTGAAAGCTCTTTGTGATTTGGGAGAGCAGACACAATACCAGACTTTTTAAGCGACCAATCATACAGAACAAATAGTGACTATTAAGCAATGGGCCCAGCAAACGGTTCATGAGCAATCCACAAGCAGAAAGACATTCACTTCATCTTTTTGGCTGAACATTTTAAACAAATGTTCATACAAACTTGCTGATAATTCATGAACAGAAAATATTTCTAGCTTTGGTGAATAGTTTGTTATGAGGAGTATGTGTTTATTTTACTACAACGATGCTACAGCTTCCTTGTTAGCAGAGTCTGGTAAAAAGAAGTCCCCACTCATATGATGAAGATACGGGTGTTTTGATGATGATTTGATTCATCCACAGCACTAATTATGAACAATTATATATAATAAGGATGTGAATGGTTAACCAATGGGGACCGCAGCAGCCTCCCCACCCGCCCACATTGAACCAATTAACTGGTTAAACATAACGTTTAACTGGTTGCCTAATTAAACAGAATTTTACATCCCTAACATACAAGTGTATAAGCTCTTTAATGCAATGCAATGTGCTGTATTTATGACTTTCTGATTAGTTCTTTGTACAATTCTCCTATCAACCAACCCTTTCCTAAAGCTGAGTTAAATTGTATCCACAGCTGCTTTCCCTTGCAATTCTTTGCTGCTTTCCCTCCAACAAAATGCCATTAGATTTGTTAGGTGTGATTTCCCTTTCAAGAACCCAGCCTAATGAAATGCGAGCATTCCAGGTGCTCCGTCAGCCTGTGTCTGACCAGCACACCCAGTATGGTTTCCAGGCAGACTCTTGGTCTTTTTCTGCACATTTTGACAATGTATTGAGTGGTTACAACGAGTCTGGAAAGGAGGGAGTGTATCTCCTCTGTTTCCTGTCTGGCACTGAAGCTTTCTTCTGCTTAGTCTTCATATGGTCTCATTTTCTGATCCCATCTTCCAGTATAATGTGAATTTCCTTTTGCATTTCTTCTTATTATTGGGAACGTATGTCCACTTCTGGAATCTGTCCCCCATATGCCTTGTTGAATGAATCCATATGCAAGTGTCATTTTTGGTTTTTTTAACATAAACAACAGCTCTTTCCTCTACCAGTGAATTACCTTGGTTATTTACTCTAGATCTAGAATGAGAAACTAGCCCTGCCCTGAAGGGAACATTGCCATGGACCACTTACTCCCTGGCTCTTTCTTTTGAAAGTGTCAACAAACAAGAAGTGGGGATCACCTATCTGTTTGCAATAAAGTGGACACTTAAATATTTGGCAACTGGATTGATGCTACCAGTTCACATAGGTCAGACATTAGATGGCAAGAACTTTCAGTACCAATTAGGGAATCGTTTACTTCAGAGACTCAGGCTAAGTCTACATTGGGAGAGAAATTCAACTTAAGATACGCAACACCAGCAATGAGAATTGCGTAGCTGGAGTTGACACACCTTAAACTGATTTTCTGGGGCGGCCCCACAGTGGGAGGTCGATGGGAGAAACTCTTCTGTCTTCTTCCCTTACTGCTCTTGATGCTGAGGAGTCTTGGAGTTGATAGGGGTGCCTTCAGTATTCGATTTAGTGGGTCCTTACTTAGACCCGCTAAATCAAACCCCAGAAGATCAATCCGGAGTGTTGATCTTTCAGTAAATATAAACAATGCCAGAGAGCTGAAAAGCTGCATTTCTTATTCCCAATCCTTGGAGCTACCTAGTTTCTGGGTGGAACGTGTTGTTGCAAAATAACTGGTTAACAAATCAAGAAAATTATACTCCAAAACATCAAACTGTCCCAGAGTGGCAGGGGTGAAAGACCAAATTACATCAGAGCAGATGGACTTCTGCATCTTGCAGGAGGAAAGCTGCTGTATAATTACTAATTAACCTTCTCTTTCAAGGCTCAGGCTATTCTGTCCCTGAACCAGAGATTAAAAATGCAATTAAGTCTCTTTCCCAACTTCTTCTTTTGGAATGCCAAAGGAACCCTGTTCCCAACTTGCTGCTTTCCACCAATGAGCCCAGTGTGGTTAATTCTCATTGTAAATTCTTTGCTCAAAATAATGCATAAAGAGCAGAGCTAGTGTTGCTATTTATTGAAAAAATACTGAGTGTTTAGAGAAATGCAGATTCTCCTAGCTGCTTTTCTGGGGTAGGGGAGGTGATAGATAAACATGGCATCAGAGCTACCATCTACTTGCTTATGGGTTAGTTAGACAGAGTCAACATTCAATGAAGATTTGGTACAGTCTCGATTTTGTACTGTCTCTATGGCTGTACTAAACTGTGGAGCTTACTCCCCACAGTTGGGCAAATGAGCCAGAACTATTGCCTGTATAAGTCAAAATAACACTAATAGTCTTAACTATTTCATAACTAGCATTGACCAAAATTTTGAGTTATAAAAAAACATATCAGTAGAAACTACTTTCTACTGGATGGTCAGAACATCACCATTCTAGCAGATGAGAAAACAACATTGAGCATAAACAAGTAATAAAACTGAGCACTCAAGTTTCATTGTTCTAGCCAAGTGAAATGCAAAAATGTACACAGATGGTGAGCATTCAGTTAAGGTATTGAAATCCTTCCTTTTTCATAATCTAATTTATTGTTAACCAAAGTTAGGGGAAACATTTTTAAATATGAACAGTTCTTTTCCCATTAAATGTATGTTTCCTTTGATTTATCTAAGCACAGTGTAATTAGTTAATACCTCCCACTTGGATAATATTAATCCAATGTAAGCAGAATTGTGTAAAAATAAGAATACACTGACAGTTCCTTCCCTCCTTCCTTCCTTCCCTACAATAAAATTGTCTATCTGTGGGGTCTTACAATGCTGTGAGTCACCGTAATAATAATTTCTTACTTAGACTAAACAAATTCTGTAACAAAGTCCAAAACTAAGCTTTATAGCTGGAGCTCTGCACGGATACAAAATCTGCAGACGCATCTGTATCCACAAAAAATGAGTTGCAGATATTTGCAAATTTGCGGGGGTTTAGATCTGCAATTTGTATCCACATCCATATCCGCAAAAGTGACCCGTGGAGATATGCATCCACATAAAGCAGATGTGCGCAGATTTGCAGGGCACTATTTACAACGGAAGTCAATGCTAATGCATTTCACAAGGGCAATCAGGACTCAGATAATTATTAACACTGGGCAGGTGGGGGAGACAAAGTGTACACGATGTCTAGATGAGCATGAGACTTTGCAGCTCTGTGCATTTGAAATGAACCTTTACATAGGGCCTGATCCAACAGTGCTCACTCAGTCTGACTCCAATGGGACTTTTGCTTGAGTATGGAGTGCGTCTGGGCCCAGACTGGTGCAAAAGTGGGAGTGTGAAATGATGGATTACAGCTTATGCATTTCGGAGAGGAATGTACTGCTACTGCCAATTCTGTTGTGATCATCCATTTTAGGGGCCCTCCTGTCCCATTGATCCAATTTATGAGTCCAGAGACCATAATTATTCAAGTAGCTGAAATTACAAGAGACGGGGCTGGTGATCCAAAAAGTATTAGCTCAGAAACGTACATTTATTAGAACTAGCAGAGAAAGCAAGTGACCCTTACAAATATTAACAGTTCAATGAAAGCCAAACGCAGCTTAGATGGGGGGCTTGGTTTAGATTGTCCTGAACTCTTACGACTAACATAGGCTGCCATCCTGACTAATCACTAGGGTTGCCAGATGGTTTAACCAAAAATACCGAACGCACCCCGCCCCCCCCCAAAAAAAAACACCAGTGGGGGAAAAAAAGGGAGAAGACCAAAGTTGTTGAGGGAAAAAAAAAGAGACCGCGAAAGTTATTAAGCAAAATATAAATAAATAAATAAAACAAAACAGCATTGATATCGCATGGCCCCTTTAAGTGCGAAAGGAGAGAGGTTGAGCACTAAGACCCAGGGAAGGCATTGCTTCCCCTTTGCTTCAGGTCTTTTTGCCGGCGGCCATCTTGTTTTCATGATCGAGCCTCCCTCCCCAGGTAAGCAGAGGGGCGGGGGCTGGAGGCCAGGGGAGGGCAGGGGTTGGGCCCAGTTGCCAGGTGTCTGGTATTTTCGCCTCCTGGCAGGTGGCCATTCTGTGCATACCAATCATTGCTTACCTTCAAGAGAGCGTCCATGCAGTCTGGATGCTGTCTTTCGCAAAAGCGCATCGCTTTTTTGATGAGCTTTTGAGGTGTGGACGCAGTCTTGTGCAAGAAGTTTTTGCGGAAGATCTCTTCTGACAAAAGCTTCTTGCGCAAGAAGCCTGCAGTCTAGACGTAGCCCTTGTCTCTCTAGGTTTGACTTTCTAACTTGGTGATGATTTATCCACCTGATTTTATTTTATTCTATCAAATATCTTGATTGTTCCTTAAGTCCAGCAATGAGCCCAGTGATACCAGGGTCCTACTGAAGAAAGCAACATCTGATGCTTTTTCGAGACTTTATTGTTGGCTTTTGTTATCAAGCTGGTGTTTGAGTATATAATTTAACACCCATCCTGCCCACTCATGGGAGCACTCCTTCTGCTTCACAGCTTGGGACCGATGTTTTCTTAGGGGGAAATTAAATACACCATGAATTGTGGAGAACACAAGGTTTCTTGGTTTTCGTTTTGTCTAGCACTAGTCTGGCTCTCAGCAGGGCTACACATAACCACAGAAAAAATACCTGAACTTACCATGAGCAACACCAAGAGTGCAAAAAGTCCAACTGTGATGAGGCTTTAATTAGTTTCAACATTTTATCCTTGAGGCTCTTGCTCCACTGGGAATTACTGATATTGACAAATGTTTTTCTTTGTTAAACAATCACCATAGTTTAATTTCCATTTTTAAATTTGTTATCGCAGCTTATCTCTCTTCCAAACATACAAACTTCCGTATCCTGGACTCAGATTACAAGGAAACTTCACGTTTTTCATTTGCTAGCATGTAGCACCTTATTTCATGAAGAAATGGTTGAGGAAAACTTCAAGGCTTTGTCTAGACTGGCAAGTTTTTCCGCAAAATCATCTGCTTTTGCGGAAAAACTTGCCAGCTGTCTACACTGGCCGTTTGAATTTCCGCAAAAGCACTGACGATCTCATGTAAGATTTTCAGTGCTTTTGTGGAAATACTATGCTGCTCCCGTTCTGGCAAAAGTCTTTTTCCGAAAAACTATTGAGCAAAAGGGCCAGTGTAGACAGCAGAGATTTGTTTTCTGCAAAAAAGCCCCGATCGCGAAAATGGCGATCGGGGCTTTTTTGCGGAAAAGTGCGTCTAGATTGGCCATGGACGCTTTTCCGCAAAAAGTGCTTTCGCAGAAAAGCATCCTGCCAATCTAGACGTGCTTTTCTGAAAATGCTTTTAACGGAAAACTTTTCCGTTAAAAGCATTTCCGGAAAATCATGCTAGTGTAGACGTAGCCCAATTGTGAATCTATTTAAAATACAGACTGTCCAGCTCCATCTCATTGCCTCTGGGAAATTACATATGGACTGGACATTTCTTGTGTGTTTATGGCCACTCCTAGTAAAGTCTTTGTGATTCTCCACACTAAATTAATACTGAGACAACAGACATTACATAGCTGCAGTCGGCTTACCTTAAGCCGAGCTTGAAGGCATCCCCACAGCAGGAGTTCGATGGAAGCAAATACTCCTGTCAGTTTCCCTAACTTCTCACAAAAGGAGGAATACTGTATGCCACTGAGAATGCTCTCTGACTTTGATTTAGCAAGTTTTAACTAGACTCACTAAATCAAATGCCAGAAGATCAATCACAGCAGCAGCAATGATCTTCCTTTTAATGTAGACAAGGCCTGATTGTCTTCAGGTATTTAACTATATCTGTCAGGATCTGAAGGGACGAGGGTGACCCCTGTTGGCATGATGTTCCGGGCTCAGCCCAGGGCGCTAGCATAATGGAAGAACTCCGCAACGGACAAGCACTAAAACCAACTCAAAGCCCGGGACTGAGTTGGTGCACTGTCCCTCTTCGTGGTCAGTGACCAGGCATGTAAAAGCAGATGGTTAAAATACAGGCAAATATCCCAATACCTCCTATCCCCATCCCTCTCACCCAGCACTCCTCTAGTTAGGAACCTCTCAAGTTTCTATCTGGCTTCAAGAATTCTGGTGAGCAATTCCTGGGAGGTTGTATTCTTCGCACAGTCACTCCCAAGACTCAAATTACTTCAGGTTGCACCTCTCTAGTCTGACACTCTCTGGTTCGGCAACATCCATATCCCAACGTGATGGTAGTTAGCTGGATGTCCACTTATCATGGGTCTGGCCAAGTTTGCCGTGATCCCATAAAGTTTATTTACAGTTACCAGCCCTGGCTCTCAGTGTTCTGTGCTGTTAATTAGCTCTAATTTACCCCAAATGTCTGCTAAGAGCCCAGCAAGCAGTGGAAGTGTTGGTAATGCTGCTAGACAATATTGACCTCTTGTGGTTCAGCAAATTCTCTGGTTCGGCAACGACCAGGTCTTGAGGGTGCCGGACGAGAGAGGTTCAAGCTGTAGAATAAATCAAAGCAGTGTTCCGAGTATGTATTACTCCTTCCAGGCAACGTAGCAATATCCAGTCTGGTACACTCCCCTTCCTGTTACCCAAACTAACAATATTCAGTTTAAATAGCAGAGCTACTGGACCTATAGTTCCCATCCATTTGTGGCATATTATTATAGTAACAGGGACAGCCCAAAACATCTCCATAATATTTACAGATATTTGTATAATTGCATATAGAAAAACAAAAGTATTTGCTCATGGAAAAATGTGCAGTGAAGATCATGAATACTTGTTTCACACATACCAGTCAGAAGCTTTGCACACACAAACGGATGTAAACATTATCAATGCCATTTCAGAAACCCTTTGAAAATTTGCCTTTAAAGCCACACTCATCTGAAGATCCATTGTATACCAGCAGGACAAAGGAAACCAAACCCACACAGGTACCCACAAGCCAGGTGTGGGAACAATACCTCTTCTCTAGCTCACAGCACTGATAATACTTGTACTGATTGGAATGTTACCTGCATGGCAGCAAGATGGCATGTGATCAGAGAGGGGTATTTGTGTGGGCACGACAGGTCATCTTCCTTTCTCCTCATTGCTCCTCCCAACTCCTGTGCCCATTCTAGACACACAGTGACTCTAACACAATGTGGCCTTTGTCTCATGAACGTGTGCCACTGCTTTCCCCCGAAACATACAAAATACAACATTCAGAATGTTGAAAAGATTCTTAAATGGCACAGAGACTCGCTGAAAAATGTTGCTTCTTGAAGTTGGGCTGGAGAGAGATAAATCTAGCCTGGGATAGGGCCTAATGCCGGAGAGAAGTGTCATTATGCCACCTGGAGCAACACGAAAAGAACCTGTCCCCTGGCATTGACAAAGCGCATCTAGGTCAAGAGATGGGGATGTGCCTTCAGAATCTGGGGATTCACCTGGCTCCAAGGAGCAGCTCATAGAGCCTTTGAACTTATTGGCAAGAGGATAACTAGCAGATCTGACATAGGAGCTTTGGAGGATCAATCAGTGGTGTGAAGGAGATCAAAGCATTTCTTGTGAGCGCCTGCAACCAAAGAGTAAAGGGACAGAACAAAACCTCCAGCCTGTGGTGAAGACATATTGCTGCCACAGAAAAGTAGTGAGAGGGGGAAGGGAGAGAGAGGGCCCATGTCAGATAAGAACCTGAATGGAGTACATGGAATCTACATACTGAAACTCTGCATCCAGGCTGCAAATGTTAAATGCAAGGAAAGTAGGGGAGGAGGGAGACAAGCACTCTATTTTTTTTCTGCAGCTTGACACAAAAATCAAGGAATCTAAGGAACAAAGCCAATATTTTCACTTATGTCCTTAAGAAGCAATGTACCAAGAACAGAAATAATGTTAATTAACAAGGTGACTGATATACAGCAGCTGAGGCCTTGTCTCCACTTACTGGGAGATCAAGGCTGCAGAGATCAATTTCCTGGGGGTTGATTTAGTGGGTCTAGAAAGGACCTGCTAAATCAACTGCTGATCAGGCTCCCCTCAACTCCCATACTCCACTAGGTGACAAGGAGTAAGGGTATGTCTACACTACCCCCCTAGTTCGAACTAGGGGGGGTAATGTAGTCATACGGAGTTGCAAATGAAGCCCGGGATTTGAATTTCCCGGGCTTCATTTGCATAAAGCCGGCCGGCGCCATTTTTAAATGCCGGCTAGGTCGGACCCCGTGCCGCGCGGCTACATGCGGCACGGACTAGCTAGTTCGGATTAGGCTTCCTATCCGAACTAGCTGTACTCCTCATGGAACGAGGTGTACAGCTAGTTAGTTTTAGGAAG
Source organism: Pelodiscus sinensis (assembly GCF_052426305.1). Classification (NCBI taxonomy): domain Eukaryota; kingdom Metazoa; phylum Chordata; order Testudines; family Trionychidae; genus Pelodiscus; species Pelodiscus sinensis. The sequence continues at coordinate 4,633,613 of NC_143075.1, read as the reverse complement.
CCTAATCCGAACTAGCTAGTCCGTGCCGCGTGTAGCCGCGCGGCACGCAGTCTGAACTAGCCGGCATTTAAAAATGGCGTCGGCCGGCTTTATGCAAATGAAGCCCGGGAAATTCAAATCCCGGGCTTCATTTACAACTCCGTATGACTACATTACCCCCCCTAGTTCGAACTAGGGGGGTAGTGTAGACATACCCTAAGGGAAGACCTCCCTCCCCCCCAGTGGGAATTTGAACTAAGGTACATCGACTCCAGCTATGTTACTCACATAGCTGCAGTTGTGTACTTTAGTTTGACTTGGCCACCCAGTGTACACCTGGCCTGAGACATCACTGAAAAATCCAGAGGCATTTCTGCCCTGGGTTGTCAGGGGTTTTATTTTTATGATGTAATTAGGAATATGCATAAGCTCACTTGCTGTTTATGGTAAGTAAATACATACTTTAAAATTCAGTGGTTCCCACTGCTTACTTCTCAACCACAATCATAGTCCATTTGTTGTGCTAGCATAATCTTCAACAAGGCAATTGCCCGTGATGATCAAAAGAAAATATGAGGGTTTCAGGTGGGGATTAAGCAGCAGGATTGAGTAAAACCCCAAAGAACAAAGAGCCTGTTTTCATGCACAACTCCCTTGGTGGAGGGGGACATTATACAGGAAAAGACAGAATTGTTCCGAACTAAACAACTCCATGAAGCACACACAGCTCTTGAAATCACCCGATTGTTAACTCTTCTTATCACTCTGACTTGCTGGCCTTGGCGCCTACAGAGACCTACAGTTTCAGTGGATTAGACCTTATAACTCTCTCAGGTATGTAAAATGTAACCAGCTGGGGATTTCCAAGGCCCAGGGACACTGGCTGTCTCTACAAATGAGCTTTCCTCCCCTCCCCCCGCCCTTCCTCTCCCCCTCCTCCTCCCGAAAGCCTCCCAGCATAGCTGTAAGACCAGTACAGCTCCATCCATGGAAGCAGCAGCAAAGGGGCTGTGTCAGCCAGCTGCTCTGCATCCAACCCTTCTTAAAAACACACTTGAACACTGTTCAACCAACAAAATCCATCTGGCAGCAATCTAGGACTGACCCTTCATCTGGTCAGCCAGTGTATTAAGTGTCTGAATTATATGTCTGAGGAAACCCTTCAATAGATAGCTCTGTCAGTGTTTTCGGTCTAATTACGGGCTGAGCACATTCCACTCTGACGAAAGTAAACTGTAACTCATGGCACTAAGGGACAGATACGTAGGTATTTAGCGGGGTTTTCAGAAGCACCGAAATGTCTATGATTCCTTGATTTCAACAGGGGTTTGGTGCCTAGACACTTCTCAAAACCCCATGAAGTGCCTAAATACTTTTAAAAAACTGACCTCCGGCCCCAATTTCTGAGGGCATGTCTACACTAGGAAATTCTTTCTAAATAACTAAATTCAAAATAACAACTCCCAAAATAACAAAATCAAAATAGCATGTCCATGCTACGGGGGAGCCTCACAACAAGTCTGAGGTAGACTCCATTAATGTGGACGTGCTACCTCACCACAGAGCCCCAGAAAGCACGGGGGAGTAATTAGTTTAAATGACTCTGGGGAGTCATCATTTCAAAATAGCAGCAGAAGAGCACCCTCACTACTGCTATTTTGAAATAACTATTTCAAAATGAGCATTCTTGCCTGAGGAGAGCAGGAGTTCAGATGTCGAAATAACCAGCCCGTTATTTCAAAATAACAGACTTAGTAGTGTGGCTGCTCCGCTTATTATTTCCAAATAACTCCCTAGTGTAAACCAGGGCTGAGAGTATTTAGGGCTTTGCTCCATTCAGCTTTGCAAGGCCTAAGGGACTTCATCTGTGAAGTCCCATTTTCAAAAGTGACTAAGGCACGTAGGAGCAGAAGAGTGATTGATTTTCAAGTCTGGATGTTTTTTCGAAGAGACATTCTCTGGCTCAAACAGGAATTACTTCAGCAAGCTCTCTGGCCAGTGCTATGAAGGGGTCAGATCACATGGCCACAGTGGCCCCTTCTGCCTTTATAAGCTATGAACAGGGTCCTGAGCAGCACAATGCAGACACGCCTTTAAAAATGGGCCTCTTGTATAACTGAGCCTTGAAACAAAGACCCACCAGGAGGTACCAGGTCTTCCTCTCCCCAGATCCCAGTACCAAGCATAATGATACTGCACAAGCATCCTCTCCATACTTCCCCAAAGGACCCTGTAGCTTTATACAAGCTATATTGCTGCAACACCACAGTATGCAACCGCATCTTGGTGCTGCCAAAGCTATGTGGGGCTCGCAACACGTCTGACAACAATGGCAGTGTGCATGTAAAGTGCATCAGCACCGTGCGGAGGAGACATGTTCCCTGCTGCTAGACAAATCTCCTGAACTTGTGCTCTCCATAAAACACCCCTCCGTGGGCATGTCTACCCTCGGCTTCCTAAAGAAGATATGAAAATTTGGCATGAATTTGAATATCTTCTTCTGATCCCTTTTTTGGAAGAGGTTTTTTCGGGGAGGGGGGGGAATAGCAGTCTAGATGGGGGTTTTCACGCAAACCCTCCCATTTTCAAAAGAACCGTTATTCCTCAAAAATGAGGTTTACAGGGTTCTTTCAAAAAAGGAGGGGGTTGCACAAACCCCCCCCCCCCCCGTCTCGGCTGCCTTTTCCCCCTCCCCCCCAAAAAAACCTCTTCCGAAAAAGGGATTAGAAGAAGATATGAAAATTCGCACCAAATTTGCATCTCTTCCTTCGGAAGCCGAGGGTAGTCTAGACATGCCCACGGAGGGATGTTTTATGGAGAGCACAAGTTCAGGAGATTTGTCTAGCAGCAGGGAACATGTCTCCCCCGCACGGTCTAAATGACAGGGCAGGGGACTGGACTTGATGACCTCTCGCGGTCCCTTCCAGTCCTAGTACTCTATGATTCTAAATGTGCCTTGTTTCTCAGGCTGGCAATGGCAGGCTGCATGTGTGTTGTGCAGGAGGGTGTACATACTCCATGGGCACATCCCAGCCCATCTGCTACATCTATGAGAAGCTACTGTGGTAGGGCTGGAATAGCGCCGCAGGTTCTTGCAATGCTCAGGCTGGAATGTTAACAGGCAGAAGCAGGAGAATGTCATGAATTCTTGGCCAGCCTGTGTCAATTGTCTCCCAGCTCCAGATCAGCCAGAGAGCAAGGACTGGCATTCTGATGTGCTCTGAACGCACCACGCTTTGGAAACAATCATCATACAGAAAGTAAAGAGAAACTGGAAGATATGGGGCTCGTAGCATCAGTCCGTTGGTTAACATAAAGCAATGGAGAGAGCAAGAAATACATGAAGCCAGACACTTTAACGCACGCAAGAGATCATTTCCTCTTACTGGGAGATACAAAAAATACCACCTCACCCCTGCCCTCTTCACTGTGTCACAACGAATACGATGTTTTAAGAAACAATGACGGCTTTGCAGTAAGCCACAATGCCTATCCTCCTCCTCCCCCTCTCCCGCGGTTATGTTTTGATTCTGACCGTTTGCACTTCTACAGCTGCTTTGGTGGCCAAGTTGGGGGCAGGACTCCTAATCCTCACTTTCTCTAAGCATTTGATACAGTGTCTCCCACTTCATTCCCTATTCTGCTCCCCAGCGCCCCTTGATTTTCTGGTCAACAGAGAGTGTTCCCACTGGATCTACACCTATTTGGTATAATTACAGTGCTGGTGTAACTATCACTGTGCAAGCAGTAAGAAATCTGAGGGCTCCTCACAGGTACCCAGCTATCAACAGTACCCCAGCAACACAAGAGATGAGGGGTACATCTAGACTGCAGGCTTCTTTCAAAAGAAGCTTTTCCGAAAGAGATCTTCCAAAAAAAGTCTTCCAAAAGAGAGCGTCCACACTGCCAAAGTGATCTGCTTTATCGAAAGATAGCGTCCACACTGCATGGACGCTATTTTGCATTTAAGGTGTGATTGCTATGGACAGAGTGACCACCAGGGCACGTGTGCTTTTTCCTGGAGGCCTCTTCTTTCAAAAAAACTCCCTCTTCCATGTCTACACATGCCTTTTGCTGAAAGAGCTCTTTCAGAAAAGGTGTTCTTCCTTGTAGAATGAGGTTTACCAATGTTGGAAAAACCCCTGCGTTCTTTCAATTTTTTTTTTGAAAGAACAGAGTAGCAGTGCGGATGTAAGTGAAGTTTTTTCGTAAAAATGGCTGTTTTTCCGGGGGAAAAACCCCCTGCCATCTAGACGCACTTGAGGTGACAACACTTTTCTGATGGTTTGGTTTCATCTCTGGCTGCTCAGAGCCAGTTGCTCAGGCTCTGCAAAGCTCCATTAGCTCCATATTGCTCTTTGAGATATTAGGATGACCCCCCTAAGGCCATGTAGGACATGCTTAGCCACGGAGGCATTTTGCAACACACATTAAGGATGGGAGTCAACTGATGAGCTTTTTGGAATCCTGGCAATGTACGGATTCAGCTGGGAAATGTCAGGGTTGCTTGGAATTAAGAGGGAAAGACAAGCATAAAATCAAAGGACCGAAGGAATGAGCTCTTAGCAGAAAGGGACGGGAGCTCTGAGCAGCTATTTCTACTGATATGGAAAGAGGTATCAGCCATAAGCGGGAGGAAATTATTCCAGTTCTGTGTAATGGCTCAGGGAGGCTATCTTAGGGTCACAGCTTAGTGGCCAATCCTTCAAATCACATTCTCTTTGTCAAGTTTGATTAGAATTCTCTTATCGTAATGTTTTATCAGACTGCAGCCAGTTATGATCCACTATAATATAGAGAACTAATTTCCCCATTACTAAGTTTCCTGTTATTCTTTTTACCATTGATAGCTGCATGCATTAAATACTGACTCTGATTTTCCTACAGAAACACAATTGCCTTCTTAAATTCCCACTCTATGTGAGGTCCTGACATTGTCTTTTATCATGCTTTTCTCCACAGTGTGAATTTCCCATTCCACCATCTACACATACACACTCACGCAGGACACCTGATACAAAGAAATAAACTCGTTTATATTAACAATTTGTGTTTTTTCTCTTCTCCTACTAGTTCCCTTTGGGTTCAGGTTTCTGGGGTTATCTACTATATAATTTAGAGAGTGTGTGTGTCTGTCCATCTGTGAGTCCATTTGTTCAAGAACTCCTCCTAAACAGTAAGAGTCACCAAATTTGGTAGGCAGCTTCCTCTTATCCTAGCTTAAAGCAAGGTCAGGGTTTGGTTGTGCCAGGACATGCGACTGTTTTTCATAAAATGGAAAGGGAGAGGTTCAGAAGGAGAGACAGTTATACTGTAAAATGACCACATGAGGGCAGCCAGGGGACCAGACATGGGAACCAGGACAGCTATACCCCCATTTGGCCAATAGGGGGCAGGGTGGAGAAAGGGACAGTTAGCTTCTATAAATTTCAGAGAGTTTTCCCTTTTGAGCGTCTATGTGTCAGTGTGCCTGTCTGCCCCCCCAGTCGAGGGACACGCGCCCCTTTCCCAGCTGTGCCCACTGCATTTGCCACGGCCGTGGAAAGGTGCTTCTCACCTGGCTCTAAGTTGGTGTGATGAAAGAGGGCTAGGATTGTCCTCTCTTCCCAGGGCAGCATGCAGACTGAACCCCTCATCCGTAATCCCCTTCTCTCCTCTCCTTCCTCCTCCCCACCCCGAGCAATGCATTACATAAAGAAAAACAAAACTTATTTGAGTTATGGACCCAAGCAACACCAGGGCTGTAACACTTCTAGTTATAAGTGAATAAAAGGACATATATGCTGAATATCAAGAAAAAAATTCCTAGCAGAGTAGATCATTAGACTGCTGGAGTAGTAGCACAGGGAAATGGTGGATACCAGTTCACCCATTCTTGTCACACAGGAAAGAACATACCACTGGGTTCATCCTTAAATTCAGCTGGGTGTGCAATCTCAAAATAAGCGAGAGCACAAAAATTTCACCACAAAGATCAGAATAGACTTACCTCTCCACAAGGACTAAAGGGTGAGGCTATGGGAGAGAGAGGCATGAGCAACAGGTATAGCAACCCCAGCCAAGAAGGTCAGACTACCCTGGAGAGGTATAACTTAGTTGAGTTTTGCTGCTTGGGTTTCTTGGAGATGTTCTTGGAGCGTCACGTCTTTAACCGCATGTTGCAGGTATTAATTGCAGTTCCCCTTTCGTTCAAAGGGGGTAACTCAGCTACTGTGTAGTGTGTCTGGAGACTTGCTTTAGAATGGTCATCAACCGGGTGGCTCAGCCCCGCAGCATTCCAATTTTTTTTAAAGACACAGTGTCATTTAGTTACCCTTCACGGCTCTATCTAAGTGTCCCATGTTGTCCCACCTTTGTACCTGCTTCAGGTTCAAAGGGCTCAGGTAGTTAACTCTGAGAAGCAAACATGCCCTTGTCACGGAGCTGAGTAGGTCATGACTGGTGAGGCTGAGCTGTGTCTTTGCCTTGATTTAAATCCCTTTCTGACCGACACCTGAACCCGCACCTTAGACCTTCGAGACATGATCACTGAAATACTTAGCCTGGGTGCTAGTTCTTGTTAAGTTAGAGTTTCAGGATTTGACCACTTTATATTTTCTCCCCAAAAGACTGCTTAACAATACAAAGGTAGCATTGAAGTTAAAATACCCCGATACCCAGGCTAATGAAACGGTGATGAAATGCTACCTCCGAAATCCATCTATCTTCCTGGCTAAGGTTTAAGTCACTTTTTATGACTATGCAGCATTGGGTGCCATTGCAAACCCGTACATATTACCTGGGGAGAAGCTCAGAAACTCACTCGCAGAAATCCAGTTTTGGTGGCTCTCCTTACAAATGTCAACTTTTATATATATTACTTCCAAATGCATAGAGCTTTTCCCCCAGGTATTAAGACACACAGACCATGAAGCTATAAATATTTTTGTTGGAACTTTCAGCACAGACACATTCCACACTTCCTCTTTAGAAAAGAGCCTTAAACTATAACTAGTAATCTAGTCCCACAGACTGAGAGCATGTTTGTTTGGTTTTTTAGAGGACGTCAATATTAGTCAATGGAATTCTCTCTGCAGGCAGGAAATAACTTTCAGGTCAGGTGGAACATGAAGACTCTTCAGGTTTCACTCTGTGACCCTGGGAGATCTCATAGACAGAGTCTGGTTGTGATCGGGGTTTGACTGTACATCCACAAGGAACCTCTACAGGAGGCATGGACGGGTACTAATAGTTCAGTAAGTTGAGTTTCCTCCAAGTCTGTACAAGCAAGGGCCACTGCTCGGTGCTAGGGCAGTGATGGACAATTTAGGCAATGAGCCACATGTGGTCTGGGGGCTGCAGGTTGCCCACCACTGTTCTAGGGGCTACTGGAAGTCCTTGTGGAAATGTAACACAAGACATCAGGAGATTTGTGTTCAACTTCTTCTAGGCCCCCGATTTCCTCTGAGGCTTTGACAAGTACCTTCACCTCTCTAGCCCTCCGTTTCCCTGGGTGTAAAGTGGAAATAATAACATTCTATTCTAAGGGTCCAAGGGGGGCTGAAAGTCTTAATTCACTCATGCTTAGAAAGAGATCCTCGGACTGAAGGTGCAGCATATGGCATTCCATTGTTACACAGTTCCCACATTTTATCCCAGACATGGCTGCCAGTCTCCGGATGCAATGATTGTTGTGTATAGACTATGAAAGTTCATTGGAATCTTCAATAGAAGACGGTATCCAAATTTCATATTGTATTACACTGTGGAATGGACAATAGCTACCACAGAGACAGCAAACCACTTGTTTTTATCAGGGTTATGTCTGACCCAGGATAAGTGGGGGAGGGGGTAGCACTATTCGCTGGCTCATTTCTTGGCAATGATATTTATAGTTAGGCATGAACTTTACAATCTATGGGACTATGTAACCCTTCCCTGGCTGATGGCCAGCCCAGCACTTCCTACTTCAGGAAGGCAGACACTCGAAAGAAAGCATGTTACTGCAGCACCAGAGAAAACCAAGTAGATCTCCCTGTTTAAGCCACAGGGCCAAGAGCTGGTGAGCTGTGCGCATCTTTATGCCATTGTCTGTTAAGAATCACATTCCCCTGTGAGAAAACTCGGAGATCCTAAAACGGAACCAAAAAAACCCGGGCTTGTTTCTAGACTGAGCGTGATAAGTGCATGGACAGAATGGTACGATGCGACTGCTTACAGTGACATATGGCTCACCCACATCTACTGTTAGTAAATCTCTCCAGTGGTTGGAGATTGGAGGCTTGGTGGAGAAGGTGCTAAGTGACTACAGTGAATTTTTTCCCGGTATCAGTCTGGTGGGGCTTGCTCACATGCTCAGGGGCTAACTGACCGCCATACGTAGGAAAAAATTCCCCCCTGGGCCAGATTGTCAGAGACTCTTGGATTTACTCCTTCCTTTGCAGCCTAGGGCACGGGTCACTCGGTGATGATAACCGGAGTAAATGATGGATTCTTTGTAACTTGAAGTCTTCATTTAAAGACTTGAGGACTTTGGTATCTCAGCCGGACGGTCTGGCTCAATTACTGGGGCAGGAGAGTGTGGTTCTGTGGCCCGTTATGTGCAGGAGCTCAGACTCGACACTTGCGATGGTTCCCTCTGGCCTTAAAGTCTATGCATCGGTAAGGAGGACAAATGTGAGTGCAGAGGGGCGCTCCATTCACTTGACTTGTTTTACTTTTGACTTTTCTCCCTTTGTGTTTAACTTTGTCTCTCACTTTGTTCTTAACTTGCGATGCAATGGCAGTCTGAGCCAGCACCCCCTGACGCTGATGGGAGTCTTTCCAACAACTTTAATGAGGGCAGATCAGGCTGAGCAAAATGGGAACTGCCAGTGCCCAGCCCGTCTCTGAATCAAGCCCCCTTTTTATTTTCCACTACATCTGGCAACGTCGACATTGCTCAGAACGTAAATGTTCTTATTTCATGAAGCGGATCTACCCTCTTTCTGGCCTTGATCACTAGCATGCCTGTCCTACTCGAAGAGTTTTATTTCTGAAGTGACCCTTATAATGAAATATTACCCAAAAAACATAGTTGTAGTACTTTTTGCAGCACCGACCTCCCTTTGTTTTCAGACCCCTGCCAGAGCAAGGCACAGCAGAGGCTGCGCTTGCCAGCTACTATCAATGGATATTTGGGGTGTTAATTTCTGTTAGGTGACACTGATGTTTATAGAGAACTACACCTTTAAACTGAATCCTGCCACTCCTATTCCTGTTTTAACAGACAAGGGGTAGAGGCTCGCAGTGACACAAAATAGGGAAGTCAAATACAACAGAGTAAACTTAACTGAGAAAAGTATTTTCCATTCACTGCACCACAACGTACACACACTTATGAGTCCAAATCAAGACATCTCGTAAAATAACCAAGCCTTCCTGCAAGGAGACTGCGACGGTTTCACAGCCTCACCCCACGTGCTTTACGCAATGGACTTACGGACACAAACATGCATAACTCAAAAGATGCTTTGCACAAAATACTTCATGCAACCCATCAATCTTAATGTCCCAGTCTGCTGGATCTGTATGTCATATTTTGGTGCATGTATCACTCTTCTATGTAAAGTTAGAGATATGGGGGATGGGATGGTTTATGGTTTTAAATGTGCAAATGAAAGCCATCAAGGTTGTTTCCAGTGCTGGACACCTCAATGTCTGGGTGATCACCTGTAAACTGCTTCTTTTGCCCTTTGAGTCTAAGCAGTAGTTGGTCTTAGGAAGTCACGTGACCACCCCAACTGGTAGGGGCTGACCAGGAAATTTTCCATGGAAGGTGGGAGGAGAACAAAAGTTTCCACCCAAAGTGAAATCTATAAAACAATGGGAAGCAAGCTGTCCCTTTGTCTTTGGCTGGCATGTCACTCCCAGGAGAATGAACCAGAGACCCCAGGGCAAAAAAGATCGCCCCTGGTTTGGAGATGTAGCTGAAATAAGAATTGTTTTCGGGTAAGTTTGTACTGAGCTTTTAGTGTTAGAACTAACTGTGCATGGTTGTTATTTTAAATGTGTCATCTACTTTGCTCTGCCTGTTTTCTCTCGCAGACACTTAAATCCTGTGGTTTTGTACTTAATAACCTCACTTTGCTTTACTATCAAGCCCAGTGTACATAACTGTTACCTGCGGAGCTACCAGTGTGTACATCCTCCTTTCATTGTTAAGGGGGGCTTAATTTGGGGTTCTGATCCCATTTGGAGGTTGGGTTCCTGAAAGCTGGGCCCAAAACTGCATTCTCCTCAGACCTGAAGTGTATCAGTGTCTGTACTGCTCTTGGAGAGGGAGCAGTGATCTCAGCTCGGTGCCTGGGATGGGGGAGACCAGGAGATGTGGCCCAGCAGGACAGGGTGGTGAGAAGCCCCAGAGAGCAGGAAGGTGAGGGGCAGTGGCTTTGTCAGCAGCCCGGGAAGCAGCTCCAAAGGTTCTTCTGTGTCCGCCCCCATCACAGACCTGCAGGAGACCTGGCACAAGTTTTATGTGGAGGGTTGTACAGCCCAGGGTCATGCACCACGCAGGGGTTTGACACGTGTGCGCAGTGAAACCAACAGCTGAGCAGGGCTGCCCAGAACAGGCCCCTCTGAGAGCAGTCTGAGTGCAGTGCTCATTAAACCATTTGCTAAAGCTAAACAGAGATATGAAGCTCCGCATAAGGGAACACCCTTATGCTATTAGAGACTATTAAAAGCTCCCCTCCTAAGGCGATTCGAACTGGGCTGCTTTCTATGCACCCCCTGGGGATATTCAACGTGGTCTTTCATCCCCACCTCAGTCACTGATAACCACCCCCCACACTGGACTGCATGTTTTATTCTCCCTCTTTAGCCACAATCAATCCCGTGTCTCAGAAGCTGGAACACAAACAAGAGTCTGCGCCAGCATTTCTTGGGCTTTTAGGATACATCTACACTGCACGGCTATTTTGAAATAAACTATTCTGGAATAACTACTCCAGAAGAGCTTATTTTGAAATAGCATGTCTACACTGCAGAGAAACCTCAAAGGAGTCCGAGGCAGGCTCCCCTAATGTAGACGTGCTATCTCAATTTAGAGCCCCAGGAGGCACTGGGGAGGAATAACTGAGAATGGCCCTGGTGAGGGGCTATTTTGAAATAGCAGCAGTGGAGCATCTACACACGCCTTGTTTTGAAATAGCTATTTTGGAAGAGGCGTTATTCCTCGTAGAATGAGATTTACAGATTTCAGAATAAGCTGTCCGTTATTTTGAAATTATTTCGAAATCACGGAATGGCTGTGTAGACGCTCACATTGTTATTTCAAAATCACGCTGGTTATCTTGAAATAATGGGACAGTGTAGACACACCCTTAAATGGAACTGTCTTGTAAACATGGAAAATCGCAATCTACGGAACCACCCACTAAATCCTTCTTCCCGTGCCTCCTCGTGTTCCCTCCTTTTCACCATCCTCAGTTCCTCTCCCTCCAGCAGTTGTATTCACCAAAACGGAAGGAACTAGCAGGGGTACACAGATGCAGTGTCTCTTCCTGAACTCCGGTTGCTCCATTCAGATTAAGAGCTACTAATCGTAAAGACTCAATGGGATCCATCTTTTCAGCATCCTAGAGTTAACAGTGGACTTCAGGAGGCTACCCAGACACACAAGTCGTGTCCTGCACAGCAAGCACTTTACTGCATTATTCAACCCATGTGGAATGTATGTGACATCTCAGATGTCACCTGAAACTAACAAGCTCTAAGCCAATCTTATCAGTTATCATTAAGGAAAGGAATCTGATACCAGACTACGAGTGAAAAAGGCTGCCGTGACTTCTGACCTTTTCCCTCTCTAAACGGGTTGTGCGGATGAATGGCCCGGGACAAAGGTGGGTGAAAATGCAATAAGGAACGACATAGTAACGGAGACGCAGCAAAGCAGGGAGGAGTGCTTTAAGTCAAAGTGATTTAAATCACATCTTTCAATCACAATTTGAATCACCAAACAGGAAACCTCAATTTAAATAATTGATTCTCATCTTGTGTTGCAATTGTTCTTTTTTTGTTATTTTCCTAAAGAAAGATTGAATCTCATTGGTTAGTAACCATTAAAAATGTTCATTTGCAATTGAATATAGCCCTTTAAATAAAAGTTGGTACTTTTTCCTAAGCATAGGAACACACTATAGCTATACATATTTAAGCAATTAACATGCATTTATTCAAATTATCAATGTTTGCGTACTTCATTATATCAGAAAATGGTGTATAATGCACTTATTAGATGATGATCATTACTGTGATTTATGTCAAGCTCTATTTGGATAGAAATTGGAACTCAATTAAAAATGTATAGAAACAACATTGTAAAACTGCTGTATTCATGAAATAGAAGTTTTTAAATGTGCTACACATATAAGTTTATTGAATCGTTTGCATTTAAAATGAACCGGTTTATTAAATATAGGAAGTATTACCTGTAGTTAGTGAATTGTGTTGTTTATTTCTGGCAGCTATGTCCCTCAAGACTGTAGAACTCATCCTCTTGTATTTAATTGTTACTCGTAGATGGGAAGAGGAAAACAAACTTGCCTTTCAACTCTTGGTGGTTTCTTAAGTTGGACTGAACTAGTCATTCAGATGAACTAGCTGAACAAACCAAAATGAAAAATATTCTCTCTGCATCCACAAAAGAGTCTAGTGGTGCCAAAATGAATAAAATGATTCAACACACTTTGGTTCCAGGTGCTTAACCAGTGATTTCCACCAGGTCAGAATGTTTCTGTTTTTAGAAATTTCTGCAGCAAACATGTGCAGCTTAATTTTTATCTATGAAACTTGCCATCCATTTCCCATTTATCCATTCCCAGCAGAGGCACTGAGCTTGCAGGTCGTTAAGTAGGTCCCGGCCTGGTGGCGCTGTATGGACCATTCTCCTACCTCTCCATACATGGACTGGAAGCACTGCACATTTTGGAGGCTGGAATAATCAAGTCCTCAGTGCTTCAAGCCAGCTGCAGACCTGCTACACAAGGACGAGGTAGCGTGTGAGATCGGTGGTCTGGGCAAAGCACTCTCCTATCAGGCAGGCAGAGGTGTTTCACCCATAGGGCATAGCTGGCCCAGGTGCTGGACTTTTGGAGGCCCCACAGCAACCGCTCCAACCATCCTTGGGACAGGAGAGACCCAGGGGATTATGGGCTCTGGCATGGGGTCACAACAGGGGTTGCCCCTCCACACTCACCATCCAGGTAGAGCTGCGTTAGGTTTCTCCTCTGTCAGGAAGCAGAGCACCCTGGCCCCAGGGTTTGAGAGAAAGGAGGCGCAGCCAGCCGGGAGAGAGCGGTACAGCATGGTTGAGCAGGCTGCCGGGCCGCTCCGGCTCCCACCACCTGCATGGTGAGTGAGGGGTGACCCCTGCTGCCACTCTGCCAGACCCCCATAATCCCACAGGCCACATTGCTTGGGGGAGGTGGCAAGGGGGCAGAGCAGGGGTGAAGCTTGGGGGAGGAGCCGAGCAGGGGCAGGGCCTGTGGTGAGCGGGTGGTCTCAGGCCCCGTACCTGAGGCACTGGGATAGAGTTGCCCCATGCCCTGAACCCCCCTCAGGGTGGCCCTGCAGAAAGGTAATACAGCCTTGAGGGAAGCACACTCTTCAGGGTTGGGTTAATAATCAGGCGGGCACAGGGGCCTTGTTCCCCCATAATATTATTTAGCACATTCCATCGAACATCGGATACTACCTACTGGCTATGAAAGAGAAGCTACCGGCGTGGCTGAGCTATGGGCAGAAGTATATATGGGCAGATGGGGAGTGCAAAGTTCCCCCAATAGAGCACCATGTGCTTCTGCTTTTAGGCAGACAAAGGGGATCGCCGGGCAGAAGCAAGCAAAGAGGAGCATTCAGAAGCCTGGAGGAACAAGGAAGCTGCAGTGAAAAAATATTAACTACAATAGGAAGACAGAAAGAAAAAAAAAGAGATGGTCTTAGCTGGTTTGATTCTGCCTGGCATTCTCCAGCACCAGTTCTAAGTATGTTTTCACCACTGATGACCTTACCCAGTGTCTGCATGGAGCAGAAACAATCTCTATGGCCTCTCTGAGGACGAGTGGTCCTGTGGCACCTTAGAGTATGTCTAGACTACACGGCTCCATCGATAGAGCCGTGTAGATGAGTTTACTAGACATAGGAAAATGAAGTGGCGATTTAAATAATCGCCGCTTCATTTACATCAAAATGGCCACCACGCTGTGCTGATCAGCTTTTTGGCGGCACAGCGGGGCAGTCTGGATGCTCCGCGGTCGACAACGGAAGCCTTTGTCGACCGCTCCATTATGCCTCGTGGAATGAGGTTTACCGGTTTGAAAGAGGTTTACATCAAAGGACACCCCTCACCTCAGTTTCTGCTAATAATTTCACATCTCTCTCTCTCTAATTTTTCTGAAATATCAACAGCCTCATTTTCCTCAGGATTCAGCCTGAGTTCCTGATGGTAGCGACTCCACGGACAGACACAGCCAGGACTAACTGTGCTGACCCTGGGAGCTGTTAAAAAGGAGACAAAATACAGAGGCTGCCTGTGACAGGGACTATTATCCTGAAATACTCGTAAGTGTTCGGGGTTAGTGGGACTGCTGGAGTTACAGGGAGTCAGGGACTTTCATCGCCAAGGCAGAGATGCAGGAATGGAAATGTAGCGTTTACCTCGCCGTCCTGGTTGTGTGTGTTGCAGGCACGAGCCGGCTATTTTCCATATTTACGCCCCTCCGCCACCAAAATATTATTTGAACTGGTTCCCCGAATCATTCTTGGCCCCACTTTGAAAGCCCAAAGCCAGTGAACGGAAGCAAGGGAAAATCCTTGACTTTGAAGTCTGCGTTCCAGCCTACACTGCAGGCACAAAGCAAACACGGCCCACTTTGCTCCTCCCAGGAGTCATAAACAAAAACACCCAAACAAACAAACTTAAAAGGGAGCAACAGAGTCTATTGACTTGTGCATATTAAGAAAGTCAATGGCATTTCTTCTTCAATCACGTCCTCAACAGGCACGTGATGAATATTTCAACAGCCCAGTGCCTTTGTTCTCAGAAGGCCCAGACTTACTTCATTATCTCTGCTTATTATCCTCTGAATCAATTCTTCAACAAACTGTCCAGTGCAGTGAGAGATTATTCCTGCACCTTGGACTTTCAGCACAGGCTGAACCTCTCTAGTCCAGAAACCTCCATGGTCCGGCATGATTGTAGTTAGCCAGGTGTCCACTTTTCATGGGTGTGGCCAAGTTTCCCACAGTCCCATAAAGTTTGTTGACAGCCACCAGTCCTGGCTCTCAGTGTTCTGTGCTGTAATTTAGCTCTAATTTACCCCTCAATGTCTTCTAAGAGCCCAGCAAGCAGGGGAAGTGCTGGTGATGCTGCTAGACGATATTGACCTCTCGTGGTCCAACAAATTCTCTGGTTTGGCACCGGTCAGGTCCCGAGGGTGCCAGACTAGAGAGGTTCAACCTGTATGTATAGTCAGGATGATGAGTTCAGAGGTTTCTCTAGGCAGGGCTAGGCAGTTCTCCTTCCCTTCCTCTTACTCCCTTCCTGGATAGAATTATTCACTTCCTCGATAGGAAATTCATTAAAGTCCTCACTTTTCTGAGTTCAGCTAAGGGCATTATCTGCCTGCTGACAGTGGGTTATTAAATACCCAGAAAGTTTCTTTTGACACAATGGGTTCAGTCTCCTTTATTATTATCCATTACATCAGAAAACTAAAAAACTGGCTCACTAGACATGTCTTACTCTACTTTCACCTTCACTTCAAGAAGCACAGTGCATGAAAAGGTGATGCAAGCCCGTCTGGAATACAAAAGAGCACTAGCTGTAGGAGACATTTTCCAGCGCTCCGGGTCAATTACAATCAAAATCATTTTAAAATTGGATATGAAAACTGTCACTTTTAATGAAAGCTAAATTTTAATGAAATCTCTTAGTGCTAATTAGAAAAGGACCTGATCATTTTAGTCAGTTACTGAGCATGAAATTAATAATAAAATCATAAGCAACATATGTGATACTCCCTCACTAGTAACTTTTATTTCTATAACAAAAAACAGGACTATGTAGCACTTTAAAGACTAACAAGATGGTTTATTAGATGATGAGCTTTCGTGGGCCAGACCCACTTCCTCAGATCAAATAGTGGAAGAAAATAGTCACAACCATATATACTAAAGTATACAATTAAAAAAAATGAACACATATGAAAAGGACAAATCAAATTTCAGAACAGAAGGGAGATGCGGGGGAGGGGGGAAGGTAAATGTCTGTGAGCTAATGGTATTAGAGGTGATAATTGGGGAAGCTATCTTTGTAATGGGTAAGATAGCTAGAGTCTTTGTTGAGCCCCCCGCGTAGAGTGTCGAATGCTAAAATTCGACACTCTTCGCGAGGGGGCTCAACAAAGACTCTAGCTATCTTACCCATTACAAAGATAGCTTCCCCAATTATCACCTCTAATACCATTAGCTCACAGACATTTACCTTCCCCCCTCCCCCGCATCTCCCTTCTGTTCTGAAATGTGATTTGTCCTTTTCATATGTGTTCATTTTTTTTAATTGTATCCTTTAGTATATATGGTTGTGACTATTTTCTTCCACTATTTGATCTGAGGAAGTGGGTCTGGCCCACGAAAGCTCATCATCTAATAAACCATCTTGTTAGTCTTTAAAGTGCTATATAGTCCTGTATTTTGTTTCAGCTACACCAGACTAACACGGCTACATCTGTATCACTATTTTATTTCTATGTACGTGTGTGGCTAGATCTCTGTATGATCCAAGAGATTTTTTTTTCAAGCTATCCAAATATACCATTTAATCAGTCTTGTTCCATAATAAAAACACAGGAAATACTAATAATATTTTGCACTTCCATAGCATGATCCATCAAGAAATTTTAAAATATTTTATAAAATAAGATTAAAGGGAGCATTGCAACACACTTACGAAGTAGGTACTTTTATACCCATTGTACAGATGGTTAAATTGGGGCAAAGGGCAATTTGCCAAAAGTTGTAAAGCACAGCAGTACCCAGCAGTCTTCACTCCAAGTCCCTCACTCGAGATATCACAGCCCCAGCTTATTCATACTGGATGGCTACTCCCTGTTCTCAGAATGTGACACTAACATCTTCAGTTGAGGTCATGACAGTACTGAACCCCAGCAGCATAAGAAATCCCAGGAAACCAGCCTAAAAGAAGGGGACAGAGAGAGCCTCAAGTTCTGCCAGTGGAAGCCCAACCATGAAAAATCCTAAACTAGAACCAAAAGATCATTTGACACATTTGATCCTTTTCAAGACAGGGCAGGCATTTCCCTTTACACGTAAATTCATGAATGAACCCCTCCCTCTCTCTCTCAGTCTCATTTATAAGTGCAGGGAGGGGCAAACAAAACAGGAAGCACACAGCTGAGGGCCAGTACGTTTCCAGCCAAATCTCACAGGGCTCCTGAAACACAGTACTGAAGCACAGCTTTGTATGCAAACAGTTCAAGGCACTTCATTTGTTCAGAAACTTCACTCCCCAGGCATCCTCCTATGATGAAAAGGCAAAAAGTTGTTCCAGAGAATACAGAGCAAGAGGAATTCCTGGGCATCCGAGCTAGCTATCACTGGCATGTTCGCTTACATAGCCAGCCAACAATTAGTATTATACTTAATGATAACTCCACTCAGAGCTTGGATTACAGCTTTCCACCGCTTCTGCCAGAAGGATAGTATCAATCACCAGGCTGTGAAGCACTTTAAAATGTTAGTAGCTTTTGGCAACTGGGTAATAAAGAGGCTTCATAGGAGTTTAGAGAGAAACTTTCCCTCTTAATAAAAGAAAGTATCTTTCTAAGGCCAGGTCAATACTAGACCCAGAAGGTTGGCTTAAGGTTTGCAACTCCAGCTACGTAAATAACATAGCTGGAGTCCATATACCTTAAGCCAATCTTGGTGCCATCTTCAGAGTGGAAGGTCGACAGACAGGAATGGCCCGAGGCCGGCTGCAGCAGCTGGCGCCCCAGGCGGAACACACTATCAGCACCCCCACCTGCAGGGCCATCAATTGACTGACATCATCATCGGGCACCCCACGCACCCCGTGACATCATCATCGGGCATGCTGGGCAGCAGCGCCATAGGTTGCGCCCAAGTCCGCCAATAGTCACGGGCCGTCCCTGTCGACAGGAGCAAACGTTTCCATCAACTTCCCTTACTGCTTGCGACAACGAGTACCTGTGCCGACTGGGATAGCCCTCAGCACTCAATTTAGCAGGTCTTTATTAGAACTGCCAAATCAAACACCAGAAGATCGATCAGAACGGCAAGTGGAGACGTGGCCTAAGAGAGGGGTTTATAGAAACTGCTGCAGTGCACAGGCCATAAAATGAGCATGCAAAGGCAACTGGCCCAAGAGTAAAACCTCATTGGTATGCAGTGGTACTTACAGTAGAGACAGCCAGCATCCCCTCCGAGCTGGGACCATCCCGGGCAGCACTTGTACACGGTTTGGTACTCCATGCTGTACACCTGCCTGTAGTCCGTGTAGTACGCCGTTCTAAAACACAAAACACAAGCCCCGTGAACTCTCGGAGGAGGAGGGTTTAGTATGAAAGGGCAGCACAGGGAAAGATTCAGTGCTGACGGTGGCACCTAAATTAAAAAAATTCAATTTCAAATACAGTACTTTTCCACTGATTCGAATAATAACTTTGGGCCTTAACCGAATGTTTTTCAACTCAGATTTAAACACGGAGGAGAAAACCCGGGGGAATGGGCTCCAGAAAAAGCCAAACGCTTTTCTTCTTTTGTGTGTCATTAATTCTTTTGCAGTTTGCATAGGCCTGGAAGGAAACTCACAAAGCTATCAAGTCCAGCCCTGTCTTGGCAGGACTAAGCACCATCTAGAGCAGAAGTTCTCAAACCACAGTCTGCGGACCATGAGCTCCATTCGGGACAATTAAATTAATTAATGGAGATTGCCTATCTGCTAGAACTGGAAGGGACCTTGAAAGGTCATCGAGTCCAGTCCCCTGGCCTCACAGCAGGGCCAAGTACCATCTCTGACAATTTTGGCCCCAAATCCCTAAATGGCCTCCTCAAGGATTGAACTCACCACCTTGGGTTTAGCAAGCCTGCTCAAACCACTGAGCTAACCCTTCCCCAAGGTGCCCCCAAGGTGCCCACCTGGGTGGCTTCACATGAGAGAATGAAGGGCTGCCCACCTAGTTAGCAGAGCCATGCAGGTGTCGCTCCACTAATTCGGTGCCTGAACCCTGGAGAGGATGAGCACGTAAGGCGAGGTGGCGCCCTGGGAGGAACAGAAGGTAGATGGGGGGCATCAGGGTGAGGCAGCGGGGTGAGAAGAAGGGTGGGGAAGATCTGAGACCTGCAGGGCTGCGGTGGCCAGAAAAAGCAATTGTCCCTAGCTGTAGGGCTGTAGCTGCCGGGGAGAGAGGTCCACCTTTCCCAGCCCTAGCTCTGTAGCTGCCATTTGGACAGACCAAAGGGGTCTGCCCAAACTCTCGGAAATGTTCAGGTGGCCCATGGAAAACCAAGTTTGAAACCCACTGATCTAGCCCATCCCCAGCAGATGTTTTGTGCCATCGCTTTCCCCCTCATTTCAGCCATCGCTTGTCAAAGGAAAGTCCATTTCTAAAAGCAACAGGTATTTCAACCCGGCCTGGGTGAGCGCGTCAGGAGGTGGTGAGCAGCAGGAGCACGGGCTGGAGGATCCCGGAGGAGCAGGGGATGGCTATGCAGCAAGTGGTTTCCCCTTCAAAGTGATGCTTTTCTCCAGCCACTGGCTGCGTTTCCACCCCCTGCTCCTCCAGAGTCCTCGAGCCAACACCAGCTCCTGCCTGATACAGAGACAGCAGCGGAAGGTGGAATAAGGAGGTGTGGAAAGAGCTGTCAAAAGGATTATTTATCTTCCCTTTTGTTTTCTCCTTTCCAGTGCCTGGCCCAGAGTCATTCAAAACGCGCAGCGCTAATGGAACAGCATCTCACAAAAATACTGTGGTGTCCTGCTGATGAGAGATCCATTTACAGACGCTTGAGTAGGCGGCATACATGCTTCAGGGTGTGAATACTGACGGCTTTGTCAAACTACACTCCCTGTTGTCAAAACAGGCACAAATAGCACCACAACTACGCCATGTCCAGGAGCAGCGAGCTACACAACACCTTGGATGTTTAATTTAGCCACTGCAAAACAGTTCTTCACACTCTCAACCAGCAAACACCACGTCTTGAGGCCCCACATCTTACACACCCAGCAGGCCCACAGAATCATAGAAACTACAAGGCCTATCGGATAATCGACTCCACCAGCACTACGGCCCAGGTCCATGAAGGATTGCTCCGTGCAGTCAATTTTCTAGCAGAAAGTGTTATTTATTTTTATAAAATATGACAGTCCCAATAATCTTGGCCCAGGTACAAATTTTATAAAAACATCCACTATTGCTTTTGATAGCAGTGTCCACACACAATAAAACTCTCTCAGACTCCACTAACTCTAGGTCCATCCACCAGATGCTCTGAGGGGAAAGCAGAAAGCTTAACCCTCCAAAGTGAGCAACTAAAGCAACGGATTGCGTACGATGCTATTTTACTGCCAAATCATATCGAGTAAGATCTGTTGTGCCACTCTGCAGTGCGCTGGCCAGTCGCTAAAAGATATGCATATAGCAGGGTTGGGGGACCTAAGGCCCGGGGGCCAGATGTGACCCCTGGCTTGCCTGGATTTGGCACCCACGGCTCAGGGCTTCCCCCCGCCAGCATCAGGGAGCTGGTGTTGGCACTCCAGCCTTGAGCCCCCCCATCCCAACCAGACCCCTCACCCCCAGCCTGCTCCCCTGCACCCTCCCAGATCCCACACCCCAAGCCTGCTTTTTGGCAGCCCTCTCCCACACACTAAACCCCTCATTTTAGCCTCACCTCAGAATGTAGGGGGGGCTCACAAAATCTATTGGCTTGGGTGGAGGCATTGGTGTGGGGGGGAATGTGGGGAGGGTTTTCTGTTTTCCAGTTGAGGGCCACTCCTCTTTTTTTTTTTTTTTTTTTTTGCTTCTTGCCTTTGTGTGACCCCCGACTGATTTTTCTGTCGGTCAGCAGCCCCCGACCCACAATAGTTCCCATCCCTGGCACACAGGTGAGGATTTGTATATACAGCGAAAGTAACTTGTGCAATTTCAGCTCTCCATTGCCCTGTCCAGTTGCTCGCCCCCATCCTCCAGAAAAAGCCTGGGAAAAAAATGAAACAAGGGGTTTGTCTGACCCGTACGCACCCCATCCATGTTAGCAGGCCCACCGTGGGCTTACGCTCAGAACAATAGGCATCTTCAGTGCCACGAGAACACACTCGAGGACAGTAGGGCCTGACTATCTTTAATTACCGCAGCAGTTTCCTGGATTAGTCTCAGCTCAGCCCTACCGACAGCTGCTCCTCATTAAGCAGGTGAAACTGCACAGAAGCACTAAACTGCGGCGGGGAGAGGAAGAGCAGATGCTGCATTTTCCTACTCACGTCCATTAACTCAGATAAGTCGCAGCCAAGCTCAGGCCAGCCGGCTGGTGCGTCAGATCCTGAGCCTGTTCAGATGTTTCCTTGAACCCAGCACGGTTGGAGCACAGCCCAAGCGGAGCAGCTCCGGCAGGTGCAACGGGGGCTGCATGATGCTCCCGCAGAGGCTGTAACCCTGCAGGCCAGTGACTTCAGCTGCACCACACCAAAGAGTTTGCCATCCGCTCTTCACTCTCACGGGGGGGGGGGGGGCCTTCCTGCCACAACGGCAACGGCCGCCAGCCAGGGCAGCAGGAAGACGACATCAGAAGCAGCCTGGCGAAAGGGGTTAAAAGTTCCTGGCATCTGGCTTATTTTTCAGGGGCAGCTCCATGGCTTCTGGTAGAAACTAAATCCCAGCTCTGGATCGCACACGCGGTCCTCAACCCTGGAATGGTGAGACACCGTTGGCCCCTCTTGTGACTCTTCCTGCCAAGCCGCTAGCTGGCTGCTCCCGAGGGCTCCGGTTTCCCTCCTCAGACAAGGTGCTGTCGCTCTGCAAGACTGGTCTCCGTGCAGCCCTGTCAAGCAGCTAGACACGCCACGGAGCTCTCCTGGGGAGCCGCCCCAAAAACCCACTAGCCACACAAACTTTGCTTGGAGTCTTCATCAAGAGGCCGAGGCCTAGAAGGCCCTGGGGAATGCAGCCCTCTCTTTCACATAGGAACGGCCGGGCGAAGGCCCCTCGGGGGTGGAGCGGGCTATGGCTGCCTGCACTTTGTCTGCTGGGGACAGAGACCGTCAGTCTATGGGATTGTCCTGTCAGCTCACTTCACCAGCAGCAAATCCACTAACAAGTGCATCGACCAAACCGAAACGCAGACAGAATCACTTTTTTCCCCAAACAAGTTAACACTTAGGGGTGTGAAAATGTGGGTAAACGTGTAAACACGTCAGCACTGAAAAACTCAGAGGTGACGTGGTTACCAGCACCCGTAGCCAGCTCCCTGGGAGCCAGTGCATGCTGGGAGCCAGCTCCCTGTGTGGACCGGGCTCCTGCCTGCCACCCCGCTGCCTTTGCATCAGAGGCATCAGCAGGCAATTCCCCAGGAGTGGGGTGGGAGTCTGAGTGTACCCGTGACCATTAACCGATTAGCCCAGGTTTACCGGTTAACCGTTTACACAGTTGTATGCCCACACCCCTCGCAATACTAATACATGGTTAGACTGAACCTCCATCTTCATTCTGCATACAATGGAACTTCTGGTCACAAGTAAACAGATGTTCCTGCTGGAAAATGATGCAGGTTTAGTTCCTTGATTTACAATGTCAAAAAACACACATCAGAGACCTGGACCAGACGCCTGTGACCGGAGAAGCACCAGCCTTCAATGCGGCGGCCGACAAGGCACCTATCATTGCAAAGGGCTCCCTCAAAGACAGTCAAAGAGACAGACTCTATGATAGAAAACCACGGGGTCTGTTTGCTGCATTATTCCCATTATGTAGATGATATCGCCAAGATCATTACTGGCAAAGCTAGGTTGAGAGCCATTCCTTAACCCCAATGCTGAAAAGCCATCTCCTCCCCCACCCCCAAGATACCTCTTTGGAATTAGCATCCTGATGCATCTTTTAAAAAAATGCTTATAACTGTTTAAGGGGACAGGTATAGGCGGTGGTTGAAGGCCCGCTGGGGAAGGCAAGCCCCAGCCCCGCCCCTTCCTCCAGAGGCTCCGCCCCTTCTGCAACCTCCCTCAGACCCCTATGGAACCAAGCCGACCCCCCACCCTAGGTCACTGCCCCTAGCAGTCAGAGAACTAATCCCCTGATCCCCTAGCCCTTGTTGTGTCCCCCATCCCAGCAATTGGTGTGGCTCCTCCTTTCCCAGGGGATCAGGGCACCTGGGGCAGCCGCCTGGTCCCTCCTGGCCAGCTGGAGAGCAGGGCTGTGGCCCCAGCCCTCCCAGGTGGCCGGGGAGCTGGGCTGCCACCCTTGCCCTTCCGAGCAGCTGGCAGAGAGCATCGGCCGGTCTGGGAAGGCAATGCCATCCCTCGCCTAGGTAACCCACTGCCCACAGGGAGGGGGGAACGGAAAGGGGGCGGAAAGCATGATCACCCCAAGGTCTGTGCTTGGCCCCACAGCCAGGACTGCAGCCAGCGGAGAAGACATCCAGGACTCAGCCTTCGCAGTGTCCTTCTTTCACAGCCCACTTCTCCAGCTCTGCCCGGCCGCCGTGCTCCCGAACCAGGCTCAGCTGCTGCTCGCCTGACGTGCAGAGAGGCGAAGCGCCTGTAGCAACTTCCAGTTCAGATCTCTGCACTTGAGCTACCAATGGCCAACTTCATCCCCCGCACCAGCAGGTATCATTCGCCTGGCTTGAGTATAGCTGTCCCTGCCTACAGCAGGGCTAAATCAGGTCCGACTTTTCTACGTTGCGCCCATTTTTAAAGAAGCATCCCAGCCAATCTGAAGTCACCTGCTTCGTTACAGCCGTTACACCCCGCCATAGGGAATCTCCCCAACCACCGCCACCACTTCTCCGGGCAGACAGGATGGCTCTCCTGGCAGCACCAGCTCCTTACTCCTCGCTGATTTCCTCCACAGCCTCGCACGCTGCCTCATTCAACGGCGCTCCAAGGTTGCCGAGATGATCACCGGTGCGTGTCTGCTGTTAACAAATTCCACATCACAGAGCCCACGGCTGAGCTGCTGACAGCCTCTTGCACTCATTTAATCTTTTTTTTCCAGCAAATCTGACATGCATCTTGCTCAGTGCTGGCTGGAAGGGAGCCCAGGGTCAGCGGCATGTTGTCCATGGATTCACAGATTCTACGTCGGCCACGGCTCATAGAATTTTACCCAGGGAATTTTTAACCGAGCCCTGTAGAGGAGAACTCCATTGCTAAGTGCGGCATAAGCAAGTTCAGCCTGTAGACCAGAGGTGGGCAATAAAATGGCAGCCGTTCACCAGGCTTAGCCCCTGGCAGGCCGCTATAATATTTACCTGCACCGCCACAGGTACGGGAGATTGCAGCCCCCGTCAGCCGCGAATTGCCGTTCCCAGCCAATGGGAGCTGTGGGAAGCAGTGCGGATCGGGACACCGTATGCCAAATGCTCCACTCAGTGGGTCTCCCCGTGTCTGTGTTTGTGGCCACCTCACATTCTTCCTCTCTCTGGGGGCTCCTGGCGAGGCTCTGGACAAACCACTACACAGCACGCAAGGCCTTTGCAATGCCTGCCTCAGCAGTTTGCAGCTGAGCGAGGTCCATGCTCGCCCTGCTATGGCATCTGCACAGATAACCGGGGGAAATGGCACAAGATTGTTTGTTGTTGCTTTCAAACAGGGAGGGAGGGAGGAACATTATGGGAGGGACTTGTACCCAGAAACACCAGCTGTACCGTGTGTCCCCCATCAGGCACTGGGAGCCTAACCCAGGATGCAAATGAGTGGCAGGAACTGTGGGATGGCAACCCACAATGCTCCCCTGTTACAGTCAAAGGCAGCCACGCTACTGGGGATGCACTCCGTCAGCCGCATGTGCCCACTGAGGACCATGCACCTTCAACTTTGCAAAGTCAGGTGCTAAAAAGTCAACAATAAATTCAACCCACATTCGCAGCGTAGACGCCCAGCGCCTCCCCCGAACTCGGCATCGTATGGACATCCAAGTTCTTTGTGAGCTGCTTTATAGTTCAGTGTTTCTGGTTCAAGGTCTTTAAAAGAGGCTGCTGCCTCGGCCAGGATCGTTTAGAAGAGGGCAGGTCTGTGACTTCTATTTTCATGAGAGCAACTTGGGAAGCTGTTCAGGGAGAGGACCTCAGCCCTCTCTCTTTGCCTGCCCTCAAAAGAGCCGTTTGAATAACTGCTTCTCCATCCCCTGGAATAGGTACAGCATTTGGCGCTTTTTTATCAGATGCACCTTTCACTTTCAGCTTTCACACTGGAATTCTTTCATGTTCCGCAGAGACATTAAAGGAGACTTATAAAGTGCTGGCATTTCAGAGCATGGTACCAGGTGGCAGGGAATAGGATATGTAAAGTAAACAGTGAATTTTTACATGGCATTAACCCTCTTTCTTAACAGCCGCTAGCGCAATATATAAGAAAAAATGACATTTATGATATTCTATGAAGTAAGATGGTCTGGATTTATTCTGCAGTGTTTTCCTGTCATATTGCACTTGGTGATGTATTACCCTGTGTCAGTTTCTACTAACAATCCCAAGCCGCTCTTGCTCGTCACTGTTTACTTGGCATCACTTAAAATACTTCTGGGAGAAAGGGGTGGACGAGTGTGAGACCTCAAGGTCAAAGGAGGCGGGGAAGGCTGTGGAATCAGGGCAAGCAGCTCCAACTGGGAAAGAGCCAGTTGTGTCCTTTTTCAGCACCCTTGTAGCCCACCACATGCAATGCTAATCACGGGCTCTGGAAGAAGCCACCTCCAGCCCCTCTCAGCTGACGGGGTGGACAGACACAAAATAAGCACCAGGGTGGGATGAGAGTAAAGGGAGGAGAAGACGACAGGGTTTCAGAAGAGCATCTTCCCACAAAACAGCCTGGCTACTACTAAACATTATGGCTACGTCTACACTGGCCCCTTTTCCGGAAGGGGCATGTTAATTTCAGCCATCGTAGTAGGGAAATCCGCGGGGGATTTAAATATCCCCCGCGGCATTTAAATAAAAATGTCCACCGCTTTTTTCCGGCTTTTCTAAAAGCCGGAAAAGAGCGTCTACACTGGCCCCGATCCTCCGGAAAAAGTGCCCTTTTCCGGAGGCTCTTATTCCTACTTCAAAGTAGGAATAAGAGCCTCCGGAAAAGGGCGCTTTTTCCGGAGGATCGGGGCCAGTGTAGACGCTCTTTTCCGGCTTTTCTAAAAGCCGGAAAAAAGCGGCGGACATTTTTATTTAAATGCCGCGGGGGATATTTAAATCCCCCGCGGATTTCCCTACTACGATAGCTGAAATTAACATGCCCCTTCCGGAAAAGGGGCCAGTGTAGACGAGCCCTATGAGGTTGCATCGCTTGCTGAGAGCAACCAGCATGGGGCCCCGCTGGGACAGATGCCGAACAAACAGGAGGTAAAAGGCAGTCCCTGCTCCTACGAGCTTACAGCCCACAGACAAGCCTTAACAGGAGGGTGAGCCAAACAAGTGGGCTGGGGTGGAAGCGACGGAAGCCATGGTCATAAAAGCTAACAGAATGCAGGCCATTCTTAACCAGCGACAGTAACCATAACTAGCCAAGTAGTAATCAAGTAAAAGGCAAGTTAAGAACACTCCAAAGGGGCTTTGCAATGTGGAGCCGGGATGCCCAGCTGATCCCTGGCTCCGCATTGCAAAGCCCCTTTGAAGTGCTGCTCCGGTGCTTCAAAGGGGATTTGCAACAGCAGAACCGGGGATCAGCTAGAGTCCCCAGCTGATCCCAGGCTCCTAATGTGCTGCCCTTTGGAAATGCCGCAGCACTTCCAAGAGGCAATGCTGCATGGAGCCTGGGGTCAGCTGGGGACTCCAGCTGATCCCGGGCTCCATGCAGTGCTGCCCCGTCGAAACGCCGCTGCGGCATTTCAAAGGGGAGGCGCGCACGAATAATTGTTTTAATCACTTGACAGCTCTAGTAATTATACTAGCCTGGCACCCACAGACACCAGCTGGAATCAGGGCCCATTGCAGTAGGCGCTGTGCAAATACACAGGAATATACGGTCCCTGTCCCATGATTATGTTTCAAGATTCACAAAGTCCTCTGGGACAGCCCTGTTTCTAGGCAGACCATGGTGGGATTAAATAGCTGCACCACTGATAGCTAATCTGTGGCTGTGAGCCACCTGTTTCCCTGCACGTGTCTTCCTAGCTAGCTTTGGGTCAGCCGCTCAACTAATTCTTTAGGCCAGAGGGTTTTCAAACTTTTTGTCTCATGACCCAGTTGAAGCAACTTGTTGATGCCGCGACCCAACGGAATGTGACTGGAGCGCGGGCTCTGCGGTGGGGCTGAGGATGGAGCTTTGCAGTGTATGAGGGGGCTCCGGCTTTGGAGAGGATTAGAGCTGGGGCAGGAGGGGCTGACCTGGAGCGGCTCCCAGGCAGCAGGGGTGCCAAGCAGCGTTCCCTCTAAATTGCACCGCCGCACAGCTTCCCAGTCAGTCAGATCCATGCACAGAGCCCTGAGCTTCTGACTGGGCGGGGCTGATTAATCACCTGTGAAGCTGGGCTGCCCCACAGCTTCACGGGACCACTGGTGCTTTACAGCGCTGTAATCTGCCGTGCCCAAGGAGGGAGCGTTTTCTCACAGCCCTGAGCCAGAGAGCTTCAGCACTGTACAGTGCCGGTGTGGACTGGGCCTGGTCGGGTTAGCCTTTCCACTCGGAAGGGGGGAAAATGTCCATTTCCACACGGCAAGAGAGAAAAGCACCTACCTCCGTTCATAGCCAGTGCACCACATCTGGCCTCCGCAGCCCGGTTTCCACACTTTGACCATCCGAGTGAAAGCTTGGACACATGGCTGCCTATGCCCCACTATCACCAGCTCTTGCTCCGCACAAACGTTTGGCCTGTCGAAAAGAGAGAAGCAGACAGCTATTACCCTGCCAGGGCAGCAGGAGGCGAGGCTGGAGAAAGGGACAGATCTCTGCTATATATTTGGGGGGGCTGGGGTAGTCCTCTCTCCCCAGGGCAGTCTGCATACTGAGCCCCTCCCCCGCCAGAACAATGATTCAAAGAAAGCCTGGACCTTTTCATTTTATATTCAAAAAAACAAAAAGTGATGGAGTTAAGGGCCCAAGGCACCCTGGGTAAATCTTCTAACAAAACAATAAAATAATACCAGCATCTCACTCATGTCAAGAGTAACTCCCTGTCGAACCAAAGGCCTGGATGGATCGAGGAATCTCACCATACGCTATCGGGACTATCAGCATCCAGCATTTTACAGGTGGACAGACTGAGGCAGAGAGAAGGTAGAAATCTGGACTAGGGACGTAAAATCCTGTTTAATTGGATAAATTAACCAGTTAAGCAATTAAAGAGGGAAATGCGGGAGGGCCACTCTAGCCCAGCAGGGCTGGAATGGGCCCGCCACCCACCGCAGCTGGGCCGGAGTGGGTGCTCCAACCTCCGCCAGTTAATCAGAACCAGCAAGCATCACCCATTATGGGTGATGTTTACCAGGTAACAAATTAACCTTTCCCATCCCGAATCTGGACAAAGTTCAAAGAGTGAGTCAGTGGCAGGGACAGGTCTAGAACTCCTAAACTTGGCCTCTGACAACCATCTCCACAAGCCTCCCCATTTGATTCCAAGTGTGGTTACAGTAGGGGTCGTCCTGCAGAAAGTGTCAAAGTCACGTCTTTTTATACCATTTCGCCTGTACGGAAATAGAAGAATTATAACAGACTTTTCATTTCCATCACCACTTTTACCCTAGGATCTCAAAGAACTTTATGAACAATTGATTCAGGCAGGCAGCACTTCTGGGAGATTAATCAGAGATACAGATATCTCACTTCTCCAGTCAGGGACACACGAAATGCAGCTGACGTCTCATCACTATGTGGTTTAGAAGAGGAAGTAATTGCATTGGGAAGCTCCCTGTAACAGGAAGTAAAACATGCTGTCTCCAAATGAAAATGAATGGGGAATTGTAAGGGACAAGAGTATAATGGAGTGGAAATTTGTGCAAGAACCCAGCGTCAGACACTGTACGAGATATTATAATGTACAGTCAAAATAAGAAAAAAATAAACCTGTTTAACTATTGCACATTGAAGTTCCTCTCTTTATTGTCAAACCAGCATGACAAGAACCGGCTTATGGAGTTTTACGTTGCCAGCCACCTATAGCAGCAGGGTCAGAAATGGCAACTAATCGACAAATCTGCTTCCAAGTATGTCCCAGTTTACCTCCAAGGGAGAAGGTGCTTCATACTCTGAACTTTCAAACCAGGGGAATGAACACATTGGGTGGTGTTTTCTTTGATAGCATTTGGAACACGTACAATTAATCAATAGCTCCAAAACCTGACGAAAGCTGAGCAAAGATATCAAGAACTCAGGCGTTCTTCATTCTTGTAGTGCTTTGCAACCAAATTATTCAAAGATTAAAATATTTTGGCTTCCCAAATGCAAATAAATTATAAAACTGTGTAATCACTACGCAAGTTTCAGAGGCCCAGAGTTTAACATTCCTAGTACATGTGATCAATTTGCTTTTGCCTCATCATACAAAATAAAATTTTGTGTATTGCTAAGTTCATATTACATTTTCTAAAATGCCCTTCCACCGAACGGAAGTGACTGGGGTTGATCCCAGAAAAGAAGCGAACACGTGGGATCTCCCATAGTAGACCAAACCTTTGCGTCATCAACCAAACACTATTCATTAAAGCTACACTAGGATTGACTACCAACCACAGCTAACTTGAAGTGGATGTGCTATTGTTACCAAGCAGTAAAAAAGGCATTTTCCCCTGATACATAATAATAAAGTGGAGAACCTTTAGAAGTCAGTCTTAGTTGCCTCTTCTAAGTTGGCCGTGGATGGTATCAGAGATATTTTGAAATCGCGTGTTTTGGACAGTGAGGAGTAGAGAATGTGTTTGATGATCCACAAATGAGCTACAGCTGCATTATGACCAGGACCGGGCTGATATAGCGGGAGGACTACATTTCAGAAAGAGGACTTTTGTTGTGTGTGTGTGTTTCGTGTTTTCTTAGAAAATTTTTGTTTCCGTATTTGGCACATGTGTTTCCCAGACTGGTTAAACCTGAGCTTATTTTAGGAATGAGTTCTTTCCCCCCGTTTACAAAGATAAGTTTCTTCCTCCCCTCTTGAAGGACCCCCTGCCTGGCCAGCTACAGGACTGAATTATAACCAAGTTTAAGAACATAAGAACATAAGAATGGCCGTACTGGGTCAGACCAAAGGTCCATCTAGCCCAGTATCCTGTCTGCCGATAGTGGCCAGCACCAAGTGCCCCAGAGAGGGTGGACCGAAGACAGGGATCAAGTGATTTGTCTCCTGCCATCCTTCTCCAGCCTCTGACAAACAGAGGCCAGAGATACCATTTCTATCCCCTGACTAATAGCCTTTTATGGACCTAACCTCCATGAAATTAACTAGCTTCTCTTTAAACTCTATTATAGTCCTAGCCTTCACAGCCTCCTCTGGCAAGGAGTTCCACAGGTTGACTACATGCTATGTGAAAAAAAACTTTCTTTTATTAGTTTTAAAACCAATGACACTATGAAGCCAGACCAGGAGTTCCTAACCTAATTTTGACCATATGTGACACAACAAAAACAGATTTAAAAAGTCACAATGTACTATGCACGACAGCGTTTTGGCAAAGAAACAATGAAAATACTTCAGGGATATGGGTACAAAAATTGTATGCTCTGGGGTCACAGGAGTAAAAAGGGAGTGACCGGGGGGCTGAGGAGGAAAAAAATACTGAGAAGTCCTGCTCTGGTTCATTCTCATCCTTCTCTGCCCAGCTTTCTATGATGGGAATTAAAGTCACTTATTAAATCCTGCACAGCTCCCACCTTTTAAAGTAAATATGAATGTAACCCAACTTCTGACTGAGGAATTTTCTTAACGGGTCCTAACTGGTTCTTGCCAAAGATGTGATTGGACACTAGTCTAGTGGTACACAAGCATTCTCCTTCTTCTGAATAGTTCTGGGTGGTGGTTTAAGGGGGGAGTGTTCTTCTGTTTTGAGGAACTTGTTTTATTTTGCTTTAACTCCCGTTTCAATCAGGTTTTCTGAGGCTGAGGCGTTTGGGATGGGGGCTGGCACCGGGGGTTCTGAAGGTGGAAGGCTGGCACTGGGAGGGTTGGGTGCAGGGGACTGTGGGGTAAGTGGCTGGCACTGGGGAGTAGGGGAGGGGTGGGGAGCTCTAGTGGTTAGGGCTGGCACTAGAGGGCTCAGGGGGCTACGGTATTCTGCAAACAGCCAGCTTCAGCAGCCACCCGCCACATGGCAACTAATGGAGCTGAAGCTGACTGCTCGCAGAGGCTTTGGGGACCGGGTCTTTTGGCAGACAGGTAACATTTTCTTTGCATATTCATTATTTGCATAATGAATATACAAATATGCAAATAAAATTATACCAGTTCACCAAAAGTTTGTGAATGGATCCATGGTACAAAAAAGGTTGGGAACCACTAATCTAGACCGTCCCTCACAGGTGTCTGTCCAACCTGCTCTTAAAAACCTCCAACCTCCCTAAGCAATTGAGTCCATTTTTTAACCACCCTGACAGTTAGGAAGTTTCTCCTAATGTCCAACTGAAACCTCCCTTGCTGCCATTTGAGCCCATTGCTTCTTGTCCTATCATCAGAGGTTAAGGAGAATAATTTTTCTCCCTCCTCTGTCACAACTTTTTAGCTTGACGTCCCCTTCCTCTCTTATTGTAAGAAAGGGTGTAGACCTTAACCAGGCCCCTTTTTCACGAAAAGCACCTGAAAGGACAATAGGTTCACTCCTAGCCAAAGCTGGTCATTGCCCTCACCCTCTTCCTGAATTAGCGCAACAGAAGCTACTCTACCGTGAAGGATGAATTAGATCAGTGGTTCTCACCCTGACGTCTGTGGACCTCTGGGGGTTCGCAGACTGTGTCTACGGTTCCATGAAAGCTTGTTGTTACCACAGAAGAGAGATTTACAACCTGTGGCAGGGTGCTCAGACTATGCTGAAGATTTCCAAAGAGGTCAGCGCCTCCACTTGAAAGTTTGTTGGGGGACTGCAAATGAAAAAAAAAGTTGCAAACCACTGCATTAGATCACTAGGGCTATCCACATGGCAAGGCTCCAGCCCCGCAAAGGAGGGTGCATTCCTATTATTATAAAAGGACTGAACATCTGATTAGGTCCAAAAAGAGAACCAGCATCTGCAAGAGAAGAGCCATACACAGCGGGGCCACCGTGGGTTCTAGTGTACGATATGAGGGGGCAGGCTCTGTGTGCCCAGAAGAGGCGGGGCCTCAGGTGGAAGGGGTGGGGCAAAGGCTCCCCCTAGGCCTCAGAGCAGCGCTGCAGCTCTCTGGCAGCAATTCAATAGGACCCGGAGTTCCTGCGTATCGCCGGGCCCTGGGGCAAGTGCCTTCTCTGCCCCACCCCCCAGCGGCAGGCCTGGCCATGCAGGTCAGTTTGCCTTTTCCCTGAGGCCCACTAAAATGACATATTATAGAACCAATAGTAATTGCTGTTTTCACAGGCACAGCGTTTAGGAAAAAACGAGGTTTGAATCGTCTCTTCTGTTTTCCCAGACAAGGCTCTATAAGTCCTGTTAGCAAATATCTCTGCTGACTGCGCGCTCTGCTCGGCGTGTGGAAAACATTTCAAAATCATAAATCAAAGAAACATGGGTCCTGAATAGCAGTTCTTCTTCTCTCTCTCCTTAGGCAGAAGCTTACCTCATAGCTATTAACACTCTGCACATGCACTGTACCTCCAGGCAAGGTGAACCGTAAAGCCGCTTTGAAAGATCCAACAACTACTTGCCCACTGATCCCTGAGAGGAATATTTTTTTTTTAGGACCTTTTAAGAAAGAGCACTTTAAAACCAAGAGCAAAAGTCAAAGAGGAGTCAATTTTCTTGAGGACCTGGGAGGATGTTTGGGAGGATCCATGTTCATCCACCCTGACTTAGTTCAGAACACACACGCTTCAGTTACAGATTAACTGATTATTTTTTCAAACCGCCATCCTCGCAAATCCCACCTGAGATCTTCCTGCCTCTGACACCATCACCAGAAGTAATGAGTCTGCCGCTAGACTACACATGCATTGGGTTGATGCAGCACAAGACAGACTAGCCTAGAACTTGCGATCACCTGGGCACTGACATTGGCAGGGCTGACAGACGCATGCGCTTTCTTTAGTGAATAAGGTGAGAAAATCTGAATTGAGTTGGCAGCAGATCTAGTGCATGAGTGAGCGTGTGCTCTGCCTAACCACTTTTCAGTCTGTGACTGTGGTTCCACGAATAGGAATCAGTCGTTTTAATTTAGCAAACATCATCTGTGAATTAGTGAGATTTAGGAGCAATTTGCTGGAGGAGAGGGTTCCACTTCTGGGGCTTCGTGCATTTTTTAAAAAAAAATCTTTCTACAGCAGCAAACTACCTCAATAATTCAGACATGGCGAAATACAGCAATTCCCGTTGGCATCTTGCTGCTCCAAACATTCGATTACGATACTGTTACAGAAAGCCTGAAAATCCCTTTTGGATGCATGACGTGTTTCCCCAAAAGCTTTGTTTTAAAATCCTTGCCTGTTGCTCTCACACGTGGCCACCAAAGAGCTATTCAGTTTGCCAAGCCTCAAACTCATCCGTGCATCGGTATAACAGCCCCAAGTCCCAAATGGAACGGAGGCCAGGCAAACAGTTATCTTCTTGTCCAAAAGGCAAGAAATCCATCTATATAATAACGGTCAAAACTCGTATCTGCAGCTGATCAAAGGGCACTCTACAGGATGGTATCGCCCTGCCTGTCCTTTGCTATTTACTTAAAAATGCCTCACCCTTTAGCTGTCTTCACATCCAAAGAGGAAGAACTCAAAAGAACCACAAGAATGCGGTTGGCAGCAGCAGTGTTTCTGGAGTAATTTATTGCAGTGAATGAGAGGTTTCTTGTGTACCAAACAGTGGGTTTGTGTCTGAATAGGATTGTCAGCCGTGCTCTGTTGGGAATTAGGTTTCTAAATTAAATTCAGCACTTCCCATTCTGTGGCATTTTCTTTTCTCGAATACACTGGCACAATTCTCATTTCCACTATGCAAGCCAACAAGCCCTGCCCGGCGCTGCTGGGGAGAGAATATGGAATTCTTTACATAAGCAAGACAGATAGCTTTACAGTCATTTTCCAAAACACAGGCACTGAACAGGAATGCCTCCATCCCGAAGAAGAGAGGTACTGAGCAAGGGGAAGGATGGCTTGGGTTTACTCCACTGCACAATGCTAGTTTCTTTTACAATGAAAACAGAGAGAGACCCCTGGACAGAGAGCTCTTCTCCTGGCAGGAGACCAAACTTTAAGGACGTTCTCCCAAAGGAGCCACACAGTTCATGCCAAACCAAAGCGATAACGTTTCATTACAAACTACAGGGCTAAGTGCCTCTAGATTAAGAGCAGGGGGAAAGGAGGCACAGTGATTATAAGAGAAATGTGTTAAGAAAAGAGAAATCGAATCGAGAGCACTAGAAAAGCAGCAGTCATGGGAAACCAGTCTGCAAAGTGCACAGTTCCATGCCATGCTCACCCACTCCCTACATCTCAATTAGAAAAAAAAAATCATCCAAGTATTTCTGACAGGCAAAGGGAAGCATCCCTACTTCTCAA
Organism: Pelodiscus sinensis; assembly: GCF_052426305.1. NCBI lineage: Eukaryota > Metazoa > Chordata > Testudines > Trionychidae > Pelodiscus > Pelodiscus sinensis. The sequence continues at coordinate 4,598,769 of NC_143075.1, read as the reverse complement.
ATCCTCGTTTGGCTTTGCTCTGTGCACACGTACGATTAGGAAATTTAAAAAAAAAAACACTTGTTTTAATTGTCTATAGCATTGTCACTCTGCTGACCTGACCGGCCCACCTGGGCTGCTTTGCTCGGTACTTACATACGGGGCTGTAGCGTGTTCCCAGGGGTGAACGAAGACACTGGCAGCAGGAGAATGAATTCTAGCACCAACACGTGCAGTTCCATGGCTGCTGCTCCTTTCCCTTCCCTAGAAAGTTTTGCAGCCTTCCCAAGTGAGAGGCTGGCAGGCGTTTCTTCCTCAAAGAAAAACTCTCATGATGACCTCCTGAGGCTGCCAGTTTCTCCGGTGCTGACAAAGAACGAGGCTGTGGGAATTCACAGAGAGTCCTGCTGGGGTTCGCCGGGAGAGCAGATTTATGACTCTTGGACTTTTCCTTCCACAGGCAGGTTTCCCGGTGTCTGCAGTCCAAGGGAAGCGAGGACAATGCTGGTGCTCTGAGCTTTTACAAACTGCAAACCTGGCTCCTGAGCCTCTCTTGTTAGTAGCAACCTATGCTGGGGTGGCGTTTCCTTCTGGCATTTGCTTTCTCACACGCTCCAAGGTGCCAGCGGCTTACAGGGTCTGGGTTCAGCCCAGCAGGGAAGCCCCGGGTGGGTTTGATTGGTCTGGGGTCCTGATCCCCTTCACAAGGCAGTGCATAACCCAGACCTGAGCACAGGAGCGCTCACAGTCACATCCAGCTCCCAGAGGACAGACAAAACCCCCAGCCCCTTTCAGCAATGGGCAGAGATTTCCATTAACCCTCGCTCCATCCCCTAACTCATCCTCCTCACGTGCTTCCACCTTTCCCCTGGCAGAAGGCTCGCTCTCTTGCACACACTTGCTTGGAAAGGAGCAGCTCTCCTCTCCTCTGTGCTCCACGAGACCCACCAAACTTTCTTCTTGCCTTTCCCAAGTCTGTCTTTCATTCACATGCTCTCTTGTTTCTTTCTTGCTGACAGTCCCAAACCCCTCCCACCCGCCGTGGCCAGCCCTGAGGAGAGGAAGGGGAGGGGGGAACCCAGCAAAAGAGCAGCAGGAATAATTTCATTCTGCAGATCAAAAGTCAGTCCTTGTGCTGGACTCCCCGCCAACTCCCAACACTGCGCAATCCCGCCGGCCCCCAACGACAGGTTTAGCAGAGCCACAGGGATCCAAGACTTCCTGCACATCCAGAACAGGCAAGGCAGCTCACAGCTCTTCCGAGAGCAAGTCTGGCAGGTATGGGAAGGGACAGGCAGACAGAACAATTGATGGCTGGAGGGTTAATAGTTAATCATTTGTGCCTTGCTCACAAATCCCTGTTTCTTGGGGCATTGTTTGCTAACATGCAAAATTAAAATGACAATTAAAATAATAAATAAAGCTGGACCCAAGGAGGAAAAATCATTCCAAAATAACTGGCAAAGTGGGAGAGCAAAGGGATTAATCTAATTAGTTATTTGCCCTTTTCTAGTTAATTGTCCCTCTGGCAAAGGAGAACTAAATGGACCATGGGGTCCGATGGGGGTTAGAGCTGCAGGGGGCGGGAAGCTGTGTTTTATTGGGGGAGGGGGTGATGTCTGCTGGCTCAGGGGTAAGGCTGCGAGTTCATTTTACTTCTGCCCTTGTACCATGTGGCTGGGGCGCCCAGAGGCCCTCTATTGTTAGCATAAATCCAAATAAACACAGCGGCCCCGTGCAGCGTGCTTCTCATTACCCCCCAATCTCCTTTCCCTCACACGCTGCTGCAGCCAAGCACTCTTTAAAACTCTGATTTCAGTTCAGACTTGGCAAGCAGGAAACACTCCCCCCAACCCCCCACCAGCACTCGGCTCCATGGTTTGGCCCGAATGGGAATTTAACTCAAAATCGTAAGGGCATCCGTACCTATTTAGTCTGGAATGGCTTTCGGAGAAGGGCTCGTTCAGGAAATGGAGCACTGACACTGACTTCTAGTTCACTGATTCCCACCAGACCCAGCCGACTAGCGACTACATCGTGTTGCCATCCAATGATTGCTAACTAGCCAGTGCGAAATGAGTTGGTGGGTCTCAGTCCAGTTCCCATTTGGACGAACGTTACTCCTCACCCCATCCAAAAACAAAACAAAACACAAGAGGCCTTCGTGGCCCTGTTAGTGGCAGTCTGAATGGGCTGCTGAGAATGAAATAGGCTACCAAAGACTGGCCCTCTTGCTTGCTCCGAGAGATGGGGCCAGCAGATGTTACTGGAGCGTGTTGCCTGGGACAAGAGAAGATGGGAAGAGCAGTGTAAATGTGCTGCAGTAACAAACGCACAAGTGAGGAGCTGGCTGACAAAAAACCAGTGGGGAATCAGGGAGAGGGAGGTGAACAGCCTGCTCCACCAAGCTGGGGATCCCCCAGTAGAGGTCTGACCTTCAGTGCAAGGTGTGTGTAATGAGGAGGGTGGGAACACAGAGGGACCATCTGCTTGAGTGAGTCTCCCAGCCCTAGGTGGGTAGTTCTTCCACCGGGAATGTGGAAGAAACCAGACTTCAGGACAGATGCACCTGGAGGGCACAAGTGAGATTGGAACTTCATGGGGCCAGGTGCTGAATGCACCCTAAGAGACAGGCCCTGCCCCCAAAGAGTTAATGGAAATGTGATGTGAGAGTTTAGGTTGGCTGGACAGAACATGTACCCTAGGCCCCCCATCCGTGACCTATACCTCTCCAGAGGAGCAATGGCTTTCCCAGCGCCTTCCGTACAGAGAAAGAATCTTTTGGTGAGCAAGTGGCCAGAAGCTTCTCAATGGCCCTGAAACTCAAACTCTCCAATCCATGGTGTGGGAACGCCAGTGTACTGCGATGGTAAGACACTGAGAGCACATGGGGAACGCTCCTAGCCCTGATTCTGTCTTTGAGGAATGCAACTTGTATTTGTTGTGCACATCGTTTTGTTATTGCCACTCTTCTACGCACAGAGTTTGATGCTGTGGCACTTGGAAAATAAAAATAATGAGATGTGGGGTTTCTGGCTTAAGAACAGCAAGGGACATGTGGGCACTGCACATGTTGCTGAATGTGGAGTAATGTATTAGTCTCAGGCAGCGTTCCCTGTAATTTTTTCCATTCATGTACAGAATAAATTTTGTTATGTGCACCAAAGCATGCACGAATGTGCACCAGCAGTAGAAATGCATGCTGCTAGCTGCAGGTGCTGTGGCTGCTCTGCTAGTCAACTGGGCAGCATTTGAATCTTGAAGCAATTGTTATTTTTCTAACAACTAAATGTATCCAATTGAAGAAGATGGAAAAGGAATAACACCTGCAAATAGCTGGTTATACACATTAACCCTTTCATAAATGTCCCTGTGCTACCTTTACCCTCTCTGTGTAACATTCTCCCTAGGAACTAAGTAGTTGCTTGGTCCAGCAGCTGGGACTTCAATATTTTCTGTTCTAAAAAAGGGACATGGCTATGCGAGAATTAAATTGTTAAAACTTCAGCACAGTAAGGAAATTCAAGCACTTATTTTCCTCTCAGGACCCTGAAGCCTTGTGTGAAATTAAATTGATTTCTTAAAATAAAGGGAAACCATGAAACTAGGTCCTAAAATTGCTTCTTGTACACAGCAAGTAAATTCTATTTTGTAAATTATCTTCACATTTAATTTCTGAAATGTTGTTCAAGTCTGCAAAATAACATTGTTAAAATGGCACGGTGGAACTCTACATTGGTCTCTCAAGGACTTGAGATCAAATTTGCTCAGTTTACAAGAAGAAAGATGTTCCAGATCTCAAAGTCAATAACCTCAACCTGGGATCTGAAATTTGTATCAGTGCCTTCTGGCTCATGCATCACTAGCAAAATAGATTCCTCATGAAAAATCTTCCCTCAGGTACACCTCTGCAGCACCTGTGAGAATATATGGCCATGTCTACACTAGGAAACTATTTTGAAATTAGTACATTCGACTTAGCGCCCAATGTAACAAATTTGAAATAGCGTCCACACGACGGGGAAGCATCGAAATTAGTCCAAGGCAGGTGCCATTAATGTGGACCCGCTACCTTGACTTAGAGCCAAAGGGAGTAATTAATTCGAATTACTCTGGGGAGTAGTTATTTCGAAATAGCAGTACCGGAATGCCCAACTACCACTATTTCAAACTGACTATTACGGAATTAGTGTTACTCATGATTAATAGCAGAAGTACAAATTTCGAATTCCGTGGCCCATTATTTCAAAATAACGGGCTTGGTAGTGTGGGCGCTCTGCTTATTAATTCAACTTGGTGGATCATTTCGAAATAAAGCCCTAGTGTAGACCAGGGCTACACGTGACACACTGGGTCAGGCCACTGGTCCATTTCACCTAATACTGTACCCTGCTTTCCAACAGTGATTAGTGGCAAATGCTTGAGAGGGAATAAACAGAACATGCCAATTAGCAAGTGATCCATCCACTGTCGTCCACGCCCAGAGTCTGGCAGTCAAAGGTTTAAAGATATCCAGAGAATGGGGTTAAATCCCTGACTCTCTTGGCTAAAAGACAATGATGGACCTATCCTCTCTGAATGTATCGCATTCTTTTTTTAACCCAATTGTACTTTTGGCCTTCACAACATCCTCCGGCAAGGAGTTCCACAGGCTGACTGCACTGTGTGAAGAAGTACTCCCTTAGGTTTCTTTTAAACCTGCTGTCTATTGATTTAATTGGGTGACCCCTAATTCTTGTGTTATGTGAAAGGGTAAATAGCACCTCCTAATTTACTTTTTCTTCACCACTCGTGATGCTTTAGTCCTCTATCCTATCTCCATCCAGTCCAAATCTTTTTTAAACTCTCCTCCTATGGAAGCTGTCCCACACCCCTAATAGTCATTCTTGTACTTTCCCCAATTCTCATATGTCTTTTCGGAGATGGAGGGGCCAGAACTGCACACAAGATTCAAGGCGTAGGTACACCGTGGATTTTTATACAGATAATAAATATTTTCTGTCTTCCGATTTCTAGCCATATCTACACAGTCTGTACTCAGTTAAACCTTTGCTGCCAAACTGTCTTCACTAAGGTCCCGTTTCTAAAAAACATTTACACGTGTTTAATTATATGATCATAGTAGCTGTGTTCATTTCCATGGGGCTAAAGGTAACCTGACAACCCTTTGCAGCATCAGGACCTAGGAGCTGAATGAGAACGAATCGGGCCATTAATGCAACTGGAGCTGATCAGGGCATCACACTCCTGCAACGGGTACTTTGTAAACAATTCTGGTGATGATGCACAAAAACCAGACCATGGCTTGCTCCTGCCTGTGCTGTTCTCAGGGTTCCAGGGAGTCCAGAGCAATGCAGACTTACTGGAGTCCCGCAGAACAGCTCTGATTCTGGATCCAAATAGGGAGCCGAAGGTGCCTCTGTGCTGCTGGCTTCACTCACCTGCTCAGGAAGGATCGAGGCCACTTCAGAGTCTCTTTTCAGGACCTTGCCTCAGGGCCCAGAAAACGGAAACAGAACCAACAAGATAAAGTTGCTTCCCCTGTCCAGCGTGGCACAAGTTCCTAAAGGCTTTTCCCTCACCTCTCTCAGCGCTCCCACGGCCTTGCTCTGTCACAGGGACTCGGGGCCGTTCTCACTCTCCAGGCCTTCTACATGCAAATCACTTAATAGCTACCCCACAACCTTAGCCGGACAGCAGCTGGTCAATTGGAGAGAGGCCAGCCACCCCGTGAGAGCCCCATTCTTACAAAGTCGCTTTTCTGTAGTGGAATCACACTGTAATGGTTAACAAAACCATTCTCTGGATATTCCCAGCCTTAGGGAGTCTGAACTGTACTCTCTTCGCTTTGCCCCGGAGCCCATTCCTTCATGCACCTGCAAAGAATTCCACTGTCCTTTTGACTATGGACAGACATTCGAAGCTTTGGGGGACATGAGGTACAAGAAGTGTCTGACTCCTGGGGCTGTGAAAAACTAAGAGAAACCGCAATTGCAATGCACTAAACCGAGGTGAAAGGAAGCGGGTGCGCCCTGGTGCGCAGCTCCAGTAACATTTGCTGGCTGAGTTGCGGCAAAAGCCAGCAGGTAGCTATTTAAAGAGCTGGCAGGGACCGGGTTGCAATAGGACAGGGCCTGTAAGAAACTATAAGTTACTTTCACGGCTGGCTCTAACACAATGTAACAATACACAAGCAGAGTTCAGTTTTCGGATAACATACTTTTTAGTAGCGAGCGCCCTCTTCTGTATTTGGAAGGCACAAGCAGTTTATAAGAACAAATTCGGGCTTTTAGGGAGTCACAGTTACTTCCACCAAGCATGAAAAGGGGACCGTGGCCCCCGCTGAAGAGACACAAAGGCAGAGGAAAGGGGAGAAGAACAAGAAAGAGAAATTATTCCAGCTACAAGTTTACCTTCCTAATTCAGAGCTCAAGTAAGTGACACAGTCTGAATATCCTCTAGGCTGACTTTTGTACCGAGGATGGGAGTTAAGGTCATCCTCTGACCTCCATGTAGGGTTGTCTGGGAAGAGAAGATGATTCTACAATGGAGAAAGCCCTGGTTTAAACACCCAAGGTTTGGCAGTTAATGTTATTGAACACGAGGTCAAATCTACAACCCTTACATTCATAGGTTTAGCGAAGACTATGGGGACACGTCCATAAATAAGGGGATGAATAAGAGTTTCAAGAATGGACTTAACTTAAGGAACACGTGAAAGATCATTGTCTGAAATCCTAAATGCTCTGCATCAAGTCTCTTGAAGGTGTTTTCAGTTTTTACTGTCTTCTAGTGTATCCGTCTGCTAAAAATGTCTTCTTCAGGCACAAAAAATAGTAACCCTGGAAAAGGTAGAAGAGTTACAATACGGGCTGACAAACAGTATATCCAGAATCTGCAAACAAGGAACTGGAAAAAATTAAATACTTGGATACCCAGAGCTATTTAATCTTGACTCTCAAATAGATGAAACATGGTCCCGTGTAGAGCATTCTGGACTTAAAAGTTCTACTCACTAGGTGACCTTGAGTAAATCACTTATTCTGTGAAAAATAAGAACAGTGATACTTACCCAGCTTTGTAACCTCTTTAAGATGTACAGGCTGAACCTCTCTAATCTGGCACTCTGGTCCAGCAACATCCGTGGTCCGGCATGATTTTAGTTAGCCGAATGGGTTATTTAATTATGATGGGTGTGGTTAAGTTTCCCGTGGTCCCATAAAGTTTGTTTACAGCCACCAGTCCTGGGTCTCAGTGTTCTGTGCTGTTATTTAGTTCTGATTTACCGCTGAATGTCTTCTCAGAGCCCAGTAAGCAGTGGAAGTGTTGGTAATGCTGCTAGACAATATTGACCTCCCATGGTTTGGAGCTGGTCAGGTCCCAAGGGTGCCGGACTAGAGAGGTTCAACCTGTATAGATGACACATGCCATATAAATGGTATTATCATTTCTTCTTGGAATACTTACACTTAGGGTAATTTGATAATTGCTCAATTTGTTATGCTTTCCCCTCCAATTCAATGTAAATTGTATATTATATCTGATTATTAACTGATGCATATCAGATTTCTTATTAATAAGAATGATAAAATAAATAAGCACTGGAGCACAGTAGGTAATGTAATCTCAGTGTTACTTACAGAAAAGCAGAAGCTGGTTTTCTCACTGAATCCAGCATTTCCAGGATGGGTGTGATGAGTTTTACTGCCCTCTACTGATAGAAATGTGATCAATTTTAACAAAAAGAAAGGAAAAAATTGTCCCCGAGGGTTCAAACAATGTCTTTTTAATACAAACATTCTCATTCGCAATGTATCTTTCAAAATGGCTGATTATAAAACCCAAATTAAAGGGAAAGCCAATTCCTATTTTATTTCAAAGACAGACTGAAAAAAAATACAAGATGGGCAACTTCTCTCCCACAGTACCCTGGTGCCAGTGTGTCTCAATCCTGATACCTCTAAATTGTCTCCATGATGATCTCCCCTGTAGCTCCTGCCATATGGAAACAAGCTTCATAGATGTGACTCTGATTTCCAACTCTTCAAATCTCATCCAAAACCATTATTTACTCCCCTGCTCAACCCTTTTCATTTCTCCTTCTCCCTCGAGTATATTTTATTTAACTCAATAGTGTGTTTTGAGATGAACTGCAAAATTTTCAAAAGCACCTATGTGATTTGTAAGCGTATGTCCCACTTTCAAGAGACAGACACTCCAGGAACAGCGGTTCTCAAACTTTTTGGCCCCACCCTGCTCAACACAGACCTTTCTGCAGTCTCCAGCCAGCCACCCATGATGATAAAATGGGTGCAGGAGTGGGTTGGGAAGTGGGGTCTAGCTGGGAGGTAGGGTGCAGAAGCGGCCTGGGAGTGGCGGGGTCTGGCGGGAGGGATAATACAGGAGGGGGATGGTGGTCATGAAGAGGATGGGGACACTTACCTGGCTCCATGACTCCCATCACTCCCAAGCACCACCCACTGCTGCTCCCTTTGGCCATCATTCCAGCCAGTGGGAGCATCGGGGAAAACCTCCAGGCAAGAGGTTTCCTGCACTGCCGTTCCCCCACCCAGGGTGGAAGAAAGGGCACAGCAGCCTGCAGAACCATTTTCTTCCCCTGCAAGCTGGCCCGTGAGTCTGACCGCCAAGGTTCCCTCTAAGCTTTGCGACAGCACAGCCCCGCGGCTGTTTAATGAGCCCCGCCCAGCCAGGGGCTCAGGACTCAGCACACAGCGCTGCCTGGCTAGGGAACGGGCACTTCTCCCACAGCGACAGCAACAGTTCCCTACTGAGGACAGAGAAGCAAGTCTCTCCCAACCGGTAGGGACGTGGCAGGATCTGGGCTGTAGATGGCAGCAATATTCTGTAATCACACCCTGTAACTATGCCCCATGAATTTAAGCACTGCAGCTGACAGCTTCCTTAGCTTCGTGTTTTAAACCACATGTCTTATAAACCTCAGTAAATAAGAACACTGGGAAATGTGCCAGTAAAAATGGCACGCCCAGCTGGTTGTTTTTTTTAAATAACCTGTGCCTGGTGCTGCATCTGAAGTAATTTTCCCAACATGCTTTTCCAGTCTCTCGATATAGAATTTGTTTATTGCTTTTATGACACAGTATTTTTTCAACACTTGTTCTCCATACAGTTTACATCACCTCTCCCACCCTAGCGCACTGCACTGATACACCTCATTATGAGGAAACAGAAAGGGGGCAAGTCCAAGATTTGAAACCTAAAACCCCTTTACATCCACAGCCATGTGGGATACCAGATATTCCCATATGTTAGATGCCCACATTCTGCCCAGACCAGAAGTTAATTGGCAACTTATTAAGAATCCAAAGACCAAACTCACATACATTAAATAAATCTGGTCAAAATCATCCAGGCCAGATCTTTAATACAGAGAGGGTCTCACGGTTCCATCCCAGCTGGTGATTGTCCATCCTGAGCCAGCCCATTCGGTACTGCTAATCAGGTCGGGCTACACGTGTGCATTAAAGAAGGTAGGGCATATCCACAGACCACACTCTGGAACAGTCTCCATTGTAGATTATTGACATCAGAAAAAAGGGCCTGTGAAATGGAGAGGATAGAACCAGGCCTTCCCACAGGGGGCTACAGGGACCAATTGCCATGGGGCCTCCAACCGCCGCCGTGACCCCCCGCAGCGCACTGGCGCTAAGACAGTCTTCCCGTCCGCCCTTGCTGCTCACCGCTGACACAACACATTCCTGTGGCCCCTGGGGGTGGGGTTTCACCATGCTGCCCCCGCACTGAGTACCAATTCCACAGCTCCCATTAGCCAAAAATGGTGGCCAATGGGAGCTCTGGTGGCAATGCTGGTGGGAGGCGGTAAGTGGAAACCCCCTGGACCTCCCCACCTAAGAACCGCTGCCAGAGGGGTGTGCTGATCACTTTTGGGAGCCATCTGAAGTGCTGATCCCCTCACTTTTCCTGAACCCCATCCTCTGCCCCAGGTCAGATCCCACACCTCCCTCCCCGAGCCCAACCCTGAGCCCCTTCCCTTCCCCAAGCTCCTTCCCAGAGTGTGCACCCTGCACCCCTCCCAAACCCCTCCTCCAGCCTGGTGAAAGTGAGAGTAGGGGAGAGTGAGTGAGTGACTGAGGGGGGGGCGGAGTGCTGGCAGGGCCTCAGAGAAGGGGAGGACAGGGGCGTGGCAAGGGTCTTTGGGTTTGTGTGATCAGGCAGTTGGCAAGCCTACCAGTTGGGCATGTGGAAGCTGTGGCCATGCCAGAACTGTGCAGCCAGCAGTGCAGTCAGCGGCTCTCGGGGCACCAGGCAGTGCAGGCAGAGCACCACCCAAATGTTGGGGGGATCACATCCACGCAGGCATGCAAGGGAATCCACTGATTGTTCTGCCCCACGGCCTGGAATTGCTGCCAGCAGGCCTGGGCTGAACACTGTTGCTGGCTAGACAGGGTAACATTTGCAGGGAACCTCTTTCCCATTTTCAACTGAGATTTGATGGACATTTTCCAACCAGCTCTACTGACTGCTCGTTGGATGCAGTTCGCACTGAGCCCCCAACCCCTCTTCACACCAGCTTCAATCCTGGGCTCCACCAACCCCTCTATCCCTCCACCTTGCAACCGGGCCATGACTGGCTGCGGGAGAAGCCCTCAGCTAGCACTACGCAGAGGGGAGATTGATTGCTGGGGAATTAATTACTCTTTCGCAGGGCCATCCCCACCAATGCTAGTGCCATACAGACAGAACACCTCCGCAGGGGTAACTTGCAGGAGAGGAAGCTGTGGGGGGCAGGCCCAGAGATACAGGGCCAGGATGGAGGCTCACCGAACAGCCTCACAGGGATGGCAAGAGCAGGCTGGAGGACTCGGGGGAGCAGGGGCAGCCGCGTAGCTGGCCACAGAGAAGTGATGTTTTCCCTTCTCCCGCCGGCTGTGCGGTCGCCTCTGCTGCGTCTCAGTCCTCCTGCCTGCATTCACGCCGCTTGCTGTCACCTGGCGAGCGGTGGCTGGGCACAGCCCGTGATGAGCCAGCCAGGGTACGGGGCTGGCCACCAGAGCCGATACGCAGCTGCATAGGGCACCATGAAATCTGGGGCAATTTAGTGCCTCAAATGGCACTACACAGCAGCGTATGTTGAACAGCAGGGATGGCCCAGCTCTTCCTCCTCTCCCCTCCCCTCTGCAGCTCCCCTCATGCCTTCCTCTCTCACATCTCCCCCTCCTGTTCCACCCCTGCCCCTTGTCCCCGCCCTTCTACCCCCTTTTCCCCCTCCTGTTACACCCCCCTTGTCCCCGCCCTTCTACCCCCTTTTCCCCCTCCTGTTACACCCCCCTTGTCCCTGCCCTCCTACCCCTCCCCCTCCTGTTACACCCCCCTTGTCCCCGCCCTCCTACCCCTCCCCCTCCTGTTACACCCCCCTTGTCCCTGCCCTCCTACCCCTCCCCCTCGTTACACCCCCCTTGTCCCTCCCTCCTACCCCTCCCGTTACACCCCCCTTGTCCCTGCCCTCCTACCCCTCCCCCTCGTTACACCCCCCTTGTCCCCGCCCTCCTACCCCTCCCCCTCCTGTTACACCCCCCTTGTCCCTGCCCTCCTACCCCTCCCCCTCGTTACACCCCCCTTGTCCCTCCCCCTCCCCCTCGTTACACCCCCCTTGTCCCCGCCCTCCTACCCCTCCCCCTCGTTACACCCCCCTTGTCCCCGCCCTCCTACCCTCCCCCTCGTTACACCCCCCTTGTCCCCGCCCTCCTACCCTCCCCCTCGTTACACCCCCCTTGTCCCCGCCCTCCTACCCCTCCCCCTCGTTACACCCCCCTTGTCCCTCCCTGCCCCTTGTCCCCGCCCCACCCTGCTGCACCCCCTCCCCCCCGCCAGGCCGGAACCGGAAGGGGCGGGCCCAGGCCGGGCCGGAAGCGGAAGGGACGGGACGCGGAGCCCGCGGCGATGCTGCAGCTGCGGGACGCGGAGGAGGGCGGCCCGGACGCGGGTCCCGCCGGGGGCGCGGCGCTGCTGGTGCCGGCCGAAGCCGACGTGCCCTTCGGGCCGCCCGGGGACTCGCTGCCGCCCCGCCGCACCCTGCGGCCCCTCAGCGTGCGCAACCCGACGCGCGGCGGCCGCCTGAAGGAGTACTTCGTCTTCCGGGTGGGCCCCGGCCCGCGGGCCGCCCCGCCCCCTTCCGCCCGGCCCGCGGGCCGCCCCGCCCCCTTCCGCCCGGCCCGCGGGCCGCCCCGCCCCCTTCCGCCCGGCCCGCGGGCCGCCCCGCCCCCTTCCGCCCGGCCCGCGGGCCGCCCCGCCCCCTTCCGCCCGGCCCGCGGGCCGCCCCGCCCCCTTCCGCCCGGCCCGCGGGCCGCCCCGCCCCCTTCTCCCCTTGTCCGGGGGGCGGGGCGAGATGGATTCCCAGGGGGCGTGTCCCCCAGTGGCTGGGGTTGGCGATGGGGGGGATCGGAGCGGGCCCTGGGCTACACGCACGTTGGGGCTGAGCGGGGGTGGCCACGTTTATGTTGCTGGCGCCCCTGCCGTAGAGGAACCCAATCCCTGGGGACAATGGTCAGGGACCCAGCCCCCCACATACCTGCCCTAGGGGGTGGGGTCAGTTACTGGGGCAAAGATGGCAAATGCCAGAATGGTTCAAAACGGAGAGATCCGTTGGAATATAGGAAGACACAGGGTCCATTGCTTGAGATGGAGGAAAGCCTGGAGGACACAGGGTGGGTCATAATCTTTGGGGGGGGGCACTCCAAGATCTTGGATAGCGAGTGAGGGTTGCAGTCTGCTATGATATTAACGAAGGAGATGTGAGGCCTGGAATGGAGGTTGGGGTACAGGGGGGAGACTAGAGTCTAGGAGGGAGTTGGGTTGAAGCAGGTGGTTGTGACCTAGGGCAGGGGTTTGGGATTTGACCTGGGATAGGAGGGAATTGTGATCTGGGGCAGGAGATTGGGGTGCCAGAGCTGGGAGAGGGTGTGGGAGGGGGACAGAGGGTTTGAGTATGTTGAGGGGGAAGGCAAAGAATTGGGGCAGGAAAGGGCTGGGGTGCCAGAAGCAGGCTGTGGCCAAGAGACTTACTTGTCAGCTGCCAAACTTGCCTGCCTGCAGTTTAAAATGTTTCCCAGTCAGCCTACCTGGCTGTGTGCTTCATGAATAGGTGGGGGGAGGGGAATGATTCTTCTTAGCTGTCTGTTCTAACAAGCAGCTCCCATTGGCTGATTTCTGCCAGGTACCAGCCAATAGGAATGTGCTGGGGGTGGGGTAGCTCCTAAAACTTCCCCTCCAGTTTTAAAACAGAAACCCATGTTTCTACACTGTGTGCGGGGCAAGCTGGGGAGCCTATCTGGGGCTCCCCGCTGCCTCCGTTAGCCAGATCTCATGGCTTAGCGGGCCAGATGTGGCCCATGGGCTGTATTTTGCCCAGGCCTGGACTAGCAGCCGATTACAGTAACTTGGCTAGGTCTCCCTCACATCTCTCAGGCTGGTCTTGGTGGGTAAGTGATATAGAATAACTCTTCACATGTAAAATAACATAAGACATATCAAACATGAATATGTAAAAAGATAAATATAAATAGATTCTCTTTTTGATTTAGCCTGGAACTATAGAGCAGGCCGTAAATGAGATTCGTGTTGTTGTGATGCCCACTGAAGATGGAGAGGTGCAAAGTGTGTGGTTGCTCACTGAGTAAGTAGCAATACTAATAGACAAAGGGGACTTAGCTGTTTAGGACAAGATTTTTTTTTCCTGGATTTGCACACCACTTGAAAATGCTCTATGTGAAACATACATGTAATTGGAGTATTGCTTTGCTGTGTAAAGCTAGTAGGAAAATCATGGCTTTAGTATATAGTTAATCCAGGAACATTTATCTTAACCACATTTTTACTCTTTACTAAATGTTTATACATTTATGTATTGACTCAATTTGTAAAATCTTAGTCTTAGTTACTAGTATATCCAGAACTCTCCTCAGCTGATCTACCATCTATGATTTACTTATAAATACAATTGCTAATCAATTTAAACCTGGTAAATGCAGTATAGTTGTGCTCAAAAAGTCTTACCTCATCCACCTTGTGTTTTAGTACTGGAAAAGACATCACAGACCTGACTTTATCAAAAGCCCAAGCAATTAATTGTTTGAAAGGGATTCTCAAGTTTGGTAAGACTCCAACATTAGTCCTATTAAAATAAAGGCTGCAATAACTTGTCTTAACATCTGATAACTTTCCTAAACTGTGTTGAGAGGGATGAAACTATAGCTCTATGCTCAGTTCTTCAGCTCCAGTCACTTCACAGAGCAAGGAAATTCATCAATTTCAATCCTGTGCCTGCTAGTAAGCACTGAACTGGCAGAAGGTCAGTAAGGCTGTAAGCTGTTGTAGCTGACATTTCATAGGCTGGGTAGCTAATCACTTGGGACTGTTAATATAAAATTCTTTGAGGGGTACGTGTCTTAGTCTATATTGGGGATGTTTGAGTGTAAATGACTATTTAATGGATAAGCAGCTGCTTATTGGTTAACAATGTCGCGCTCTCCCCCCCCCCCCCCAGGTGGGCTGCAGTTTACACTCCCAGGGAGGCAGCTTCACTTAGCTTTATACTGCAGAGCTGGTCAGTGTTACACAATTACCTTATTATGTGATATTTAACATCCTTATTGTGTTTGCAGAGACAGACAAAGGAGTGCCAGGACTCCTTAGTTTTATTTTCAAAGAATTTTGTAAAAACATCAACTCTATCTTCTGCTAAAAGCTTCTAAAGAGTCAATATTTGAAACATGCTTTTATTGTCAATCGAATACAAAAATGGCCATGAATGGGAAATACAGCACCATTATAATTTTCTACAGAATAATACTGCTGTTTAAATAATTCTCAGTTGCTATTGTATTAGTGAAACTACTACATGTTTTTAGGTAATAATTTCAAGGTGGATAGTAAAAACTGTGGTAATCTTCCATTTTTCTTATCAGAGTTGACCACTGGAACAATGAGAAGGAGCGTCTGGTTCTTATCACTGACTGGTCCCTTCTGATCTGTAAATATGACTTCATCAGCTTACAGTGCCAGCAGGTTACTAGAATATCACTTAATGCAGTTGACACTATTTCAGTTGGAGAATTTGAATTCCCATCTAAATCACTGAATAAGTAAGGTTTGACTTTTTTTTTTAAAGTTAACTATACTGTTAAGTATCAGAGAGGTAGCCATGTTAGTCTGAATCTGCATAAACAACGAGAAGTCTTGTAGAACCTTATAGACTAACAGATTTATTGGAGCATAAGCTTTCATGGGCAAAGACCCACTTCATCAGATGCATGTAGTGGAAATTCCAGAGGCAGCTATAAATATACAGGCACATGAAAAGAAAAGAGTAAGGCCAATCAAGAGGAAGGCCAGAGATAACTAGGTCAATTCAGTCAGGGAGGATGTGGACCACTTCTAGCAGCTGATGTGGAGGTGTGAACACCAGGAGAGGAGAAATTGCTTTTGTAGTTAGCTAGCCATTCAGAGTCTTTGTTTAATCCTAAACTGATAGTGTCAAATTTGCAAATGAATTGTAGCTCTGCAGTTTCTGTTAACAGAACACCACTGGCCATCACCTACAGTCCCCAGCTAAAACCTCTCCAACACTGATCTCCAACCCATCCTGGACAATAATCCCTCATTCTCGCAGACCTTAGGAGGCAGGCCAGTCCTTGCCTACAGCCAGCCTGCCAACCTGAAGCAAATTCTCACCAGCAACTATACACCGCACCAGTCAGGAACCAATCCCTGCAACAAACCTCAGTGCCAACTCTGGCCACATACCTACACCAGCGATATCATCATGGGACCTAACCACATCAGCTTCACCTGCACATCTACCAATGTAATATATGCTATCATGTGCCAGCAATGCCCCTGTACCATATATTGGTCAAAATGGACAGTCCCTACCTAAAAGAATAAACAGACAAATCAGATATCAGGAATGGTAACATACAAAAACCTGTAGGAGAACACTTCAATCTCACTGGACACACAGTAGCAGATTTAAAAGTAGCAATCCTTCAACAAAAACTTCAAAAACAGACTTCAAAGAGAAACTGCAGAGCTACAATTCATTTGCAAATTTGACTATCAGTGTAGTATTGAACAAAGACTGAAGGGCTAGCCAATTACAAAGGCAGTTTCTCCTCTCGGTGTTCACACCTCCACATCAGCTGCTAAAATTGGGCCACATTCTCCGACTGAATTGACCTCATTATCTCTGGCCTTCCTCTTGATTGGTACTTTTCATGTGCCTGTATATTTATAGCTTCCTCTGGAATTCCCACTACATGCATCTGACGAAGTGGATCTTTGTCCATGAAAGCTTATGCGCCAATAAATCTATTAGTCTGTAAGGTGGCACAGGACTATTTGTTTATACTGTTAAGGCTATTGGTCTTCAACAACAACCATAGCAAGTGTGCAGTTGTTCATTGTTAGCATATTAGAAACTTGTAAATCTGATTATTGAATATTAGTCTTACCATAGACCAGAATGTATTACATTGTATGAATATAAATGTGGTAGGGCCACATGTTTACTTTAATAACTTAACTTTTTCATACAACTTAAACATTAAAACCATCTTTGCTTAATTTGGGAGCTAATATAAATAACTGTTCACAGTATTTTATTTATGCTGATACAGATAGTCCCCGACTTACGAATGAGTTACGTACCAAACACTGGGTCGTAACTCAATCTGTTTGTAAGTCGGACCCCATTCATTTAAATGTGACCACGCTGTTTAAGTGCGAATCGCTTTCGTAACTCGGGGACCGCCTTAATGGGACGTTGGTCGTAAGGACGAACGGTCATTAGTCGATGCATTTGTAACTCTGGGACCACCTGTATTTAGAGACTGCTTATTACTATGTTGGAAAAACTTTAAAATTCTAAAATGGACCTTGTAGCTTTCATTTAGGTGTTAAACTTTCTTGGAGCCATTTCTAATTAACCTGTCCTGTAAAGAGCTTTAAGGCCTGCCCTATCAAATATGTGGTGTCTTCAAATTTGTTAGGCGAGAAGGCATTGGTATTCGAATTCAATGGGATAAGCAAAGCCGTGCGTCCTTCATAAACAGATGGAATCCATGGTCCACAAATGTGCCCTATGCAACTTTTACGGAACATCCAATGGCAAATGTTGATGAGAAGATTGCATCCCTTTGCCAAGTAAGGATATTTTCTATGCTGTATAAGATATGACCATGTTGATAATTTAAGTTGGATACAATTCTTAAGAATTTGTCACTTTCAAAAGATGGTATGATGATGAAAATATTAGCTGTAAAGACACTAGCCAAGCTTTTTCTGTGCCTTCATTTATTTCGGCAGGGTAGTATCAGTTGAGTCTTGTTGACTCTTCAAATCATGTGCACCAGTTATTTCAAAATAGCACGTCTACACTGCAGGAAAGCCTCAAAATTAGTCCAAAACAGGCTTCCCTAATGTAGACGTGCTATCTTGATTTAGAGCCCCAGGAAGAATATTTTAGAATGGCCCTGGTGAAGGGCTATTTCGAAATAGCTATTTTGGAATAGGTGTTATTCTTTGTAGAATGAGATTTACAGAAGTCAGAATAAGCTGTCCGTTATTTCAAAATAATTTTGAAATAACAGAATTGCTGGGTAGACATTCGCATAGTTATTTCAGAATAACGGCTGTTATTCCAAAATAACTTTGCTGTGTAGACACACCCATAGCGAAAGTGAGGTTGCAGTGATTTCCAAGTTTACAAAATGGGTTGAAGCTGAAAGAGGAAAACATTTCCTTAAAACAACAGGTCCAGTTCTATCAAGCTTCTTTCCTGGAAGGTGGTCTAGGCTTTACCTAAAATATTTGTAGTTTGTAATTCAAGAAGAATCCTAGTAAATGATATGTAGTGCACACATAAGAGGGGTTTATATTGTAACCTGTGCTTCATTGACTCTTGATTTTTTTTTTTTTTTAAAAGGAGAGCTCTTCAGATGAAAGTATCTGTTTATTTACCTTATCAGTAGTTGACAGAGCTAAGCGCTTATTACAAAAAATTATTATAGCTCAGTGGTTCCCAACGCGGTGCCCAAGGGCGCCCGCCTAGTGACCAGAGCTGGCCCGAGCTGTTCTTGCACCCCAGGCGCACGGCACATGCATGGACCCCGCCCCTGGGCGCCTGGCAGCCCCAAAAGATTGGGGACCACTTATAGCCAATCTTTATGCAAACATCTCGTGTTTAGGAAAGCAGGTTATTTGAGACAACTTGCAACAGTAAATGCTAGCATGCAGAACTTGTTATAAGATATATGTATACTTACACTTATCTAAAGTTGTAATCTGTTTCTGTAGCAGTGGCTCTTATGTATAATTTTGCCTGCATAGGCAAACTAGCAATAGATTTTCAAATAATGGAAAAATATTAAGCTGTCAAAAGTAGCACAAGTATATTTAATTTTTTTTTCCTCCCCAGCTCGAGGATTTTAAGACTCAATTAATCCAAGCTGTGAAGAAAGCCCACAAAGAGTGTCCATTGCCAGGGAGAGCCAATGGTGTGCTAGTGCTGGAGCGTCCTCTTCTTATTGAAACTTACGTGGGATTGATGTCTTTCATCACCAATGAGGCCAAGCTTGGCTACTCCATGACAAGAGGCAAAATTGGATTTTAAATTAATTGCAATCAATCTAATCTAAGGGATAGTGATTTGAGATGAGTATTGTGGGGAAAGAGTTGGGAGAACTCACCACAAGATAGAAAACAAATCAATTGCAAGGATAAAAAGGGATTGGTTAGTTACAGAAAGTGACCATTTCACAGAACAGTCACTTTACTCTTATGAAGTCAATGGATGGTTAAGTCAGCTATTAATTTTAGGGGGTCACAAGGTAGTTGCATTCTTACAGTACCCTGGATTTAACTTACTATAACTAAATGTATGCAAGTCTAGTCGTCAATGATATTTCCTCTTACATTTCTGGATAAGTGTCTTTCCTTACTAAGTGTGAATTATCTGTGACAAATATTCTATATCATATCAAGTATAGATACATAGCATGTTCATGCCACATGGCAACTGAATTCTTATGTAAATGTTGCTATCAAATCCTTTCAAGTGCAGTTGAGATTGACTTTTTTATTGGCTAAGAAGTTACAGGTTGGATCTCCAAAAACCATGAGTCCCTCGTCTAGCAACATGTTCCTGGACCAGGGAGTCCTGGCTGGGATCCTCCGTGGCTGAAGGGCTGGCAGCTTAGAGCCACTAGATCTGGGACCGGAGCCCCTGTAGCAGGGTTCAGCAAATTCCCTCGTTCAGGACTGGTCAGGTCCTGAGGGTGCCAGACCAGAGAGGTCCAACCTGTACTAATGTCTAAACTACAGTAAAACAAGGAATTTAATTTTCAGTGTCAAGAATGTTTAAAGACCTGCTAAAAAGGGACAGACAGCTAATTTGGTCAAAATGGGAGTGTTAATCCTAACTAGTGGAATTGTGCTGTTACAATTGTAAATTGAAATATTGGTTGACTCATCACTGGTCTCAAATTGCTATCAAATCTGAATCTAACTATGTACAGGTTTATCTTATTTATAGTTTCTCTTTGCAGCTGTCTGAAATGTTTGGTTATTCTATTTCAAGATATTTTAAAAAGACAGGTAAAGGATATCTTTGCTTTCCTGTGATATTTTTAATGCAACATGTGAATGAGCATTTTATAACTAAAAGGGAATTCTACTTTGAGTTGCTTTATAATACTTAGCAAAAATGTATGTTTGGGGAGGAAGGGGAGGGTTTTCCCATGGACCAGAATCGTACCAAAGTAAGGGGATTTTGTAACCCATTTGGCTATTTAGATTTTGGGGAAAGGGGAAGCTTTAGTCACAGTATTATACTTCCATCTTATTAACTCTTCCATTTAAGTTTTTAGAAAATAAATGCAGCAGTATACAAAGGTACTGAACAGAGTTACAGTATGAGATTACAATGACAGATTTCATTGTGGATTAATCCTTTATACAAGTTGTCTTAATCTAATTTTATCAGAAGAATTCTCTGCCCCTCAACCCAGTGAAATGCAGTGCAGCAGTGGAAATTTTTTTTAAACCTTTTAACTTGTGTATGTGTTCTTTTTGAATGTGGCTCTGGAATGCATCAGGCTGCATGTTCTTTTCAGTATGAGCTCTTTTCTAAGAGTCTAGCTTTTGTTAATCTTTCAGTAAAGATTAAACTTAACCATGTTTGTTCTCTGGTTTTTAATTGGTAGAATACCAGTTGTTGTATAATACAGATATAAACCATATATGAGATTATACACTCAGGATGCTGACCAAGATAGACCCCTTCTCCCCAGTAGTTCTGGAATTCTACTTCCATTCCATCCACTCCAATACTCCACGTTTCTGTCATTAATTCTGGTCCCTGAAACAGCTATGAGAAGGGATGTAATGGCAAGAATCTCACCCATCTTTCAAATGCTGTTCTACAAACACATGTAATTTTGAGAACACTGTTCAGGCTCTGATAAGATATTAGTTTAACACTTAGCTGCTAAAGCAAACTGGTTCTCACATATTTGCTCTTAATGACTTACTTATTCATGGCTAAAATAATAAAAATTCCCTCTTCAGAACTGCAATAAGTAATTACTTAAAATTATTCTGGGTCTAACTACTTTATGCATTTCATTCCATGTTTCATTCCAATAGAGAGCATTCACTATACTGAGTGTAGATTGGTGTGCAGTTAGCCACTACCCACTTGAAGTCAGGATGACAGCAACAGTGACATGTACATGTCCATTTCAAACCTCAGTTCCAGTGTAGATTATTAATATGGAAAAATCAACATTTAAGGGAGTGCTGGGCTGAAAGATGATAGCCACACTAGCAGAAGCTATCAAAATGTTTATTGACATTTATACAAATTAAATAATTTCTATACACTATTTACAAACAGATACCACTTGAGAAAATAGACAAATTTTGAGTCCTTGAGCTTCTAAAATCCAGACTCCTGGTTGCCACAATTTTAGTTGCAAAATCAAAGGGCTAAATTATTTTGTCAAACATACTTCATTCAACTGTCACAGTAATTCACACAAGGGAGTCTTCTTACACTCCCCCAAACATAAGATTCGCTATTAGTACAAAATCTCTTCCTACTGAACAATGTGAGCCTGCCTTCTCTTATCTGTTCCATAGAGATATAGCAGCACTTCTTTACAAAGGTCTATTTGCATAGTAGGCTTTTCTAGCCTTATGGGGTGCAGAAGGAGAATTCCTTTATCTGCTCTTATTTTGCCTCTCCTCTTTCCAAGTAGCACATGCAAAAATGATCTTTACTCAGGAGTGCCATGGAGTCCCCATTAGAGTGCCAGCAAAGCGAGAGGACCTGGAAGTCACCTGTAGATAAAAAGCAAAGCAGCAGCAAGAAATCAAAAGTTACAATATTCTATTCCAGAAGTCTTCTCTTACTTGGAGTATCTTAGTGATTCCTCAGTAAGAGATCAGCTCAAGCAAACAGATTTTTGTACTGCACATACCACTGTAGTTGAGCACGACCATATCATGAAAGTAAATGTCACAAAACTAATAACTGACAAAAATTCACAGCCCTTACACTGCAGTGGTAATTATTCCATGGAAGAAAATGTTTACACCTATCTTTTCTATCTTGGCTTAAGTAATTAGCTAATAATGCCAGGCAACTGAAAGATCTTCCTATGCACCTGCATGCTGGAAAAACCCTGCCTTTTCAGAATGAATTTAAGATTCAGATTTTGTTACTTTGTGGAGCTTCTGGTATTTCTGTACAATTCCAATTTCAGCATTTGGTATTACAAATATGAAAGCAAAGCCTTAAAGTGCTTCTATTTACACGTCAATTATCATGTGAGGGCAATAATTGAATAATCTTGATGTAAACTTTGTGCTATTCTTCCCATATATTCCCTACAATCAAGGGATTGTGACTAAGTACCGAAAACTTATGACTGAAATAACGATGTTTTGACCGCTTTAATCACTAAAAGTACAATCATTTATATACATTAAACAAACTAATTATTCTGACATGCAGCAGTAATTTTAGGCAGCCTTACCTTCCATTGGTACCTGCACTGACACGCACCCTGCTGGGGACCACAGGTACACTTTGCTATTCCCAGTGCAAATGGCAAGTCGAGGTTGACATGGATCCCACTGGAAAAACTGGACAGCATACAACTGCTCTAAGACTACAAACAGTTTCAGCTTTTGAACATCCCAGATCCAGATGGCATTAGGAATGTTATCTGTTGGAAATGGCAAGGGAAATTGAGACTGCTGTAAAGACACAGTACAATGTCACCATATTATGTCCCATTAAATGGGCCTCACTAACAAAAACATCTCTACACTACTGCTTGTAACATTGGTGTGGAAGAGTGAACTCGGGATGTTAAGCAGTGAGTAAATGACTAATTGTGTACTCGATGCAATCTGTATTGAGTACACGATTAGTTGATAAGGGGTCGCTGCAGCCCTGCAGTTTAAATGTAGTAGGAGCTGGGCATGCAGGCAGCCCTGTTCCTACTATATTTAAACTGCAGGGCTGCAGCAGGAGTAGGTCCAAGACCCAGCTTGACTGTGCCTCATCCCCCTCCACACCCACCTACCTCCTCCCCCCCAGCACTAGCTCCTGCTTCCCCTGATAGAGACAGCAGGAGAGGGATGGAAATGCGAATTGTTGACTCAACTACCCAATTAGCCAAGGCTTATCGGGTAGTCAACTATTCAACTCCTCTTTTTACAGCCCTAGTCTGAACAACTAGCTTTGATTCATAACCTTACAATCCCTTAAGTAATGGCGATTGTGCACAGAGGGCTTTCAATTTTAAAGTACCAATACAGGTTGAACCTCTCTAGTCTGGAATCCTCAGGACCCAACCAGTGCCAAACCAGAGAATTTGTCAGACCACGGGAGATCAATGTGGTCTAGCAGCATTACCAACACTTCCACTGCTGACTGGGCTCTCAGAAGACATTTAAGGATTAATTAGAGCTAAATAACAGCACAGAACACAGAGTCAGGACTGGGGACTGTAAACAAACTTTATGGGACTCTGGGAAACTTGGCCACATCCGTGATAAACAGACATATGGCTAACAAATCTTCCTGGGCCATGGATGTTACCGGACCAGAGAGGTTCAACCTGTACAGCAGTATCTTGGCACTGTGCCTTCATCCTCGCTTCGGAGAAATTGCCACCAAGACAAAACAACTGGCTTTTCTAAAACTAGATAGAGATGCCACTCTGGGTGGGTCTTGTCATGTGAACATTTCTCAGCTAGGAACTGGATTAAGACTGTGCCCTTCTACCAATTTTATAATTTTTTCCCCTTTGATCAACAACCATTTAGCATCAGAAATGCTGTATTGACAGAGTTCCAATCTACTGAGGGAAAAAGGTTACATGAAAAAGTCCAAAACCTCCATAGTTCTTGCTAATGCAAAATTAATTACTAATGTTCTGAGAAATTCTGAAAGTGACTTTTGCACAGGGAAGGAGAAAAGAGATTGATTTTAGCTAAGATTTTATATAGTGAGCTAAGGTAAATAGTAGGGATGGGAAAATTTAACTGTGTACACTGTTAACCTTCATGATTACACACAGGCTGCCGTCTTAAAAGCTGACTCCCCCACTTACCACAGGTCCCAGGGAACCATCTGCGCCCCACTCACACTGCTGCCTATCAGATTTTCAGCAGTTACACGTTTAACTTAATTAGCCACATTTTGAAGGGAGATATTTTACCACATCATACTTAAAGCCAAGGTTATAAATTCATGCCTCACCAGGAGCAGCAATTAATAACTGGTTCTACAGCTTAGTGGTTTATGGTAAAGGTTGAAGTTCCTCTGTGCTATCCCAATGGAGCCTCAATCCCAACTGGGACACTAGCTGTGACTTGAATACAAATATACTTGTATATTTATAGTACAAACACAAGACCTAAACAAAACCAAAAGGGTTTCCCTTTAACATATAGTCCATTAGGTACTAACCATTTTTGGTTGCCAGAAAACAGTTATCTGGACTAAACGCTAGCATTCCAATTCCTATTCTGGGATTTGCCCGATCAGCAACCGGTTTGACACACTGTAAAGAAACTGGTACCTGGGAAATGTCATCTGAAATTTGAAATAAAAGCACTTTTAACAAGCGAGTTCACATGGACAAGGCGATTATATTTCTACCTTAAAACAGTTAACAGTTATGTCTGAAATGATAGGTAAAGAGAAATATTTTAAACTTCGGTAGGATGTTCTATCCAAAGAACTAGACAAGTAATCTCTGTTGCAGAGACTTAAATCAGCCAAAATCTCCCTGTTTGGAGGCAAATTTTAAACAAGTAAAATAACATTAGGGAGGAGGGTGTTGTCTGTCACTTCTACCCACATTTACTCCTAAAAGTTTGCCACACCTCTCCAGGAACCTTTCATTGTCCTTAAGATCACAGAATCCTGGAGCTGGAAGAGACCTCATTGAATTGCCCTCTGCTGGACCCTCTCCAATGAATCCACATCCTTTCTGTAGTCGGGAGCCCAGAACTGGACACAATACTCCAAATGTGGCCTCACCAGTGCCCAATAAAGGGGAATAATCACTTCTCTAGATCTGCTGGCAATGCTCCTCCTAATGCAGCCTAATATTCCATTAGCCTTCTTGGCTACAAGGGCCCACAGTTGACTCATCTCCAGCTTCTCAACCACTGTAACCCCCAGATCCTTTTCTGCTGAACTATTATTTAGCCAATTGGGTCCCCAGCCTGATCTTCACTTTTAGCCACATTCTACAACCATCATCTTTTCTAGCCGAGACAGACATGTTCTTTGAGGTTTTGCGTTTAATTAAATGGGCTTCCCATTAGCACCCTAAGGTTTGCCACTCCCCACCCCACCCCCGCAGGCAGAGCCATGGCTTAAATGTTTTACATCACAAGTATTCTAAAGTGGCCCATTTTCGTTTGCTCACATTTACTCTGTATTCTGAAGAGAGAGCTGGCTTGCGCTTTGGCTGGAGGGAGGGCAAGGCTCTCCGTTTCAACTCTGGGGCATTTCTCTACTTCCTTATATACAATCTGCACAGAAAGAGAAGACAGTTTCACAAAAGGGCTTATAGCAAGATTTGAACCTACCCTGTGGACTCCTCCACATCCCACTGTCAAAACAAGTATTAAGGCTCATTCATAATACATTTACACAGGGTTTCTCAATGCTGTTTGGTATAGTACACTGAGAGCAGGCAGACCTGGGCCAAGAAATGCTGAATTTTGAAACCTGATGGTGTCTGTATTTGAAAATTGGGCCCACATTCAGAAAAAAGCAATTGCATAAAACAGAAACAGATAGTGATTTAAATAATCCAACGATTGTCATTTGAGAGCCTATGTAAAGAGTCAAACAGAGTACACCTTTCTACCCATTACCAACTGAAAGTGAATTTAGTAAAATAACTGCGCTGTCTTTAGTACAGTAGGACAGGTGTGGGGGGGGGGTTGTTTGTTTGGTTTTGAGGTTTTGTTGTTTTTTGTTTTTTTTTAAATAACATTCCATGCCATTAAGAACCACTGCAAACTAGAAATGTTAATGGGGTCATGCTAAATGCTTTCAGCATTTCATCACTAATTGTACAGTTGGAGCTCTAGTCTTTCCAACGGACAGGGACTGAACTGTTTTATCTGTTTCTCATTTGAAGGATAACTAACATGTGCCTGTGGTAGCACTTGGTCTGGCAACCAGATTTACATCTAGAATGTAGCCCAACAGAAATGCTGGAGTCATGTTGACCAGACAATAATAAAGACAAGTACCAGAGATAAAACCACTTTCTAGCAAGGAGACATTTTAGTTAAGTATATTCTGCACGGCAGAGTACTTGATAAGCAACAATGATAAATTAAAAAAAAAAATCATATAAATCTAAGTCTGCTCACCACAAACACTGATCCTTCTATTACATGTCAGATCTTCTCTGTCCCTTCTAATGGCTATATTAATAATATTACAACTGATGAAGAGTCTCCCTCACAAGGGACGGGGACAGAGAAAGCCTGTGATTTTGAATCAAAACATACAATTATCTCTCTGCTGAGAACTGCAAAAAACTGTGGCCATGGACTCTGCATGTGAAAGGATAAAAAAAGCAGATTTGTGACAATCATTTACAGAAACTGTTCATATAGGGCACATCTACACAGCAGGGCAAAAGTCTAATTAAACCACAACTTGAGCTACGTCAGTTGCGTAGCTGAAGTCGAAATAGCTTAATTTGGCTTTTGGCGCTGTCTACACAGCAGGAAGTTGAAGGAAGAACATTCTTCCTTTGACTTTCTTTGCTTCTCGTAAAATGAGGGTTACGGGAGACGGAGTAAGAAGTCCTCCAGCTCACCATTATTTCAAAATAATGGCTTGCAGTGTAGACACGTTCTTTGTTATTTCGGAATAAGGTCAGTTATTCTGAAATAAAGCTGCTGTGCAGACATATCCTAAGTGAGATAGATTTGCCTATACAAATGAAGATTAGGGGAGATCGATCGTAAGATGCTTCAAATCCAACACCATTTATACTGCAAATTCTGTAGTGCTGAGAGTTACAAAATTCTCATTCATGTTCAGCTTCCTAGCACTTGGGTACAATACCACCTGAAATCCTGTCTGTAAACACAAACATCACCTTTAGCAGAAGATATTAGCACTTAGCAATAATTATCCATGATTCTCTTACACAGAATAAAAAAAAAAAAAAAGAGGATGGAGAGGAAAAGAGAATGTACTGAGAGAAGCCCATGAAAATACATAATTTTTTAGTTACTTATTAACATTTTCATTCAGTCTCCTTAATAGCATTTGCAGATCAGCAGGGAAGCAGGAATTGAGTCAAAGTAAAAATTTTTTTACCAAAGATAGCAAACAAACTACAGGCTGGCCCTCCCAGATCCAGCACCCTTGGGACCAGACGAGTCCCAAACAAGGGAGTTTGCCAGATCAGGGGAGGTTAGGGCTGCCCTGCCTGGGCACTGCCAGATCTAAGAGGTTCAACCTGTACTGCTAATGATCCAATGAATCCCAATTCTATACTTACTATCTTTGGGTTAGCAATGGTCACAGGGTGTTCAAACTCTGTAATCTTCTTCCAAGTCACATGGTTCAAGATACGCACCTAATTCAAGGAAAATGTATTAAGAGTTGATTCCTTGGACATTTTGCAACTGGCTTGAATAGGTTTCATTTAAGTTCCTTTTTTTACCTTTTCATCATAGCTGCCAATCGCCAAGAACTGACTGCTGGGACTCCAGGCAATTGATTTAATACCCAGTGACCATTCATAAGCACTGTATGTGGACAGCAGACGGCCATCAAGGGAGTATAGCAAAATTTTATACTGCAACACAAATTGATTTGATTTAAAGACTAGTGACACTTAAACTAACAGATAGAGACTAAGTAACTCCTTTTTAACACCGTCTAAAATGTACAGATGTTCAAAATGGAGTTTTCCTTTTCTCTCTCTCTCAAATTAATTCTTCAATTATTTATCTGGATAGTTCCTAGGATCTTATGCAATTTTTTAAAACCAAGTTTGTAAATTAAGTTTATAAAATATACTTAAATTATAGAAAAATATAATAAGGATTATTTGGTAACAATGACATTACATGGAGATTTAAAGATTTGACACCCATCACCAATGGGTAAGTACAATATTACAAATTGTTTCTTAAAGCCCTTTTATTTTCTGTTTTAAGATATTGCATTCTATGTAGTAGCCAGAAAAGTTGACTTAATATCTGTTGCAGAGTCCTTAATTAAGTGTTCCAGATCTTCAGAAATAATCTGCATTTTCTCATACCTCCAGACAGGTATCCCACACTGCCAACACACAGCCATTAGGAGCCCATTCAATCCCAGCTAGGTCTTGAGTTTCCGTGTCAAAATGCTTCCCACGTGCAGAGGCAAAAACAAAACACAAAACAAAAAACAAAAAACAAAACAAAAACAAAAGAAACAGTTTTAAACACTGCACTTAACATGCATGGTTGCACATGACTTTAAAAAGTAAAATCCTGAATTAGTATCACATTATCATTACACATTTTTTAAAAAAATCTTAAATTAGCACATTCTTTTGTATGTCTGACTGCATAAAATAGAAACATTTCCTTTGCTTTTGTTATAATATGCTACATTTGCTGCTTCCTCATTTCCTCCTAACACACTATACAAAATGAAAGATCTTTTGAAAATGTACATTTTTAATTTAAAAAAAAATTCTTTTATGTTGCAACTACCTGTTCAGATCATCATTTTGGCAAAAGCTAGTTCTGACCATGGTGCTTCTGGAATGTATTTTACTGTCAACAGGATTATTCAGATTAAGCCAGAACATTTTAATGTAAAAAATGCTATGCTTTATCCTTACTGTATATCGTTTTCTGAGCAGCGTTTGTCTGGTTTCTAATACACCTGCAGGCCAATGAAAGAGCCAGACAAAATGCCCTGTATTGCCAAGTCTAAAGTGAGGTATTACCATTGTTTAATAATGTAGTTATACTCTACACTACAGAGAACTCTTTAAATTTGTGCAGTTGCTGCAATAGGCAAGGACACTTCTTACCCTCAGTAGTTGCCAATCACTGCATACAAAGAGGCTAATGAAATCTTTGCAGTCACGCCTCTCTGCTAATGCCATATAGCGACCATCCTTTGTGAAGGCTATTCCTACCGGAGAGATTACAAAAAAATACAGTTACACATATACACACCATTAAAACTGGCCCTACTGAAGTACCAAATCTGAAAACAATTATGAGCTAAATCAGCTGGGAATAAGAATTTAAATCAGAAAAATGTGAATGATTGGGAATAATTTTGTAACACCTATTAGACGCCCAAAAAGTCACAATACAGTCAAGAAAAAGTGGTGTGCTATTTAAGAGCTAATCTGATTTATGGGGAAGTGAAGGCAGCTATAAGATAATATACTACATATTAACTACAAGTTAACTACATTATTTTAAAATACACAGAAGCACACACAGATGGTAGAGAGTGGAAGTTGATGGTCATGAATATAATCAAAGGTTAACTATTGTAGAAGTTGATAAGGGAAACTAAGGGGCACAGGGACAAATTATAGCAGCCAACAGAGTTATGGAAAATAAGGGGTTTTTTAAATACATTAAGAACAAAAAGAATCTGATCAGTGGTGTTATCTATTACTAAATGGAAATGGTGGTATCATCAATAGAATGCAGTTATAACTAGTTCAGTATTCGGTGAAAAAAAAAGTATAAGCTCATCATATGGTGATAATACTCTTTTCATTCCACTAGTATCTCTGGAGGATGAGAAACAACTACTAAACCACGACTTACATCCATGATTTTTAAAAAAGATGGCTGAGGCACTCATTGGACCATTAATGTTGATTTTTAGTAAGTAGAGCACAAGGGAAGTTCCAGAAGACTGGAAGAAAGCTAATGTTATACCAATTTTATCAAGGGTATATGGGATGCGAAGAGTAAATTGTAAGTCTAATCAGCCAGACATAAATCTCTGGCAAAAAAATGAAGCTGCTCAATTATTAATGCATTAGCTATTTTGGCCACAGCATCACACTAGGAGCTCATTTTATCTGATTAGCTCCCTCCAACCTTAAGTCTATCTCATAGTCCCTGTTTCCTAGGATAGAGTTACATAATCCTGCAAGTATGCCCAGAGGTGCCAACTCCATGGGTGCTCCAGCACCCCAGAGAGAAAAAATAGTGGGTGCTCTGCTTTATAAAGACTAACAATCACAGTAACGCCTTCTGACCTTGGAATCTATAGAAAAGGAGGTCAAGAGAGGAAAGTATGTGAAATCACAGCAAAAGATTTTCTTAGAAGAAAGGCCAGTTTAAAAGGCAAGCAAAAGGGAAAAAAGGACTTAACAAGATTAACAATTGTTTCCTTCTATGCAACCAAAGAATAATACTTTTTATTACCATGGCAGTTTTTACACATTAGATAGGTAATTCCCAAAGATGTCATTTCAAAAGCACTATAGAATTTTGCTAATTTCCAGAATCAAATCTAAATACTGGCTGATCATAGTTATTCATAGCTTCACTTTGTTGACCAATAAAGAATTCACTTTGTTCAAATAGAGAAATTAGTTATATAAGAGATCAGAAAGGACATGAAAGATCCAACAACCCTCTTATTGTACAGACAACAAATAATTGCTTTCTGAAAGGATTATATTTTATGAATGGCATAATCTGACCACAGGCAAGTACCCAAAAACCAGAGTTCTCATAATTAATCTGACACCATCTCCCTTTTCAAAGTTGGTCTATAAAATGGGGATAAAAAGCACTCCCCTCCCCTCCCGTGAGAGCTAGTGTTTTTGGAGTACAGGCAGTCCCCGGGTTACGTACAAGATAGGGACTGTAGGTTTGTTCTTAAGTTGAATTTGTATGTAAGTCGGAACTGGCGTCCAGATTCAGCCGCTGTTGAAACTGATCAGTGGCTGATTCAAGGAAGCCCGGGGCAGAGCTGCTCTGCCCCAGGCTTCCTGAAATCAGCCGCTGATCAGTTTCAACAGCGGCTGAATCTGGACACCTGGGACAAAGCAGCTGAGGCACTGCCAGGTTGGTCCCGCAGCGCCGCTCCTCGGGGCTACTGGATCAACCCGGCAGCACCCCAGCTGCTCTGCCCCCGGCGTCCCCAAGTCAGCTGCTGCTGAAACTGACCAGCGGCTGACTACAGGAAGCCCGAGGCAGAGCAGGTCAGGAAGCCCGGGTCCTCCACAGCGAGAAAAGCCTGGCCTGCTGGGGGGGAGGGGGGGGTGTGCACTAGCTGTGCCCCCCCCCCCCCCCCAGCAGACCAGGGAGACGCGGAGCGGCTTTTCTCACCGCGGAGGACAGGGGCGGTGAGACTGCCCGCGTCCTCCACAGCAAGAAAAGCCTGGTCTGCTGGGCGGGGGGGGGGGGGGGGGGGGGAGCGCACTAGCTGGGTCCCGCCCCCCCAGCAGACTAGGGAGACGCGGAGCAGCTTTTCTCGCCGCGGAGGACGCGGGCGGCGGGACTGCGACACGTCTGGGCGGTCCCGCTGCCTGCGTCCTCGTGGCGAGAAAAGCCCTGTTCGTATGTAGGGATCCGACATAAGTCGGATCCACATAAGTCGCAGACTGCCTGTACTATATAAAGATGCCAAGAAATCTTAAACCATGCTGAGTGATCACATTCTTCATTTGTGTAGCGACACATGTTGAGTCTCAGTGAAATGCTTAAGCCAACAAAATCCTTGTCACCAAGAACCTATATGGTAAGCAGATGGAGCTTCCACCTCTTTCTCTGACAATACACCCTGCATATAGCTCAATCTCACCCTTTTCCTGGGGTCTGTCTTCATAGTAACACAACAGATTTCAAGCTCAGATCTTCCTTACCAAGCTTGGCTGTACCCAGTATTTTCCCTACATAATTTCCTAGTACCCACTCTAGTTGCCTTTGCTTCTGCAAGAGGCATGTCAGCCTCTCTTCCATCCTCCCTTCAGTTAACAAAATGCAGCTGCTACTGACTCAGCTGTAAATACTCAAAACTTCCTACATGGTTCAAGCACCTGATACTAAGAGGATTCAGAGGAGCCTGGAGTCTCTGTGCAGGATCCCAGAGTCTGTCACTCTGTTACATACATGTATACAAGGGCTGAATACTGTTGCGTAATAGAGATGAGCAATTGAAAGGGGATACTTAGACCACATATTTTGTTCTGGGTTTGTCTCACAATACAGTCTCTCTAGCTATGCTCGCTACAGAAAATACTGTATTACTGGTTTCCAGCGGACTTGGCAATAGTTTTGTTCAGTATCTCCTTTTCTCACTGGAGTTTGGACAGGTGAATAAGCTAAATATTTCTCATTCCTAGTGTCATGATCATGAGGGTTAGCCAGCAGCCTGGGAACTAAGGGGTTAACCTTACCTAAGTCAGGTAGATTCAGCCAATAGGAAGGTAGGTAGGAATTTCAAACTAGGACAAAGGAATTTTGGGGTTTCCCTCCTTTGTCTCTAGGGAGTTTCTCTCCATCTACTGAGGGGGACAGACAGAATGTCTCCCTCCAAGAACAGACTCTTCACTCTTCTGTAAGTAGGGTAAAGTTTAGATAAATCCATTAGGTTTTTTTGTTTTATGGGTTGGGAAATGGGATCTGATGTTTGTGCATTTAAAAATGCTTTTTGCTTTCTTTTGTAACTAAGCTCCTCGCCCATGGTGGGGTTTTTCCTCCATGAGTATATTACTTTGTAACTTTGCCAACTAGTCATTATGCTTTTAACAGGAATACTGTGGTGATAATAAAAGTTCTTTCTCTTTTCTTTTCTTAACCTGGCATTGGTTAATTTTTGTGTCCTGGTTTGTACTTTAGGGGTGAGATTTCCCAAGTGATCTCCCCCCTAATTTTCTTATCAGTACTTGGGTGGTGGCAGTGGAGTTTTATCCCCAAAATCTAGGTTAAGATTTTGGGGGGAAGTTTTTTTACCAAAGCCTGGAAAGAAGGTTTTGGGGTACTTTTGCGGGCCCCCACTTCTGCATTTATCGTGCCAGAGTGGGGAATGAGCCTTGACACCTAGTAAGATCACTATGTATGTAGGTCATTCTACTTGCCTAAGTTGTGCCTTCCTCTTTACACTGCTATTTTATACTCATGCTATTTGGGTTTGCATCTGCATGTCACTGTAACTGCAGATGTACCTTAAGATACACATGTCCCTCCAGGCTAGTCTAATAAGCATCAGCAGGAAGATACTTGAAGGCACCCTGACCATAAACATGTTTGATTATATGTAAATACCATTTTCCTTTATCATCATGTTAATGTCCTTCCGATACTAGGTCTGATACACTCACCGTGCTGACAAGCTTTGGGATACTTAATATAAGAAACAGATTTGGTACACAAGGACCAGACAGTTATCCGCAGCTGTTGGAAAGAGAAAGACAAGAAAGTATTTGTTTATCTTGGCAGTTAAAAAAAAAGTGTACAGACAATCTAATTCAAACACTAAACTAGATAATTGTATTTTTTGTACTGGAGGGCCTCACATTAAAACAAACTGGAACCAAAGATTTTTCCTAACAAAACTGTTCCATTTAAATATTAGTGTTTCTATATTATACTCTACTTATGTTTTATTACAAAACTTCTTTTCCTAACAATTTCTGTAATGCCTTTAATAACTGATCAAGTTAAAAACAGCTTCAAGAACTTAGACTTATAGCTGTCCTGTTTTATTTAGTTCTGTAAAACTGTTTTCAGGTGCGGTTTATATGGAGGTCATTATAAAAAAGTCAAGTTGGGTTGGACTGTAGTACACAGAATTATCCAAGACACATGGAGATTGATACTGTTTGTCGAAAGGCTGAAGATTTCAAAGCAGCACACCCAGCTCTCTTCCAGACAAATCTATTATGCCACTATCTTTTCAGTTTTGTTTTAAATGGAGACATAGTACCCACCTTGGTCCAGAAGTATAGCAACAGAACTCTGGGCTTTATTTAGAGTGCTTAGTAAAAGATCAAGTTATTGAAAATGCAGCTGAACTTGGGAGCTGCCACAAACTAGATCCCCAGCCCTACGCTTTGAAAGTATGGCCCAGATTCCCTCTTGCCTCTGCCTCTCCACCCCCCGCTCCTCTCCCCCCAAAAAAAAGTATTTCCTAGCTTCCACTGAAATCAACCCTTAGACTAGGGTCTGGACCAATGTGCAAGACTACACGTGTGCTACAACATTTACACACGAGAGGAGTGAAACTGTAGTGATTAGCTTTATTCTTTCACTTCCTTATTGCTCAGGTTTAGCTAAAGGAAGTTTGTGAGCTCTAACTGGTAGGAATGTGACGTTCCCACAAACACAAAACACTTTTCAGTCAATTATATTTATTCCAATTTAGTAGTGAAATTACATAGCAATACACTGTTGATGAGATGAATAAAAGCAGAAAGTTAATGTGGCCAATGATACTTTATTAAAATGTATATAAAGAATTATTAAATGCTGAGAGTTGTGTAAAAGCTAGCATAACGATTACCAATGTGTAATAGGAAATAATTTTTGTAGAGATTTATGTGATTTCTAAACCCACACAGGAATCTGGAAGAATAGGCTTGCAAGAGGTGAGAAATTCTTCTATTTAGATCCTTAGTGAATGATATGAAAATGTGAAACAATATGTCAACTTGAGAATACTGACTTTTCACTGTACTTTTCAGTTAAAAAAAAAAAAACACAAAAAAACAGACTTTTGCCAACCCATTTTTGTTTTAGTTTCCCCTCTCTCAACCACACAAACAGAAAAATGATTTGTTATTGGAAGGACTTTATTTTCAAAAGAATCCATAAAAACCATGTACATAGTGTTTGGGGTATTTTTGGAGACTCAAGCATCTGTAGAATTCAGGAACTATAGAAGCAGCAGTCAGCTGCAAAGCAGGGCTCTCCACAGCACATCAAGGTCACAGCCTGTATTAAAAGCTCTGCACTGCTATCTGCAAATTATTCAATTAAAAACAAATACTCTACCGTAGCAATGACAGCAACCCCAGACGCATGTGTCTTCATCAATGTGTCAGGTGAACCTTTGAATTTATGTTTGGGGAGAGGAATTTTTTCTAACTTTTCAATAGTTTGTTACTAGCATATTTACCTGGTGTTGCTTGGGTCCTTAAGGAGGGGCTCAGGGAAGGGGGCTAGTGAGGTGCAGGAGACAGGATTAGAAGTGAGGAGAGGCTCTAGAAAGGAGACTTTGCGGGGGGGGGGGGAGCACAGACTGAAGCCCCTCCCCAGTATTAATACCAGGACTGCTTCCTCTTCCCCTTCCAGTTCCAGTTCGTGTCTAGGAGACCAAAGTGTACAGCTTCTCTGCCCCCTACACTCCTCACACAGAGTGAGAAATGCAACAAACTGTTTTTTCCCCTTGCTCTGACAAAGGGGAACAGCCAGCAATGACCCTGTATGAATCCATAGGAAGAAGCTTCAGCTTCCCCCCTTTCCTAAAGGTTACTAAATTATTTTAATTTTGTTAGCAAATATTTTTTATGAACTCTAATCATAACATACTCAGGACTTTTTTCCAGTGAAAAACAAAAATTTTCTAAACCTTTCACCCAGCATATTCTGGTGTAAAATGTAGTGCATTCAGCTAATAAAGTGGCAGGACCATTTATGCAAAATTTGGTGTCTGCAGGTAATCCCGAAGTATGACTTTATTTTGCACAACTAAATCCACAAATAAACTCTTCAAAATAAATAATAGATAGCCAAGGGGATTGTCACTACCAGAAAGTGACAGATTTAGTACAGTGGGACACCAAGAAATCTTTCCTGAAACTATCAATGCACCACCAAATATCTTACGAACAGTAGCAAAGTAGGCGTAGTACAGTGTTTAACCACATCACTGTACATAATGATTTTAACCCTTCCAGTAAGCAAAGGAGGAAAAATAAAATCTAGAATATTTATGGAAATATCAGTAGTTACAATAATTAGTCTGAATCCTGAAACTAGAGGACAGAATCTCATTTTGAGGCATAAACCAACCACTTCCAGAGTTAGGGAGAGCTTCTACCCTGGTTAGTTTACTTTATAGTTGTCCACTTACTGTATAGCAATTCTTGCAACTTCCTCCGAAGCATCTGGTACTTAACACCACTGGAGATGGGATTCCTAGCTGAATGGCCCACTAGTCTGATTCAGCTGTGGCATATTTTATGTTTCCACAGCAATTTTTTAGACTCTTATTTCAGTAGAATGAGTTTTCTTGACACCAAGTAAGATCCTGCACTTGATCACCTGGGTGTGAACACTAACACGTCTGGTACCTGGAGCTGCCCTCTGATGCTGCTAACTGAAATTCTTAAATTCCACTTCAAAAAATCCTGCCAAACGCCACCCACACAGAGAAGCAGCAGGAGAGGCCCAACACAAAAGGACTAGCACCTTTTTCTAATATATCAGCCTCTACACTGAGCATCACAAGACGCTTCATATAAAGAAGCAACCTAAAGAACAAAGGAAGCTTATAAAGAGATTTAGAGATCCTGCTCAGAAGTTGAATCAGGATATCTAGACAGTAGGAAGGAGAAACAACCAAATGAGGCCCCCAGGCCTCTTTCACGTCAAGCAAAAAAGAGAGAAAAGATGCGGAAGGGAGCGTCGGACATAAGCTTAACTTGCTGTTTTCACTCTTCTATGTAGCTTTGTATGAACTGAGACTTAAGGGTTCCTAGCGCTAACTTTAAGAGTACATAAAGTAAATAAGAGTACATAATGTAGTAAACTGACCTGCAATAATCAAGTTTTATATCACTACAACTGCTGACTTCGAGACACAAAAATACACCATGAGGCTGCTCTGAATACAAGGTTTACTTTAAAAATACCAACACAATGCCTACGCACATTCTTCTGTAGCAACTGCAGTAGTGGCATGCTGCTTGCTCCTATTAATTGCAGTTAACTGAACTTGCCTCTGTTCACTCCCTTAATGCAACCCAACATCTCTCTGTCTCACACATAAAGACACACACACTCCGCAGTCAATACAAGCTTAACAGCCGAAAGCTTTAAAGTGTAGTTCTGGGTTACAGTTAAGAATGCAACTTTATAGCTGCAATACTGACTTGGCATCCTGACCATACTGGCTATAGAAGTGTCAAAGTTAAAGGCCAGAAGAAACTCACCAGATCATCTCATCTGACCTCCTCTATGTCACAGGCAACCACCACCAACCCGCAGCTGCATACTAAACTAGGGATGTAAGCAACTACCCAATAAGCTTAGGCAGCGGGGTTGGGGGACAGGAGCCGGTGCACTGGGGGGCATGAGAGGCTCTTACATTTGGAAAGCAGAGCCACAGCATGGGGTCCCAGACCTACCCCCTGTGGCTCTGCATGCCTGGCTCCTATTACCTTTAAACTGCAAAGCCACAGCTTTTCAACTCACTGTGTACTCAATACAAATTGTATTGAGTAAATGATTGGTCAGTTACCCGCTTTTTAACATCCTTATATTAAATTCAACAACTGAGATCAAAACAAAAGCACTACAGCCCACAGAAGACTCAGGGAAGTACCACGCCACAGGAAGAGATAGGCAGAACTGAGGGTGCCAGTGCCCAAACCCCCACATGATGCTCTCCTCTCCTGCCCCCACATGAACTGTCCTGACCCCCCAGTATAGGGAAATCCC
This sequence comes from Pelodiscus sinensis, assembly GCF_052426305.1. NCBI lineage: Eukaryota > Metazoa > Chordata > Testudines > Trionychidae > Pelodiscus > Pelodiscus sinensis. The sequence goes on along the minus strand of NC_143075.1, from coordinate 4,561,521 downwards.
TGCTGCTTGAGTCAACCCACAAGACAGGTGAACTCCACAGAGAAGGTGAGGGGAAGCAAGCCTCTCCCTACGTTGCAGAGGCACTAACTTCTGTGTTTCAGTCTCCGCTCCCTGAGGGAAACGAGGCTGTTGAGGAGCCATCTGCCCCATCTCTGCTCTACCCTCTACTGCAGGACAGAATGCACCCCATGTCAGTGCCCAACAGCTCCCCGCCTTCTCATGCAGCAGAACCACACTCCTACCGCACAGGAAGGGATGGAAGGCACCTCTAGCTAACTTTGCTTGGACACCACAAGCTAGCACTCCGGATGGAATAAATAAGCAAATGAAGTCTATAAATATATTATTCCGGCCAAGAACTTCATTGACTTTTGTGCTGTTTGGTAGCTTCTAAACTTTAAAAAAAACATGTACACGAATACAAAGCTCAAAAAAATATAGCCGTACAGGTACAAACAGAAAAAGTGATTAAAACCAAACATATTGGGACTACATTTTAATAAGATAAATCTGAAAGCATCTATGAAGGATATGTAGCCAGAAAAAAAGGTACTACTTTTGCAGTCAATATTTTCTAAAAGGCATTTACTGTTCACTACTGCAGAGAAATCTACACCGCTCAAGACTGAAATTACACAATAAAGATCGTAACACAATGCCAAAAATATCTTGCATTGTATCAGATACAATTATTCTTTATCCTCCCCTCCCCACAATTCAAAGAGTCCTGGGAGAAGCCAGTTATGACAAGTTTCATTATAAAGTTCTGTTTTACTATGCCATTTTGTCATGTGGACACTGAAGAGCATATTTTAATATTACTGCACATATTTCCACACATCTAATTGGTATGGCCTTGGGTATGTCTACACTTGTACCCTCTTTTGAGAGAGGGATGCAAATGAAGACATTCAAAATGGCAAATGAAGCTGGGATTTAAATATCCCGTGCTTCATTTGCATATTCACATTATGGCGCTATTTTGAAATAACAGATGCTGTTACGACGCGGTTATTTTGAGAGAAAACCCTTCTCTCGAAATAACTGGTAAACCTCATTGTATGAGAAATAAGGGTTATTTCAAGAGAAAGGTTTTCTCGCGAAATAACTGCATCTTAACAGCGACTTATTTCGAAATAGTGATATTTCAAAATAGCGCCATAACGTGAATATGCAAATGAAGCACGGGATATTTAAATCCCAGCTTCATTTGCAATTTTGAATGTCTTCATTTGCATCCCTCTCTCGAAAGAGGGTGCAAGTATAGACATACCCTATGTTATTTCAATGATAATGAATAAAATGGTCTTAATGCACCTGTGGAGTACAGGTGTCCATAATGACCTATAGGAGCTCCTGTCCTGCTCGGATAGGTCACTGAGTAGCAGCTATGGTCTCCTACAATAAGCAAGGGGTTGAGAAATCATGAGATCTGAGAATCACATCATTTAAACAAGTGAGGTAGACCAACATTTTCAAACATGGGGGTAACATTCGGCACCTAAAAAAAGCCACTTAAAATGCCTGAAGTTTGATACCCAAGTTGGAAGATTTTGTTCTTACTCTCTACAGCTCTGATATCCCATCCGTTGATTAAGGAAGATAGATTTCAAAGTGCTTCTCAAACTTTGAGAAACAACAGATGAAATGCAGAGTATAGTTATACTGTGTACATTTCATTGTCAATGTGTAATTAAGTCCCATGGACAAGAATGTCTTCATAGTCCCAATGATAACAGCCATATTGATCCACATACTTGTCCTAACCCTCTATATAATGTAACACAAGACAGATGGTTTCATTGCTATTAGAGACAAAGGGGGAAGTACAAAGCTCACTGCATGTGAAAAAAAGATAAACAGCAAATCAAAGTTTAACAAATGAGTTTTCTGTGAAAGAGAATTTCTGCTGCAGAGAAAAACTGATTTCATCGGCAGCAAGCATTTCTTTACTGACCATCCTCAGATGTTCTCTCTTTAGTGCAGATGACTGGATTAAGTGAATTGTCAACCTCAAATCCTAATGGTAATGGTGTACAGGAAGTTTTCAGCTGTTGTTTTGCAGTGGAAAACCAAACCAAAAGCAGCAGCATTTTTAAAATAGCCTAAAAACAGCTGAGAATAAAAGAGTATTTAGATGGTAATGTGATAAACAGTCTCCAGTGCTTGGTTAGAGACTTCATCCCAACTTTGACAGCTTCAGGCAGGTGTGAGACTGCTGATTTTCACGAGACAAAAAGCACACTTTTAAACAATCTTGCATCTCAAGTGACTGTTAACTTTTGTCCCAGACTTGACTAGGTCACAAGGCCTCCTTACATAGCTGATTCTATCAGCACAAGATTTCAGAGGATTATTCAGGGCACATTCCTTAACAGAAAGTATTTTTCAACCAAAATAGCCATTTACAATTATGAAGGATTAGCTCCAATATGCACAAAAAGCATATTTTTTAAAAACTATGGCTGTACTTTGCAGTAGATTCACTGGCATCAATTCCCTCACCGACTTAGAAAATGCAGAAATAGTCAGTTCATAAAATAGGATTCCTAATGGAAACATTGGATGACTTTCTGTTACTATTGTTGTATTGTAATTTGGCAAACACGGGAGTGTCAATGCAAAAGTGGAGACCCCCCCCCCCCCCAGGAATCCGGAGAGTGAATTAGCTACAAGAATTTTGAAGTGGAAAAAATGAATGTATCAAGTAGGCATAAACTGCAGAATGGGTGGGATACGACAATAACCTATAAGTCCCAAAAAACAATCTGCATTATACAGCTAATTACAAGCATATACTTTGCCCTTCCTTATATTCTAGCTGAGTTCTCTTCAAGACACAGACTCCCACACTATGCAACATGCATACAAAAAGACATTATAATAAGATGCCAGCTATCTAGCACAATATTTGTTTTCCCACTGGTAGCTGCTACTAGGCTGTTATATTAATATAGCAATAAGCACAAGTTTTCTTGAAAGTGTAATTCTGCTCTGAAAATGGACTATGAAAAAAATTGTCTTTTCTCTCTTCGGATCTGAACTCCTGCCTTGTTCTGAACTGCAGCTGTTTAGGGTGGGGATAAAGTGAGCATACTACAGGCTGAAGCGGCGAGGAGTCCTGTGGCACCTTATAGACTAACCGAAGTGTTGGAGCATAAGCTTCTGTGGGCAAAGACCCACTTCGTCAGATGTATGCCACATGCATGTGATGAAGTGGGTCTTTGCCCACGAAAGCTTATATTCCAACACTTCGGTTAGTCTATAAGGTGCCACAGGACTCCTCGCCGCTTTTGCAGATTCAGACTAACACGGCTACCCCTCTGATACATACTACAGGTTGAAACTCTCTAGTCTGGCAACATCTGTGGTCCAGCATGATTTTAGTTAGCCGGACTTCCATTTATCACGGGCGTGGCCAAATTTCCTGCATTCCTGTAAAATTTGTTTACAACCACCATTCCTGGCTCTCAGTGTTCTGTGCTATTATTTAGCTCTAATTTATCCCTCAATGTCTTCTAAGAGCCCAGTAAGCAGTGGAAGCATTGGTAATGCTGCTAGACTATACTGACCTCCCGTGGTTCAGCACCAGTCAGGTCCTGAGGGTGCCAGACTGGAGAGGTTCAACCTGTACAAAATATAAATATAACTACTAGGCATGTGAATGGGCAACCAATTAACCTGTAAGCATCACATCACTCTTACCAAATGATGCGTACTGGGTACCAGTTAACCAGTACCTGGGAGCTGTCTGCTGCGGGCAGGAGCGGGATTCTGCTTAATCAGTTAACCCATTAACTGTTTAATCAGGATTTTACGTCTCTAATGACTATAGGAGACAAATGATTTCTATTCAATTTCATGAGTCAACAGAATTATTAACTAAGATTTCTACGTGAGCCAGAAGGAATCCAGCCTGACTTATATGCTTGGCTGAGTTTGCAGAGCTGGTAGTTAGAAGTACATCTTTTAGATCTGTAATTAATCCGGAGTGATCTGGAGTCACTGAAACAGAAACATGGAACCTCACAATACCATTAAGAGAGTCACTTTTTGCAGACTCTAATCACACTAAGGCAGCTACAATCAACAACTTGAGATCAGTTCAATGCACCCTGGATGATAAAAAAATCAAGCTGAAAACTTTCCCTGTACCCAGCCCTTATTTTACACTGTTATGTGGTACTGTGTGTGTGATACAAAAGGGAATTTTTTATACAAAGAAAGTTACAAGTAGAGCCTTGTGCAGATACAAAATTTGTAGCCGCATCTGTAGCTGCAAAAAATGAGCCACTGATGCAGATACCATGAATATCTGTGGATGTGCAGGGCTCTAATTATAACCGACTGAAAGCACTTGGGAGTATGCTCAGTGACAGCAAGCGGGTATGGTGTCAGTCCCTAATAAAGGGTTACACCTTTTATATCACAGTTTACAATATCTCAATCTGACCAGCATCTTGGACAATTTACAGGACTGTCTTACTGCAACGCAACACACCCACACGCCGAACCCAATCCTAGAAATGCAAGTTACAAGAGCAAATCTGAAAGCTCTTCACATCTGAAGAAGGCTTGCAGGATTAAGCTCTGCATATCTATATTGTTTTGTTACTTCTACCCTCGTTCACTGTTTTTTTTCGAGATTCTGATGCTCTCCTAGTAAGTGTTACGTCACACATGATCGGGTATGGTGGTTTTGGTTTTGTTTTTTTTTTTAATTGAAGATATTACAAGCAAAACCAAAGTTTGTTACTGCGGCATGAGGAGCAGGGAACACAATAAATCCCTAGGAACTTTTAACTCCCATTATTAAATGTAATAAATACAATGCAACTTGCTTAGATTAACATTTCTATGAAGACTATAACTTCCACATTCCTTAACTTCTTTTTTAAGTATAACTGCAAAAGTTTTGCACCTTTTATATACATCATATTCTAACAAATATACACCAGAACAAAAGAATAGCCATGCTAATGCTCCATCTAGCCCAATGCACCTTCTGTCTTTCAAGGATAGCCAATGCCAGGTGCTTCAGAGGGAATGAACAGAAGATAATCAAGTGATCTATCCCATCTCCCATTTCCAACTTCCAGCCATCACATGCTAGGGATACTTCAGAGCATGGTTTTGCATACCTGTGTATCCTGACTAATAGCCATTGATGGACCTATCCTCTAGGACAGTGTTTCACAACTGGTACTCCGTGGAACTCCGGGGTTCCGTGAAGTCAAAGTAAGGGTTCCACGAGAATGTGGCATTGCCCCGCCCCCTCTTAAAGAGAGTATATTTTGCAGGGGGTTTTTTTCCCCCTCGATCAATTCTGACGGGTTTGTTTATTTTTCTTGCCAAATTTTACTCTGGGAACCCTAGGGGTTCCTTGAAATTATTTTGAGCTGAAAAGGGTTCCGTGGCCAAATAAAATTGGGAAACACTGCTCTAGGAACTTACCTAGTTCTTTTTTTAAACACTGTTATAGCTTGGCCTTCATAACATCCTCTGGTAAAGAGTTCCACGGGTTATGGGTTGTGTGAAGTAGTACTTCCTTCTGTTTATTTTAAATGTGCTGCTTATTTATTTTACCTGGTGACCCCTAGTTCTTGCGTTATGATGTGGATAAATCCCTGTAATATTATACTTTGTATTAAGATCTTGTCCTTTCAGATAGATCTTTGTTAAGTGTTCTTATAGAATCTCTGTAATACAAAGTTATAGGAGAAATGTTAAGATATATCAATCTTGTAAGAAAAAATGTCTTTTGAGCTCTCCTCTTTCCTTGACTGTCCTGTTGAAATGAATGAGGTGTGAATGGAGAATGAAAGGTGAACATCTCCAGCAGTCTGGGAGCAAGATCCAAGACAATACCTGTAAAGTGAGCTCGTTAAGAAGACTGGACATACAGACTCATTGGGAGTCAAGCAGCAAGTGCCTGCCCTTGGAAGAACTCTCTTTGAAGCAGCATTAGGAAAGGCGAGGTGATGACTAATTGGCTGCATGAGAGGGATAAATAGGAGGCATCTTGCAGAGGGACCCCGGGTTTTCGTCTTGTCAACATGGGAGCATCGATCCGGATCAGCAGAAGCCTGGCTCCGCCCCTCCCCCATCTAACTCACCTGGCCAGTGCAGTTAGGGGGAAGCAACTTTTGGTAACAACAAGATGGAGTGTGCTTGTGTGTGTGTGAGAGAGAGTGCATGAGTGTGATGTATCATATGCATATGATTGATCTATGTATGTTCAATAAATGTGGCATGTTGCCTTACCCCCCTGAAAAAGATCCCGAGTACTTCTTTTAAGTACAACAATGAAAAGAAAACACTTATTTACTTTCCCTGCACCAGTCATGATTTTATACACCCCTATCATATCTCCCCCCCCCTTAGTTGTCTCTTTTCCAAGCTAAAAAGTCCCAGTTTTAATCATCTCTCATACAAAGGCCGTTACATACCCCCTAATCATTTTTGTTGCCCTTTTCTGAACTTTTTCCAATTCCAATACAATTTTGAGATTGGTGTGATCACATCAGCTCACAGTATTCAAGATGTGGATATACCATGGGTTTAGAGAGAGGCAATATGACATTTTCTGTGATATCTCTCCCTTCCCTAAGGATTTTCATCATTGGTAGCTTTGACTGCTGCTGCACAATGTATGAATGTTTTCAGAGAACTATCCACAATTACACCAAATCTCTTTCTTGAATGTTAACAGCTAATTTAAACCATCATTATATATGTATAGTTGTAATTACATTTTGCAATGTGCATTACCTTGCATTTATCAACACTGAATTTCATCTGCCATTTTGTGGCACAGTCGGTCAGTTTTGTTAGAACCCTTTGTAACTCTTTACAGTCTTCTTGGGACTTAACTATCTTGAATCGGTTTGTATCCTCCACAAATGTTGCCAGCTGCCTGTTTATCCCTTTTTCTAGATCATTTATGAGTATGTTGAACAGTACTAATCCCAGTACTGATCCCTGAAGGACACTACTATTTACCTCCCTCCACTCTGAAAACTGACTATTCTAGTAAATTGGTGAGGCAGGAGTTCCCTTAACAAAAACGATGTTGTTTCTTCCCCAACAAATTGTGTTCATCTATGAATCTGATAATTCTGTTCTCTACTATAGTTTCAGCCAGTTTGCCTGGTACTCAAGTTAGATTTACCAGCTTACTGGTGGGATTGCCTCTGGAGACTTTTAAAAATTGTTATCACATCAGCTATCCTCCAATCATCTGGTATAGAAGCATATTCAAATGATAGGTTATATACAGGCAGTCCCCGGGTTACGTCAGTCCGACTTATGACGGACCCCTAGTTACGAACCGGGGAGGGGGGGGGGAGCCTCCCCCACTGTCGCCGCCTCCGGCGGCGCGGGGGGCACTTCCCCCCAGCAGACCAGGGAGACGCGGAGCAAGCGCCCCCCCCCCCCCCCCCCAGCAGACCAGGGAGACGCGGAGCGGCTTTTCTCACCGCGGACCAGCAGACCAGGCTTTTCTCGCCGACGCCTGGGGTAGAGCAGCTGGGGGGCTGCCAGGTTGGTCCCACAGCGCCGAGGTGCAGCGCTACTGGACCAACCCAGCAGCACCCCAGCTGCTCTGCCCCAGGCATGTCCGATTCAGCCGCTGCTGGTCAGTTTCAACAGCGGCTGAATCTGGACGCCAGTTCCGACTTACATACAAATTCAACTTAAGAACAAACCTACAGTCCTTATCTTGTACGTAACCCGGGGACTGTCTGTACTACAGTTCATATTTCCTCAGTTTCACTTTCGAGTTCCTTCAGAACTCTTGGGTGAATACCAGCTGGTCCTTCTGACTTGTTATTATTTGCTCTTATCCATAATGAGATTGTGTGCTGGATGCTGAATTCAGTGGACCAAATTCAGAATTGAAAAAATTGCTGAGCAGTGAATAACGTTTTCTAAGAGATTTAGTCAATAAAGCATAGGTTAACTGCGATTAAAGACTACACAGCAAAGCCTGGAGAAGACACTATATACATTAGTGTAAGTGATTTATGTTTAGCTTGTTTTATATGGATAGTTATGATATATCCAGTTTAAATGACAATGCTAGGCATTACTTAGCAAAAGATAAAATACAAGGAAAAAGAGGACTTCTCTATACACAATGTCAGTAAGACTGGTCACTGAGTAGAACTGGGTTCCATTCTGCATGTTTCAATTGTGTCATGTGTAAAGTGTTAGATGTTAAAGTTAGAATCTGTCATTGGAGATTTTTAAGGGCAGGTTAGACAAACACCTTCAGGGATGGTCTCGATTGGGTGGGCAATAATTTTTCATTGAGGCCCACTCTGAGCTTTTAGTAAATGGTCACGGGCTGCATTTTTCTATGAAGGAGGTGTAAGATCTGGGACAGAGATTAGGTGCAGAAAGAAGCTTGGGGTAGGAGACTGGGATACAGGAGAGTGTGGAGTCTGAGAGGGAGTTTGGGTGAAAAAGGGGGTTGTGATCAGGGGAAGGGTAGTGGGGTGCAGGGACTGGAAAGGAATATGGGTGATGAAAGGATTCTGACCTAGGGGACAGGTAGAGAAAAGGGGATGCAGGATCTGGGAGGAAGTTAGGTGTAGGAGAGGATAGGGTGCCAGAGGCAGGCTCTGGCTGAGAGGTGCTTACCTAAGCAGATCCTGGCCAGGACCACTGTCAAGCAGGCTTCCTGCTTGCCAGCAGCCCCCCAGCTGGCTGTTCCACGCTGCCCCAACCCAGCAAAATCTCTTAGCATTTACTGGCCAGAAACCAGCGGACAGGAGCTAAGAAATTGTGCTGCACTGCCACACCCCCAGCAAAACCTCTCTGCTCCCATTGGGTGGTTTCCAGCCAATAGGAGTGGATTGATTTTGCTGGGTAACAGGGCAGCACATGAAGCCACTCCCCTCCCTCCCACAGCACAGAGAACCACAGGGAGCAGCTAGCCACTTTGAGCAGAACTGCTCCATGCTGAGCAGGAGAGCCAAATTAAAAGACTTTGTGGGCAGCATCTAGCCTGCCCCTGATCTGGATGATACTTAGTCCTACCATCAGTGCAGGGAACGGGTCTAGAAGACCTCTGAGTTCCCTTCCAGTTGAACTATTCTATGCTACCTATAGCATTTTGTGTTACTGGATGTTGTGCCATAACATTCAAACTCAGATATATGGGGGGTGTACGCACATGCATGTGTGTGTGTATATATGAAGGATTCTCATTTGCAATAAAATTTGTTTAAACTGAAACTGTTAGATTTGCTTTAACCTTAGACACATACAGCATAATGCTATGTCTCTCAAAGGTATCCACTACTGATTTTGCACCCCATAAGTAGTGATGGGTTTTGAAGTATTCATGGAAAGTCCTCCTTATATTTTAAGTTAGATGTTGATTTCTTGTATGCAGGTCAGGAAAAAAAAAATCAATGTTATTTATTACACTTTGTTTATAATTCATATATCACACAGAACACCCGCTATGAAAATAACTCATGCAGTTTAGTTACACAAAATTATAAATTGTATAGGTAGCTAGAAACAAAGTATTACAATCACCTTTAAAAAAAACCTTTATAGTAAGAGTATGAAAAGAAATAAATGAACCTATCTTGGATCTCATGTCGACCTGAAAAAATTACCAGTATCAGTCAATTAGGGTATGTCTACACTACAATGTTAGTTCGAACTAACGGATGTTAGTTCGAACTAACATTCATAGGCGCTACACTAGCGCTCCGCTAGTTCGAATTTAAATCGAACTAGCGGAGTGCTTAGCTCGAACTAGGTAAACCTCATTTTACGAGGATTAAGCCTAGTTCGAACTTACTAGTTCGAATTAAGGGCTGTGTAGACCCTTAATTCGAACTAGTGGGAGGCTAGCCCTCCCCAGGTTTCCCTGGTGGCCACTCTGGCCAACACCAGGGAAACTCGTCTGCCCCCCTCCCGGCCCCGGACCCCTTAAAGGGCCACAGACTGGCTACGGTGCCCGTGCCAGATGCAAGCCTGCCAGCACCCAGCCAGCAGACCCTGCATCTGGCACGGCACAGAGCCACCCACCCAATGTCCCCCAGCCCACCCCCTCTTCCCGGGACCAGGCTGGCGGCTCCCGGGAGCTTACCCGGGACCGCAAGAGGCGGGCACCTTCCTGGGCTAGTGCAGACATCGTGGACCTCGTCCACGATCTCCGCACTAGGCACAGGAAAGTGGCCGTCTAGGGCAGGAGAGCTGCCAGCCTGGCCACCCAGGAGCAGGTGTGCATGAAAATCAAGGGGGTCCACTGAGACCCCCCCGACCCTGAGCTTACAATGGCCGTACTGGGTCAGACCAAAGGTCCATCTAGCCCAGTAGCCTGTCTGCCGACAGCAGCCAACCCTAGGGACCCTGGAGGGGATGGACCGAAGACAGTGACCAAGCCATTTGTCTCGTGCCATCCCTCTCCAGTCTTCCACAAACTTTGGGCAGGGACACCACTCCTACCCCCTGGCTAAGACTACTCCATGGACCCAACCTCCATGACTTGATCTCACTTCCCTTTCAACTCTGTTCTAGTTGTAGCCTACACAGCCTCCTGCAGCAAGGAGTTCCACAGGTTAACTATTTGCTTTGTGAAGAACAACTTTCTCTTACTAGTTTGAAGCCTGCTACTCATTCCTTTCCTTTGGTGTCCTCTAGTCCTTCTTTATGGGAACTCATGAAGAACTTTTCTGAATGCACCCTCTCCACCCAATCCCTGCTTTTAGAGACCTCTACCCTGTCCCCCCTCCGTCTCCTCTTTTCTAAGCTGAAAAGTCCCAGTCTCTTTAGCCTCTCTTCATCTGGGACCTGTTCCCAACCCCTGATCATTGTAGTTGCCCTCCCCTCTCCCAGCCTTTCTCTTCCCCTCTCCCACCTCCTTTTCCCAGTCTCCCCCAGTTTTGTTCAATAAAGACAGAGCCCATGTTGGAAGAAACGTTATCTTTATTTTGTACATCAGGAAGGGGGGCTAGGGAAGGGTAAGTGGAAGGAGGTGAGGGAGGAATGGGGTATGAGCCCCCGATGGGGAGGACTGGGCTGGCTCTGCAGGCTTCTGGGGGTGGAAGCTCTCCTGCAGCTCCCCAATTGCCCCCTCTCCCCAGATGGCAGCCTGTGGCAAGTGCAGCCGGTCTGATGGCCGAGTGCTGTGATGTGCCCAGTGTGGGCACTCCGGGCACTCCAAGCCAGGACTGGTTTTCAAGTGGGGCACCCCTGAGAACTGTCTGTCCGGGGTGGGGGTCGGGTCCCTTTAAGCGCAGCCCTCGGCTAGCCTGAGACAGCATCTCCATGCTCTAAGTCCTCCTCTGATGCCCTGCCGGCACTGCTTCCGGCCATCCTTAAGCCCTGTTCAGGGTCCACTCGATGTGGACATGCTAGTTCGAATTAGCAAAACGCTAATTCAAACTAGTTTTTAGTTCTAGACGCGTTAGTTAATTCCAACTAAGCTAGTTCGAACTAATTCGAACTAAGTTAGTTCGAACTAACTCTGTAGTGTAGACGTACCCTTAGTGAATGCTACATGAAAATGTCAGACTACCAAACCTGTATAGTATGGGTTAACATGGAACCTATAAATGATCCCTCAACTTGATAATGCACATAATACAATGATATTAAGTATCCTGATAGTTCCTGTCTCCTGCCCTGTCTGTCCCAGTAGAGACTATGGACTTAGTGTATTCGAGAGTAAACACAACACAGACACTAGCATAACCCAAGCAGCTGTCTGACCCAAGTTAATTTAGCAACCCGTTTACAGCTAGAGAGAAAGCCTATCCCAGCACAGATGACAACTTGGCAAAGCTTACATGAAATCCTGCAGGGTCAAATTGAGTTCTGAGAGGCGGTAAAAAATACTCACTAGTCCACCCACACATGCACATGCCATTATACACCTTCCCGTATCATGCAGCAGCAGGAGCCACCCAAAGTTTTTGGTTACTCAAGCTACACAACAATCCTGCCTGTTAGACACATGTCTGTCTTTAGTTTGAACAACTGGACTCATTTTAATCCTCACGAAGGACAATCAGTACTGAGAAAGCGTGTTCCTGTATTCATTAACCTACGGTCACCCCAGTCCTCTGGAAAAAAGAAAAGTAGCGCTGATACATAGTAAAAAACCCAGTATTCTGACTACATCTGACACCAAAAACTCATGTGTGTGTGAGAGAGTGAGAGAAAAGGAAAATATTGTCTGGTTGTATTCAATTTCACTCGCACATTTGGAAATGTTAGTATTCAAGGCTCACATTAACTCTCTGCTGTCCACTCACAGAACAAAACCTCATTCCACGAGAAGCAACAGCTAATTCGAGTTAGGGGTTTACTTCGAACTCCCGTTTCACTGCCGCATGTAGACGCGGGCAGTTATCCTGGGCTAGTCAGTTTCCAAAATGGCAACCGCCCGGGAACATGCTAACGAAGCACGGGATATTTAAATCCCATGCTTCATTTGCAATTTCGGTCACCCTCATTAGCCTCCCTAGTTCAAACTAGGGGGCTAGTGTAGACAAACCCTTAGTGCTTTGAGCCCAGGTCAAATCAAATAGTTCTGAAAACGCCTATGAACCCCCGCCCATTGTTTACAATGAGCTTCAAACCACATTCATATGGACTAAACTCCCCTAAGGCACATCTTGGCTATGATTACAGACTAAGGCCCTTACCCTGCAAGCACTAATACATGGTTAATTTTAGTACTGCAAGAAGTTCCATGAAATCAATAAAAGTTACTCATTTGATTAGTCACGCATGTGTGGAACTCTCTGCAGGTCAAACTAAGTCTCAGAAGTAATGCGAAGGCATTAAGAGTCTGGAAGTGACAGTAATCAACTGATTTTCATCATCAAAGCTGAGGGATATAAAAAGTAAGCATAAGCATGAAAAGTTTTACATGAATTACAAATTTCTGTTTTAGTAATTTAAGGTGAACTGAGTAATATAGGGTTATATAGTATGCTTCTAATAAAAATAAGGCAATGTTGTTTAGATCAATTAATCATAGACTCATAGAACACTAGAACTGGAAGGAACCTTGAGAGATCATCAAGTCCAGTCTCCTGCCCTCATAGCAGGGCCAAGCATCATCAAGATCATCCCTGATAGATGTCTATACAACCTCCTCTTAAATATCTCCAGTTATGGAGATTCCAGAACTTCCTAGGCAATTTATTCCAGTGCTTAACCATCCTGACAGTTAGGAAGTTTTTCCCAATGTCCAACCTAAACCTCCCTTGCTGCAATTTAAGCCCATTGCTTCTTGTTTGTAAGGGCAAGAGACTCAACTCGATGACCTCTCAAGGTCCCTTCCAGTTCTAGTATTCCATGATTAATTGATCTAAACAATATTGCCTTATTTTTATTAAAAGCATGCTATATAAACCTATATTACTCAGCTCACATTAAATTACTAAAGCAGAAATTTGTTAAAATGTTGTTCACGTATTACTTTTCATGCTTACCCTTACTTTTTGCATCCCTCAGCTTTGATGAAGAAAATCAGTTAGATTACTATCACTTCCAGACTCTTAATGCTTTTGCAGAAGAAATTTCAAAATAACTGTTCTTAGAGTTATAGAAACAAACTTTTCCAAAAATCTATGAACAGACATGTATTTATTTTTTGCCTAAATCTGAATTTCAGATCATATTTGTTATATGTCCCTTTGCATAAATGCCAGTTTATCATGTTTTAAAATGCATAATTTCATTTTGAAAGGCATAAGTGATCCATATTCCACTTTTTCATCACAAACTAAAAAAGCAAACTGTAAAAGAATTTAGCAATGATTAAATCAGAATTGATCTAAAATTGAGAAAAAATTACATATTCATTGATTAATATAATAGTAGAGCTTTAAGAGCGTTGGGTTATTTTAGGAGCCATTTGCAGAAAGTAATGTGATACTTTACAGAACAATCATGACTTCACGCTTACGTGAAACTCAGTTGTATTGAGAATATGACGGCCATCCGGACTCCAGCACGAAGCCACCAATCCTGCTGACCCTTCATCAATCTTGCAGTGCCAGTCTGGCTGCTCCAAGGACCAGACCTAGTCAGAGACACCAGTCAGTTCAGCAAACTAAATAGCTCGTCAAAACTCTCCTCTCCTCCAAGAACCACGCTACAACTAAGAAAGAAATTCCATCAACACATACCACGAACGTCAGGAAACCTTTGAAAGCCTTTGGCCATGAAGGACTGGCGCTGGATACCATTACAAAAGTAAGCAGCACATCTCTGTGCATTAACACAAGTCATAAAGCATATTTTCATCTGTCATGTTTTCTGACTAGACATCTTTTTTAAATCTTTTGCTCCCTTTAATAAAAGTCTGCATGTATTTCCTTCTGAAATAGATGCATGAGATACTTTTGTAGCAGCCTTTTTGTTTTTATCGATTTGTTCCAACTGTTTTTATTCTGGTGTTATTTGTCTTCAGACTAAAAAACAGAATTTTAAATCAAGGTTTTGACAAACAGTAGCAAACTCAGCTTACTTCAAATAGTGAGCTATTAATCAGAGTGTCAGTTACTTTGGCAAAGACACTCAATTAGTGCTTGACATTAGAAGTTCCCAATTTAGCAGTTAGTAAATTCTAAACAGGAACAATATGCCATGCTGTATCTGTGCTTACCTGAACAATCCCTCGTTTGTACATGGCACATAATATAAAGAGAGAGTCAGACGACCATTCTATGTACTGGATCTGATCCAGGCAAGTGTACAGTTGAAGGATCTGGAGGCTGTTCACATCTCTAACTATCAAACGGTACTGCACACATGAAGCCTGAATGCAAACAAAAATAAACAGCTTAGCTGATGCACCCATATCAGACTTATTAACTGAGACTTCAGTTCTCAGACTTGTGCTGTATCAATCACACTCCACCACACTGATCTAGAATTTAGATGCTTGGGATGCACTATGATGTATACTTTTGGATTTGTTCGTTTACAAGCCATATGATCAATTGAAAAAGAAGGTGAAAAGGGATTAATCCAAGGCATGTGTTTAAAAAAAAATGATGGTATTAATGTAAGAGTTTACAGAACTCTCCTGTGTGTTTAAGGCTGCAGGATGGAAATGTTTGATTTCAGGTTAACTTTTTATTGAAAAATGTACTAAATTTGTTTTACATTTAAAAGTAAAACACATTTCAAAACATTTCTATCACAAAAACTGTTTTGTTTTTTTTTAAATTGACACAATCCCTGGCCTCTGTTTGTCAGAGGCTGGAGAGGGATGGCAGGAGACAAATCGCTTGATCATTGTCTTCGGTCCACCCTCTCTGGGGCACCTGGTGCTGGCCACTGTCAGCAGACAGGATACTGGGCTAGATGGACCTTTGTTCTGACCCAGTACGGACGTTCTTATGTTCTAACTTACATCTAGACAAAATTCAAAAATGAGTTAAAATAGCTTCAGATATTGCACTTCTGCTATACCTTTAAAACACAGGAAGCAGACAGCACCATCAAATGCATAAAGAAAGCAAACAAAGATAGAGGAGGAAAAAAGTGGGCTGTTATAATTATACTACAGGTTGAACCTCTCTAATCGGGCATCCTTGGGACCTGACTGCTGCCAAACAAGAGAATTTGTTGGATCACAGGCGGTCAATATTGTCTAGCTGCATTACCAACACTGCCCCTGCTTGCTGGACTCTTAGAAGACATTTAGGGGTAAATTTAAACAACAGAACAGAAACTCAAAGCCAGGACTGGGGTCTGTAAACAAACTTTATGGGATCACGGGAAACCTGGCCATACCTATAATAAGTGGACACCTCTCTAACTAAAATCATGGCAGACCACAGATGTTGCGGGACCAGGGAGTGCTGGACTAGAGGTTCAATCTTTAGTTATAAAACTTGATTAGCAGTCTAAGTATTTTCAGGATTAGGGTCTATAAAAGTAAGGAAAAATATCTATTTGCTCCAGTACTACTAATTATACCTCAATTGCACCTATCTTTCAGAACTATTTTTCTTCCATTTAACATTTTCTTTTTAATAAAAAAAATTGGCTAATGCCTCATTCTGGATTAAGTTAACAACAGGCAAGTGAAGTAACACACATGTAAGCAATTGCTCAACAGACAACTCCCACAAGATCAAGGTCTCAAGGTCTTGAAAATCATCTTCTTCAAACCATACATGGGTTTAAACTTTGCAATTTTTTGTGTTTTAACAAATTAACTAAATCAGTGCATTAGAACATTTGCAATTTTTAGTTTAATTACACTGAAGGCCACATCTTTGTCCCACTGAAGTCACTGGGAACACTTTTGACCCTGAAAATTCAATTTCTGGGCTGAGATTGTGTCTGACAGTCTATCAGTTCAAAGGGTAGTTTGTATCTTGAAACTAATGTGACTGCAAGTAAGGAAGAAACATCACCAGTGGGTGTCACTATAATACTTAGTATTACTCTATCTTTACAATTCTTAGAGCAAAACAGAATTTGATACTTGAGAAGTTTATGTATTGTAACTAAACTGCTCACTAAACTATTTTGCTAAAACTAATTTTTTTTGAAGTTACTCATGCTTTTGTATCACCTGCAGTCAGGGTCGGCTCAAGCCATTCCTGCGCCCCGGGGAACAGCAGCGCGACGCATGCACAGCTCCACCCCCGGGCGCACAGCACATGCACGGCTCTGTCCCCCGGCACGCTGCGCACCTTACAGCTGCCATCAGGCGCCCCCCATAGGTTGGTGTCCCGGGCTAGCCCCCGCCTTAATCCGGCCCTGCCTGCAGTATAGAAAACTCACAAAGCATAAGGATTTGACTACAAAAAACTAAGTGATCTGCTATAGGGATGTAACCAAGTAGTTGAGTAGTCAACTAATGCTAAGCTTATCAGGTAGTCGAACACTCAACTACTCGCTTTACTGTATCAGAGGCAGCAAGGGGGACAGGAAACAGGAACCAATGCTGAAGGGACTTGGCTTAAAGCATCAGACCCTATTCACAGCAGACAGGGCTGGCCATCAACAGGGGCTGTTGCCAGAGCAGCTTCTGCATGCAACCAGCCACCTGGCACCTAAACTCATAACTTGGTCATCTGAAGAAGTGGGCTGTACCCATGAAAGCTCATGATACCATCTACATATTTTGTTAGTCTACAAAGTGCTACCAGACCTTTTGTTGGAAAAACTTAAAAAACAATGAATAGTCTAGCATAGTATTTCTTAAACTTTTTGACACCACAGAACACATAAGAACATAAGAATGGCCATACTGGGTCAGACCAAAGGTCCATCTAGCCCAGTATCCTGTCTACCAACAGTGGCCAGCACCAGGTGCCCCAGAGAGGGTGGACCGAAGACAATGATCAAGTGATTTGTCTCCTGCCATCCCTCTCCAGCCTCTGACAGACAGAGGCCAAGGTCACCATTTTATCCCCTAACACCAAACAATAGTATTTTTTATGTGGAACACCTATGAACATTTTCTTTAAAAAAATTGTAGTCTCACAAAAAAACCCACAAAAACAAAGAAGAGGTCACGGCACACCTGCAAGTTCTTCGCGGAACACCAATGTTCTGCGGAACATAGTTTAATAAACACTGGTTGAGCAGCACCTTAAAGACTAACAAAACATGCAGATGGTATCATGAGCATTCGTGGGCACAACACACTTTCTCAGATGAATGGAGTATTAAAAGTCCAGTTCCAAAATAAATAGGGGATGGGGAGGGGGCAGGAAGAAGGGGGAAAAAATAGTGAATTAGAGTGTTCATGTTGCACCTTCTCTATCAGCTTCATTAGCACAGGCACTATAATTGACAGGTACTTATTTTTCCTTCTCCCTTCTTATTCTGAGGGTCCCCCTTTTTTTCCCTCCACTCAAGCTCATCTCATCTGAAGAAGTGGGGTTTACCCATGTAAACGCACGATACTATATACTATATAGCTATCTAGTTATTTGTTAGGTCTCTAAGGTGCCACAGGACTGTTCGTGTTACACACTAACCCAGTTACCCCCTGAGACTTTTATTTGCAGTGAGTACCTTTTGACTAGAGATTCACTGGCCCACGTGCATCTACAAACTGTCCCTGGCTTTCGTTAGACATTTCCTGTCGATAGAACCGATTCTACACGAAGCTGATGGGAACGTCTCCCAGCTCATGAGAAAGACTCAGGACCAGTGTTCCCTATGCGCGCTGAACGCTTGGGCAGCCACTCAGGAGAGATTCAGGTGCCTCCCCAGCTGATTAGCAGAGCGCCCATAGCGTGTGTTTCTATTGGTGGTGCACATCCGTGCACACAACAACATTTATTCCACACAGAGATGGGAGGGGGGACAAAACCAAAACACACCCCAAGAGCGCCTTGCTCAGGACAGGCAGAGCGGGTGGGGGGGGGGGGGCTGCAGAGCGGGGGGGGGGGGCTGCAGAGCGGGTGGGGGGGGCACCCCGCCCCTCCCCCCCCAAGATTTCGGAGACCAAGCTGGGAGCTCTGGGGAAGGGGGCCGCGCCCGGGCTTTTGTTCGGCCAGGCTGACCCAGACCCCCCCGCGCGGGGCCACTCACCAGGCACCGGCCGTCGGGCGAGACCCTGCACAGCAGGCTGGAAAGCTTGAACCCCTCCGAGAAATTCATGGCGGCCCCCGGCTCCGGCGCGCAGGGTCGCGGCCCGGGGATGGGGGGGGCGGCGTGAGCTCGCCCCGCAGGGAGCCTGGCCCAGGGGCCGCTGCGGGCAGCCAGGCCCCAGCGCGGCCTGCCCCGTTGCCCTGACAACGCGGCCCCGCGGGGAACGGCAGCCGGGCCGGGCCGGGCCGCGCCTCGAGGCGGGGAGGGGGAGGGCGCAGCCGCCGCCGGATTCAAACCCGCCCGCCCGCTCCGGGCCGCCGCTAACCGCCTCCCCGCGCCGGAAGCGGGCAGGGCAGGAGGGGGGCCCATTGGGGCCGGGCCCGCCCCGGGGCAGCCTGGGAGTTGTAGTCCGGGCCGGGGTTGGGGGTCGCAGACACAGGGATTTCCCCACACCCCCCATGGCGGAGAATATCCCCCTGGAGCGCCCCCCGCCCCCCGCTTTGTGAACTGTGGCGCCATAGAGCCCGCCTGCACCGCACGGGGTCACCCCGCACGGGCCCTGACACCCCGCTGGGGAATTCGGACACCCCCCTCAGGCCACTGCACAGACACACAGCGCCGGTGTACCCGCGTGGAGAGGCGGACCCAGGGGCACCAGACAGACGGATGGCGAGGGCAAGGGATTGTGGGACAGACAGACAGGGGAGTCTATGGGACAGACAGAGGGGAGGGGTTATGTGTCGGACAGACAGAGGGGAGTCTATGGGACAGACAGACAGAGAGGGGAGGGGGTATGTGTCGGACAGACAGACAGAGGGGAGTCTATGGGACAGACAGACAGAGAGGGGGTATGTGTCGGACAGACAGACAGGGGAGTCTATGGGACAGACAGAGAGAGGGGGTATGTGTCGGACAGACAGACAGGGGAGTCTATTGAACAGACAGAGAGAGAGGGGAGGGGGTATGTGTCGGACAGACAGACGGGAGTCTATGGGACAGACAGAGAGGGGGTATGTGTCGGACAGACAGACAGAGGGGAATCTATGGGACAGACAGAGAGTGGGGGTATGTGGGACAGACAGACAGGGTAAGTGTGGGACAGGCGAGTATGTGTGGTATAGAGAGACAGAGGGGCTGTGTATGGGACAGACTGGCAGGTAAGTGTGGAAGAGACAGCAGACAGGAGAGGTCTGCATGTAACAGACAGCAGGGTGTGTGTGGGACAGAGAGACAGGCAGGTGTGAGGGGGATGGAGAGAGGTCTGGGAGGACAGGCCGGGGTTGGAGACACACAGATGGCTGCGGCGAGCTCTGTTGTTCGGGACACACAGAGACTGGACTGTCAGAGGTCCCACCTGATTTATTATCTAGCTCGTGGCGCTAGTGAGGGGCCAGGTAATTCAGTGGCTCGGACAGAGGTGGGGGGGCGTCTCTACTGTGCACGGAGGGGAACTGGTGACCTCTCCAGAGCTGGGTGTCTCCTCCTGGACATCCTTCTCGTTTCACTGCGGGATGCGGCTGGTGCCGACTAACACCGGGAAATGCCACGCAGCGCCTACATCTGCGTTAATCTGGTCACGCCGCTGTTAATCCATCTGCAGGTGCCTCCTGCAGCTATAGAGCAAGCGCCTTACTTTTATCCTGTCCGTGCGGGATAACTGTCCAGCCAGCTGCCTGTCCAGCTGTCTGTACGTCTCAGGTGGAAACGAACTCCTCCCTGGGAATGCACGCCTGAGAATCTTTGGTATCAGTTATTTATATACGTGCATACAAAACTCATACAAGCCAGGTAAAGAAATATCACATGTTCGTTCTACTCCTAAAGCTTTACATCTGTTTCCATACATTTCGATGAATTTTGCCAGTTTTACCCTTCAATAGTCTCTCCTTTCTGCGATACAATCATCCCAAACCCTCATCTTTCCCTTCCTACCTCGGCAATATTTTAAATATCATTGTAAATAATTTTTTCTCACCTTTTTAGCTATAAGAAATAAATGATGCTATAGTTAATGTGACGATTCAGAGATGGGGTTTTGGTTTGTGTTGGTTTTGTTGACACCTCACTGCTGTATGTTTTGTTTACAATCCGATTGCAAGCATCCACCTATAACTATATTGTCACACATGCGTTTTTCAACGAATTCACCGCTAAACCTTTCAGAAATTTTTTTTGGCCAAGAATTGTTTAAAATTTGGACCCAACAATAAGTGCTGTTACTGTTTAAAAGGATGCAATGCTTTTCTGCTGAAGATGTTTATTACTATGTGACCAAATCCTACCGAATTTGTTTAAATAGCAGATAAAGGAGGGAGAACAAGATATTTCTGGCTTCATACTATAAAATATGATAGCTTCATACTATACAAAGTCCTATCAGCAAAACTTTTATACGCAACTGGTCATTTCAAGGGCTCTATCCTGGGGAGTTTTGCCGAAATAAAGACTGCATGACATTTTATTTATTAAGATTCAAGAGGGGTTAGTCTGTAACAGAAAAAACTTAAAAAACAACAAATAGTCTAATAGCACCTTAAAGACTAGAAGACTAGATGTTTTGTTAGTCTTTAAGGTGCTACTAGACTATTTGTTGTTTTTATTTTATTATTATTATTATTATTAATATTAATAATAATAATAATAATAATTAATAATGTAATGTTGTTTGTTGTCAGGTCCCCACTGTGCTACAATAATAGCTCTGCTCTGCAGAACCATCTCTGGTATTAAAATAAGGAGTTAGCATCGCCTACCTTTGCAGAAAAGAGTATTTTGAATCTGCAAATCGTCAGTTTTACAATGTAGGGTTACAAAAAGCAAACGGATTCCTCTCTGCACTAACGAATGGAGCCCTTGTACTAAAGACAAAATATGTGTTACTAATTCTCTCCTGCTTTTAATTTGCTCTTTATTTTCATTTCTGTAGCAGAGAGTTTTATTCTCCCTGCTTCTCCAGTCTCTGTTTACCTGCAGTATCTGAGTGGCGTTAATTTGATACCAGAATTGGATGCCGGTGCACCTGACGTGATTTCCTGGAAATAGGTTACGAATTAAAAAAAACCCACTTAACGGTCACAGAGACATAACAGGAGAAAATATGCACGTGTGTCCACGATGCTGCCTTGGAATGACCATTTATTTCCACACTATTGTGTTGAGGGAGGTGTACACCCTAGCGGTTCTGTGTGATAAACTATTGTTCGGGGTATTCTGCGGGGGACTAATGCGCGGTATTTCCAATGGCTTGAATTATCTAGTCTCAGCTGCGCACCTCGTATCCAGTGTTGGGTTTAAGTGTCACGGGGAGCGGTTTTAAACTAAAACCCTTCCTAGAAAAAGCTCCGAAATCTCGCACAGCTCCGGCGAAAGACCAGCCTCCCCTTCTCCCTCTTGTCCTTCCGAAAGGAAATGAGGCGGGGGTCGGGGAGGGAAGAGGATGCGCCTGGACCCTCTTTAAAAGGACCAGAGAGCTGGGGGAGTGGGGCCGGTGTGTAAATCGGAGCCGAGAGGAAAAGTGAAGGAAGTCTGGGGAGCTCAGGGGTGGGCCGCCTGGGGGCCAGAGGCGCACCCGGCTGGGACAGAGCTGTGTGGGGCAGGCGGGGGGGGGTCTCTGTCCTGGCACCTCCCTCCTCTCCCTGCACAGACACCCCCAGGCAGGCCACCCCCAAGCTTGGCCCCGCTGGTCCTTCTCCCCCGCTCAGGCCAGGGGAGCATCCAGCGGGGCGGCTGCCCGGGGCCCCTTTGCCCTGCCAGGAGCTGCCCCGGCCCCGGTCTTTGCAATCTCGTCCCTTCCCCCCTCGCGGCCCTTCCCGCCCGCACAGCGCGGAAAGGCGCCGCCAGCTGTCCCCAGCCGGCTGGCGCGGAGCAGCGCGCGGCGGCGCGGCGCGGGCAGGCAGGGGTTAAGGCGGCCTTGTGCGCGGCCCCCGGGACCCCGCAGGGCGGCTGGCATCTGGCGGAGGCGGAGGCGGAGGAGGGGACACCGACCCCCAGCCCGGCCGGGGAGGCGCGGCGCGGGGCCCAGCGCAGCCCGGCTCTGCCCTGCCAGGGGCACCGATGCCACCCATCGCCCGCCCGGGCGCACAGACCGCGGCCGCTGCAGCCAGGTAGGGCCGGGCTGGGGCTCAGCCCGCTGGGAGGGGGGCTCAGCGCGCCCGGGGCGGGCAGCCGGTGGAGGCTGGGCTGGGGGGCACGCTCGGGACTCGCCCTCTGCGCGCCCCGATCCTCCTGTCCTGCCCCAGAGCAGGTCCCTCGGCCTTTCTCCTCCAGACCCTCCACCTGCGGGGCCTGTAGCTCGGGGGGGGGGGGCACTCAAGGGAGGGGGCACCCAGGAGCCTACTGAAAAGCTGGGTTCATCCTGGGGTAGCAGCTCTCTCACCCCATCCCCCTCCCCACATGGCAGTGCCCGGCTGAGCCTTCAAACTTCACTCCCCGGACAGAAATCCCCCCACCCCCTGCAGCGGCGCCTTCGCGGGTAGCCCAAGGAAAACGGGGCGTGAGTCTCCTCAGGTGTCGGGTCTGCAGCTATTTACACACAGAAAGGCAGGAGTAGGACCCACAGCTGCCGGCACGTGTGGAGCGATCCCTTGTTCTCCCCGGGACTGCGCGCCCATGTCTTCCCGGGTCACTGCAGCCTCTGGTCAGTGTCAATCTATTTCAACCCGGAGATGGTGACATGAGAGTTTGGACGGTAGGACGCTTTCACCACCTCCCGCATGGCTGGGGTGGGCAAGAGAGGCCCTTTGGAAAGGGGAGCCTGGCTATGACATCAGTACCTACGGGTTGATTCTCCCTCACGCTGGGATCATTTCAGTGAAATCAGAGCTATATGGCAGAGCAAAACTGGTGAAAGCAAGAGGAGAATCGGGCCCCATTTCTAGTTAAGTGCAGTGCGAGAAACCTGTCTGGGAATAGCCTGGGATGCCTGGTTCTTCTGGCCTGACACTCTTATTGGGGGGAAAGGAGGGTAGGCAGGGGGAAAATCATCCATCCCTCAGCTTCCCCAACAGCTGGCTCAGAATAGGTCTCCAAGATCAGAGCCAAGGTGGCAGCGTCCTCTTGAGTCTGCTGCAGGTTTACACATTAGAACCTCCCGAGCTAAGGGATGAATATGGGACAAGCTTTCAAAGCAGCCCATTTGCAGCAGCCACATTTCAAACTCAGGAGATGTTTGAAGGGGGTGAGTTGCAAAGAATGCTTTGTGAAAGACGGAAAATATTGCGCTTTGCTCAAAAAAGAAGTTTTAGACAAAGCAGGACACAGGTGTAACACTTCTACCCAAAGTCTGTTCTCATTTCCTTGGGTGTAAATTTAATTTTCTTTTCTACCTGGGTATTTTGATGGCCATAGTACTTTAGCGCAGTGAAGTAAAATAGAATAAAACCAATGGGCTGAAGAAAATCAAATTAAGCAGGATTTACACCAGTAAGTATAAATGACAGCAACATTTGGCCTGGCCTACTAACTACCATGAAGTTTCTTCTGTCTTATACTGGTTTAATTCAGGGCAGAATTTAACCCTCTGATTTAACTGGACTTACACTAGATTTACCCCGCTGTAACGGAGAGAAGAACCTAGCTCACTGTGTGTTCCAGATCCAGTCACCTTAATCCTGAGAGAGCATGTTAGTGACCCTGCAGGAGTGAACTGTATTTTGTTACTATGGCTGTTGCCATGGATGCCAGGGTAACCAACTAGGAACATTATACAGGTGAGGGAGCCAAGCTACAAAATGTAACAGAACTTTTAAAACAAAGATAGAGAAGTGTTCTCTGGAGAATTAGCCGAACATGAGCACTGACAAAGGACAGGCTCGTGCTGTCTAGGTTTTAATTGTATTGGGCAATGGAGAGTTCCACCCACAGCTCTTTCCCAGCTCTGAGATGTTACTTGATTTTATTTGCATATGCTTGGTCAGTCAAAGGTGGGAAATTCTGCTTGTCCTCCCAGGACAGGTGTATGTCTTTTCCTTATAATAAGTAATGTTTATATTTTCGCTTGACAGAATTTGATTTTTAATATAACGTTGACAAATAATATCCATGTTTATTTTGAAGCTTTTTACGCTTTTATTTATTTAAATTTTCACATTAGTGCAAAATTAAGGGTGTAAGCCTTTTTTATGTTTGTTGATTTAAATTTTCATAGTTGCAGGAAATTATGGAGAGGGTTCAGACAATAAGGGATTAAACAGTTATCTAATGACAGTAAGCACAGATTCAGAGTTAAATATAAGCATGAAAACACAAATTGTGTATGTCACATGTCAATATAAAGTAAATATCCTTAAATCAGACTAATAAGTTCTCAAGATGATTTTTTCCTGTTTTGCTGACTGTAAAATTTGATTATTGCAAATGGAAATATTTTGGTTTGTATGTGTGGTGAAATCAACATTTACTGACAGTCACCAATAAAAATCGAATCCTTACAAACCTATTTATATTTTGAGGGGGTTTTTGCAAACAAAAATTGAATTGAAACAGCTTTATTCTAATTCAACAAGTTGTTTGCTGAAATTATTTCAAATAGAAAGTTTGGGGGACAGTGAAGCATTTTAAGGAGTGTTTAATTCTTTGTTTTTTTCTTAAAATATAACAGAGCAGAGCAATAAACTCCAAGAGTTTCAATAAGAGCTCTAGGCAAGACAGATTATCCACCTTCATAGAGTTTCTTTCCCTGTAAGAACTGAATATACAATGTCCTCTTATATAGGAAGGAGGGGGAAAAGGGTGTCTTAGTGGGCAATATAATGTTGCTAGTCTGGTCCATTCCAGTCCTCTTGATATGTTGATTTTGGGCCAGTCACCAGTCTTACCTGTGTGTTAATTTACCTATATGTAGAATGGATAGAAGGGTGCTTGAGAGTCTTAACTAATGCTTTGAGATCCTTAGGTGACAGGTGCTATAGAAAGGCAAATTGTTAACAACCTGGTGTCCCTTGGAAAAAGAAGAAAATATCTTTCTTAAATGAATATTCTGCCCCGAGGTTAGATGGAGCCGGAATAATAACCACTCCAGTGACATTGTTATTCACACGTGGGCATAAATGAGAAGTTCATTGCTGCTTAGAAGACTACAGTTAATTCACAGTATGATGCATACAGCCCAACCACAGAATGGATAATGACTTAGAAGTTTCTCTGCCTTATCTGAGGTGTTTCCCCCCTTTGCAATCTGAACACATTCTCAGCATCTGAGAATAACATGTTTTGTGCCAAGTGCCATCTGGAGATTCAATTCACTTTATTACCTTTGCCAGTTATAGGGTGATTAATTGCCCACCTGCTGTTTCTGGCTGCAGTGGGGGTTCCCCTGAGAGACCCTCTCTGGGGAACCTGTCTGTGTAATGAGGAAAATGTTCTTACGTTTAAAGTTACAGCCAGTGTTTCAAGTCATCTGCGATGTTGGCCCAGCAGAGACTAGCCATACCTAATGTCCTCAAAACCAAACTTGCCTTAGGCCTGGTTTACTCACAGGTTAGCATGTGATTCTTTACCAAAGTAATACAAGAGGAACAAACCTTTAGTGTGGATGCCATTATCCCAATATGAGGGGACCTTATACCAGTATGAGAATAGCTCTATAAAGCACCATTATACTGATAGAACATTCACACTAGAAGCTGGTAGCTCTTTAATTATACCAGTACTAGAAGGCCTGCGTTGCTCAGGTCCTTCGGAGTAGGGGACTATGGTGTGGGGGAGAAGGGCTCAGGGCAGGGAATGAGGGTTACTTGTCCTCAGGGTGGCAGGGCCTGCCCAGGAGGAGGGGGCAGAGCAGGCACACCTGGCTGCTGACTTCTCCTTGGGGTGGGTCTTTCTATGGTCATGGGTGAGTATAACTGTCCCTCCTCTCACCCTCCTCTCTTTTCATTTGACATGAAACAATCGAATTCCAGGCACATCCCATTGTCCTGGCACAACCAAGCTCTGACATTGCTTTACGTTAGGTGAAGAAGAAGGTGCCTACCGAATGTGGTGGTCCTAGCTCTTGCCATTTAGGAGGAGCTCTTGAACAAACGGACTCGCAGATGGGTGGACGGACAGACAGATGCACATTTTTAAAATACATAGATAGTGAGAGGTAAAACTCTCTAGTGTAAAATCTAAATGTCTCTCGTGGCTAAATTCCATTGATCTTAAGAGCCTATTCAGATTTTCAAAAGCACCCAGAGCCCCATTTTGAAAGGTCTGTGTAGGAGTCTAAATAGCTTTAAAGATCCATCCAGAAGAGACTTGCTCCAGGTCAGCAGAAAGTCTTCTAAATCCTAGTCCAATGTCTTAACCACGGAGCCATTCTTCCAAACCTCAGCTGCTCAAAGAGAATACTGTTATCTACACAAACTTCCGGCTGGTATTTTGAATAATAAAGAAAAGGGAGATGTGTGTACTATATATGCTCATATAAACGGCTATTGAACATACTTTGCTTTTAGCAACACTTTAAGTCTGATAATCAAGTAATGATAAGGCACAGGGATTGAAATAATAATTATGCAAATAGTACAAGCAATCAGCACACTATTTAATAAGATGTGATATGCAACACCATGTGATTAGATACCAATTTCCTTATGCTTCCTTTCACATTCCACATTCCCTACAGTCCACAAATGTCAACAAAACTGTCTCATAATTAGAAGAGCCCCCTATATGTATACATATATTTTAACAAAAGCATGTTCCAGCTTGCTTCCTGAGTCTTAATTTCTGATCAGAAGCAGTCTTCTGACTAATTATTGGCAGTAATGAGAGAAGACGCATCAGCGTGTGAAAGTTTCCCTTGGCAAATTCAAAACGAACTATCCTGGTAAACAAGACTTGGATAAAAAAGGGAAATTCATAAGACTCTGAGAAAAAGGCAAAGTAGATTTGAGTTTAAATAAAATGAGGGAAGACTAGCTAGGTTATGTTAAAATCAGTATTAAAAGTGTAAGACAAGTCAGGCTTCATTTCAGTTTCACAGGTAAACAAACTGCACCCTTTTTTTATAACAGTTTAATTTGCACACTGAGTGTCCTTGTTTCTTCATTACTCAAGATCTCAATTCCTTTGTTGTTCCGAATTAGTGAGGCAGCAGGTGCAGCCTTTTTTAGAGCCGAACGGTTGCATAAAAACAAATTTCCACCGGCTTCTTTCTTTCCTTGTCTCAGGGTGGTTTAAAGTACCATTCATTCTGAGTCTCTTAGGACTGGAGGAAGTATTTATATACCTCTGCAGTTACAACTGCGTCTGGCCTGGCTGTCAATCACAGTCTAGAGCCAATATCTAGAGCCCCCATTGCCCCACCTCCTGGGGAAAAGCAGCCAATCAGAGAGATCTCCCCAGGCTGGGCTGATATTAGCTGGAGGTTCTTCTGTCACCAGAGCAGCTCCTGCCCTGGCTGCTCTGTTGTGACCCCCAACTCCTTGCACTGCCCTCTCTGTACCTCCAGCATCTTCTCTTCCTCTGCCAGGCCTAGCTCAGCTGCATTCCCTCCTGCATCTTCACCAGCTCACCACTCACTCAGCTCAAGCATATTTCCTGGCCACCCCCTTGAATCCGCTTCCTGTCCTCACCTAGACACTGCCAACCCCTGCATGGAACGCTGCCCCCCCCCCAACGCTTCTCTTGTCATGTGACCTGGCCCTCCTCTCTGCCATCCTTTGCGTGGAACACTGACTCATGCTTCTCGTGTCATGTGACCTCCTGTGCCTGCTTCACACCCCTCCCCAGAGCTCACTGTGCCCAGCAGACACCTCTGGCACAGCCCCTGGTGTGCTTTGTGGGTCTGAACTGCTCCCATGGGAGCTGGACTGAGGTGTGTGAGCTCCTTGGGACAAGGACAGTTTCTTTGTAGAGCTCACTCCAATGCAAAACCTCAGACTTTGAAACTGAAAACACGTCACTGCTACTGTCGGCTGAGACGTGCAGCCAGCCACTGAGAGAGAGAGCAACATATTGTGCTGCTGCCTGTGATGGGCATAGTCAGCACAAGAGGTACTACAGAGATTCCTCTGCCTGCAGCACCAAATGGGCACACTGATAATAATGCATATTCCGGCAGTGACAAGACCTGCAATCCTAGAGGAAGGCCCGATAAGCCCCATGGCGCCAGGCGCTGCACAAACATATATCCAGAAAGACAGTCCTTGCCTAGAAGAACTTATAATCTTCACAGAGAACACAATATAAACACAGGTCATGCTAGGTTAAGAATTTGTGCATATGTAGTCCACCAAAAGGTATTACTCTCATGACCTATTGTAGCCAAGCTGAACTTTTGGAAATGAAACATGTTTTTCACCCATGAAAATAAACGATTGTATGTTCATCTCAGGCAAAGTGAACATGTCATCACTAATGCATTCAGACCCTTGTAAAATGTCAACCTATAATGAATACATCAGAACATCTTTGTACAGGTTGAACTTCTCTAGTCCGACTCTCTCAAAACCTGACCAGTGCCAAACCAGAGAATTTTCCTGACCACAGGACATCAATTTTGTCTAGCAGCATTGCCAACTCTTCCACAGCTTTCTGGGAGTAAATTTACATTTAGGGGTAAATTAGAGCTAAATAACAGCACTGACCACTGAGAGCCAGAGCTGGTGGCTGTAAACAAACTTTATGGGACAATGGGAAACTTAGCCACACCCATGAAAAGTGGATATCCAGCTAACTAAAATCATTCCGGATGATGGATGTTTCTGGACCAGAGAGTTCTGGACTAGAGAAGTTCAACCTGTATATGTGGGAATAAAACACACAACTATTCTAACCACAGACAGAAGTCTACCCTATTAAGTATGTTTTGGAGATGCCTAGTCCAGACTTTTGGTTATTGTTACCCACCGCATAGGACTAAGCAAACAAGTTAAAATGATGTTTTTAAAAGCAAGAAGACACGTCAGTTTCCTTTTTCAAGCGTCTGATTGGAGTGAAACACATAAACATCAGCAAGACTGAGAAGAGAGTACGAAGTTATTGTACAATTTCATAACGAAAAGATAATTAGCATATTAGTTGGAGGCTCTGCAGAGCATTTCCTATTGTTTTCAATCACAAATGGAGGGGCCTTTGCTGGCGACTGCTCTAGGCACAGCTTTTCCCACCCACATGCAGCTGTCATTGGAGCGCAGGTGCCTGTGATAAATTGTACTACTCGACAACTGTCTGAAGAGAGAGAGAAAACTCCTGGGCTCCTGAGCATGAGCGATCACCTTGTGATAGCCTCATTCACGCAGTAGTTGATTAAACACTAATACAACAGAGCCTGTCCATTCATGGGCATGTTTACCATGAGGGAGTTAGCCGGCATTTCTGGAGCCCTATATAAGTCAACCTTGCTGAGCTTAAGTGACCATCTTAATTCCTGGGCACAGTTGGTCGCCCGTTCCCCTCCCCTTGGAACTCCCTTCTGTTCCAGGAAGGAGAGCGCAAGCCCTTGCCACACTTTTCACATAGCTTTCAACAGCTCCAATGTCATCGCCTAGGCGACCAGGACGCTCCTTGCTTGTAGTGCAGCAAATAACGTAGAGTCACAATACCAGGCCTCCCCTTGTCTGCTGGAGACCTCCGGGGGAACTCAAAACGCTCAGGGCTCCAGAGCAGGTAGGGGGCCCAGGGCCGTGTGTGTGTGTGCGTGTGCGTGTGCGTGCGTGTGTGAGATTTATTAGCACAGACTCTCTCTGGATTTCTCAGTGTGGCATCTAGAGGATGACTTGTGGCTGCTTTGCTCCCTAGGGTAGTTCTATGACATTAAGCATCGTGGGTACTTTGAGCCAATGTGTTGCTGATCCAAAATTCTAGCACTGGTGGAGAAAAATGGCAGCAACGCCTCGGATAAAAACCCTGTGTGGTAGATCGTTAGATGCCTGGTGCAGGTCACCTGCAGAGTGACAGAGGGAAGTTGTGTCATGCCTGAATTACCACAGCAGACTTCAGGGGTGTTACATTGATACTGAAAGGTGGAACTTATCTTCCAGGACTAAGAGGGGTGGCTTTAATTTAGTCTGCTCTCCCCTCACAAAACTCCCAAAGACTTTTCTTTCCTGCCTCTCTCTGTACCAGTCCATCTTCCCACTTCATCGCTCTAAGCTAGGATTCTAGGGTTCTAAGAACTAGAAGGGACTTTGAGAGTCAAGTCCAGTCCCCAAGCACCATGTCGATCAGTGGTTTCCCAATGGGGGGCTGTGACCCAACACTCGGTCGTGGAATGTCGGGCGCTGGGTCTGGTTGCTACAGGGGGTCAGGTGAGCAGTGGGGGCGCTAAGGCAGCTACTTGCCTGTCCTGGCATCACGGGCTGTGCTGCACCCCAGAAGTGGCTGGCAGGAGGCCCGGCTCTTAGGTGGGGAGGAGAGTGCACAGGGCTCCCCGCACTGCCCCTGCCCCGAGCACTAGCTCCGCACGCCCATTGGCTGGGAACCTGCTGCGGCTGCTTCTGGGGGCAGCATGTCCTGCGGTGCCAAGAGAAGCAGGAAGCTGCCTTAGCCCCCCCAATGCACCGCTGACTGGGAGCTGCACAAGGTAACCCCCTCCTACGCCCCAAAGCTCTCATCCTCAGCCCCAGCCTGGAGCCCATACTCTGTTCAAATTATGTTGGGTCACAGCATCAACGATTTTCTTCAACTGGGTCACAAGAAAAAAAGTTGGAAAACTGCTGATCTAGATGTTTGCCTCCTGCTCTTAAAATTCTCCAATGACTCCCCAACCTCCCCAGGCAATTCATTCCAGCATTTCACCACCCTGACAGGCAGGAAGTTTTTCCTAATGTCCAACCTAAACCTCCCTGGCTGCAGTTGAAGCCCCTTGCTTCTTGTCCTAACCTCAGAGGTCAAGGAGAACAATTGGTCTCCCTCCTCCTTGTTCGTGGATTCATCACTGTGATGGCTGTTTTCCAAACAATTGGGGGTTCCTTTAATTTCTTCTGTTCTCCCATCACAAGAGGAATAATTTCTCCTCTGTAGGAGGCATCATGGGTTAGCCAGTGCTCAGTGCCTGGAACAGAAACATCCCCTGCTCCCTTAGGATACTGCATGACTGACCTGTTTGACGGTTATGAACTAGACACAGCGTAGGATCTGTAAGATACAGTACATGCCGTGCCTGTCTTAGGAGGTGGTTATGCATCAGCAAAACCTGAGCCCAGCAATCTCAGACAGCATTACCTCGGGCTGGGGAGACGTCTAGAGAAACCCCGGGAAAGGCCCTGCTGTTCATGGTAGGGAGGCACAGAGAAAGGCCAATGGCTGCTGAGGTGTTGGGCAGAATTTGAGACTCAGGTGGGCTTTGGCAAAGCTTAATATTGCTCGTCCCTTCATGCAGGCTCCATGTTCCAGCTCTGAATGGAAGAGAGTCTGATTAATTACAGTAGTCACAGGTTGTCACCCGAGGATCTCAAAGCAGTTGCCAAGCTCAATTCACTCTCTTAACCACCTCTGGTTCGGGTGAGCATCTTTGAACATATTTACAGATGGGGAGAGTGAGGTACAAATTGAGTCATGTGACATGAAGGCCACGCATGGAGGTCTGTGGGAGAGCTGGAAATAGCACCCAGGAGTGCTGATCCCCTCCCCTGTTCTAAACACTAGACAGGCAGCACTCCCTTTCTGGAAACACAGCTGCCTTGTTGTCTCTTAACAGTTCTCAGTGGCACTGATGAACGTAGGGCAGACAGCCTGTTTGGGTGTGAGTCTTTCCCTCTCAGGGCATGGCTGAAAGCTGTTGGATAATGTGAATTTAAGGTGCCCCCTCTGATGTCTGGCACCTTGCACGCTCATTTACACCAGTGCATAATGGGTACAGAATAGATTCATAGAACTGGCAGTGACCTTGAGAGATCATCAAGTCCAGTCCCCTGCCCTCGTGGCAGGACCAAGCACCATCTAGATCATCCCTGACAGGTGTCTGTCTAACCTGCTCTTCAATATCTCCAGTGATGGAGATTCCACAACCTCCCTTGGCAATTGATTCCAGTGTTTAACCACCCTGACAGGCAGGAATTTTTCCTGATGTCCAACCTAAACCTCCCTTGCTTCAATTTAAGTCCACTACTTCTTGTCCTATCCTTAGAGGCCAAGGAGAACTATTTTTCTCTCTTCTCCTTGCAACACCCTTTTAGGTACTTAGAAACTGCTATTATGTCCCCTCTCAGTTTGGTCTTTTCCAAACTAAACAAACCCATTTTTTTCAGTCTTCCCTCATAGCTCATGGTTTCTAGACCTTCAACCATTTTTGTTGCTCTTCTCTGGACCTTGTCCAATTTCTCCACATCTTTCTTGAAATGTGGTGCCCAGAACTGGACACAATCCTCCAACTGAGGCCTAATCAGTGCAGCGCAGAGCAGAGCAATGACTTCTCGTGTCTTGCTCACAACACCCCTGACAATGCAGCCCAGAATATCACCAGAGCAGAATGGTAGCATTTCATTTGCACATGGCGCACTCCCCAGGCACTGTTACAAGTGACGGAGCAGGTGAGCGGAGAGCCAAACCTCCGTGAGCTCTCAGTAGCTTGTTGTTTAAGAATGCTGGCAGCAGCGGAGCAAGTCTGCATGGAACACGAATATATCTGATGGTAAAATGTAAGGTTCCCTGTGACGGGGTTGGCACTCACCTCGCAGGAGTGCCCCCATGTAGCCGAGTGTGGGTTCTTGCACTCTGTATGGCTGTGTCTAGACTACATGGCTCCGTCGACGGAGCCATGTAGATTAGGGTTATAGGCAAAGGCAAATGAAGCCGTGATTTAAATGATTGCGGCTTCATTTACATTTACATGGCTGCTGCGCTGAGCCAACAAACAGCTGATCAGCTGTTTGTCGGCTCAGCACGCTAGTCTGGACGCTCCCCTGCCGACATCAAAGCCCTTTGTCGGCAGCCCCATTATGCCTCGTGGGATGAGGTTTACCGGGGCTGCCGACAAAGGGCTTTGATGTCGGCAGGGGAGCGTCCAGACTAGCGCGCTGAGTGGACAAACAGCTGATCAGCTGTTTGTCGGCTCAGCGCGGCAGCCATGTAAATGTGAATGAAGCCGCGATCATTTAAATCGCGGCTTCATTTGCCTTTGCCAAAACAACAAATCTACATGGCTCCGTCGACGGAACCATGTAGTTTAGACGTACCCTATATGTCTACACTGGCAGGTTCTTGCATAAGAATGGCTGTTTTTGCGCAAGAACCCACAGAGTGTCCACACTGCCCGCCCACTCTTATGCAAGAAGATTTACAGTACGGCGTCGGAAAACAGGGCCTCTTGTGCAAGAACTACGCTCTTTTCTAACAAGTGTAAGCCCTCTTGCACAAGAGGACAGTGTGAACGCACAGCAGGGGTTTCTTGCACAAGAGAGCATCCACACTGCCCTGGATTCTCTTGTGCAAAAGCACATGGCAGTGTGGATGTGTTCTTGCGCAAGAGTTCTTGTGTCTTGCTCAAGATATTCTTGTTCAAGAACCCACCAGTGTAGACATAGCTTGTCATCTTAAAAGCCTTGTGGCTACTCAGCCCTCCGGCTGAGTCGACCTCTGTGCAATCACAACCCCTTTCCCTCTGTCCTCTGTGGAATGCGTCTCAGCTTGTTACCCCACTGAGTAGGAGAGTGGTGCCTCCAGGGCTTCTCCTCCTGGAGACAATGTTCTAACAGCTTCCCACTCTGAGCTGTCCCTGGTACAGCCAGCTCTGACCATCTCCCTTCCAGGTCTGGGCTGCAACTGAGCTGCCTCTAGTCCTGCAGCTCCTCTTATATAGTCCCTCCTGGCCCCTGATTGGCTGCTTTCCTCTTAACCACTCTAGCTGCCCAGAGCACTTCTCTGTGGCCCTTTTGGCCTTTGGGTCTCACCCCCATTTGATTCCCCTTGCACAGTAGGACAGTGAAGGAGTTAGAACACTACCCCAAATGTCGCTGAGACATGTCTACTGTGGCCTGGCCTTTGGGGGCCATTGTACTGTGAACAGTTGCCAGAATGACCCCACTGCTATGGTATTAGATCTGAACCAAAGCTGGAGCCCAAACCAGGTCAACAGGACAGAACATTGCCCTTTATGTTCTTGACATTGTTAAACAAAGGGACTGACATTTTTAACACTAGCGACCACGCAAAGATGCCCAGCAATTGTGCAAGGGGGTAAAACACAAAGGTTCTGCTAACAATTAGGTGTTTAATCAACTGGCAAGGCGGAACTGGCAATTAAGACCGCCGTTCCATCATGCGGGCACAGGGAAGTGAGCACCGAGGATCAGAACTAGCTCCGAATTGCACGTGTCCGTAGCTTGATGTCATCCTCTAAGTCAGTGGTCACCAACCAGTCGATCGGGATCTACTGGTAGATCATGGAGCCTCTGACAAGGGATCCTGACTGGTCTGGCCAGGAGTCTGTCAATTGCCAGTACTTTAGCTGCCCCTTCTCCCACTGCTCTGCTACTCTGGCGTTTGGACCTGTCCCCCCCCCCCCCCGCCCCCGGAGCCCTCTTGCTTGCTGTGCAGGGTGGGGGAGCTGGAGTGAGCAGGGCAGGGCCTCAGAGGAGAGGAGAGGAGAGGAGAGGAGAGGAGAGGAAGGAGGTATAGCAAGGGAATTTGGGTGTGATGTGGATCCTGGGTTGCACTTACATTCAGAAAGTGCTTCACAAGATTGCAGACCACAGCTCTATGTAAAACCTGGTTTCAAACTTGAATTCATCACGGCTGTGGCTTTGCAGAGTTAGCTGTTGTATTTCCCACTGCTTTCCTCTCCAACACATCCGTGACTTCTGGGGCGTGCTGTTGATCCACGTTCTCCGGGCTACTCTGGCATAGGAGAGGTCACGTCGGTTGAACATATTAATCAGATTTACTTGGAATGTACAAGACGACCAACGTTACACCAGAGGGGGGTTGCTCCAGAGAGACTGAGTGTTTCAAAACATGTCTGAAGGACTCCTCTGGAAGCCCCGTGGGCAGGCAGTTCACATGGATGATAAACCCACAGAACAAATCGAGCCAATTAGAACAAACCAAAGTCTTTCAAGCTTTAAAGTCCAAAAGTCCAGAGCCTCCATGTGAGAGGAGCAGCCCTGGATAGTTACCAGTCAGGGGGCCATGTCATAAGAACATAAGAACGGCCGTACTGGGTCAGACCAAAGGTCCATCTAGCCCAGTATCCTGTCTGCCGACAGTGGCCAACACCAGGTGCCCCAGAGAGGGTGGACCAAAGACAATGATCAAGCAATTTGTCTCCTGCCATCTCTCTCCAGCCTCTGACAGACAGAGGCCAAGGACACCATTTTATCCCCTGGCTAATAGCCTTTTATGGACCTAACCTCCATGAAATTATCTAGCTTCTCTTTAAACTCTGTTATAGTCCTAGCCTTCACAGCCTCCTCTGGCAAGGAGTTCCACAGGTTGACTACACGCTGTGTGAAGAAGAACTTTCTTTTATTAGTTTTAAACCTGCTACCCAGTAACTTCATTTAGTGTCCTCTAGTTTTTCTATTTAGGGAACTAATAAATAACTTTTCTTTATCCGCCCTCTCCACGCCACTCATGATGTCGAATTGAGAGCCCCAAAAGCAAGGTTTGCTTTTGCCGCTGGATATTTTTAATCTTCTGAATGCCGGGCATTTCCTGTAAGGCAGTGATTAGCGTCAGAGGGCAGCAGCCATGGGGGGGGGGGGGTGTTGGTCCGAGAAGAGGATTCCGGCGAGGAAGCCTCCATTTTGAATGAAACCACAAGCACAAGGGCACTGGTCCCACTGGGTTAAAGCAGCCAAGGAACCCAACTGTGCATGTTACAGTCTGTGCCCTTTTCAATGCCCGACGCAGATTTGCCACGTGCCCTGCTGGGCAGCATGCAGCCCATCCCCCCACACGGCGCAGAGAGGACTCTGCAGCCAGCAATGCCTGTTCATCAGCTACCGTTAGACAGTTAAGGGCGTTCAGACGAGTTGCTTGTCCAGTACAACTCTTCCCTTCCCCTGCAATTTGCACGGGGCACAGACACACAGAAGGTGCATGCAGCATTCCGAGGCAAAGGCTGTCAGAGATACCGTTTGGCTCTGGGTCCAAATTCTCCCTAAATTCAAGAGTCTTCAAGTTTGGAGGAGGGGGGTGCCAGAGAGTTCTTCTTTGCAGGAAGCTTCCCAGGACTAGCCATCCAAACACCAACCCTAACTAGAGACTTTGTCCTGAGCTGACAACATGACTTTAGTGCAGCTAAGAGGTGCTGGGTTGATGGTTTGGTGACTGACGTCCTCTGTTTAGTCAGAGACCACACACAGCAGCAGCAGAGACAATGAGAGGGTTCCTCTGCTGAGAAACCTCAGTCCTAATCCAAAGGACCCTGTTAAAGAACGAGAAAGGAGTTTAATCTCCCTGGCTTATTCGGTGTCTTTTGAGATGGTCAGCAAAGGGCCAGTTGCATGGTAGTTTTCTGAGGTGGCCATTAACTGGACAGGGACAGACATCAGGCGAGAAAAATATTTAGACATTACTCCCTACCTGGGGGGACTTAACCTAGTGAGTTAGGAGTGAAAATCTCCACAGCCCATAATCAGTCCTCTGGGATGTCACCTGACATGGACAATTCCTGAGAGGATCAGTCAGGGGTTTTAGAGACCTGGTTTCAGTGAAATCCTAAACACAATATGTGGATGGTGAGACACCTATTGTCAATGAACACTAACCTCCCCTCCCCCACATTATATTACTACCCAGTCTCAGACTTAGGCCAGGTCTACATTGGCAGAAAAAATGGAAGCAAGATATGCACCTCCAGCGACATGAATTGCGTAGCTGGAGTCGATGTACCCTGCATCAATTCTCTGGGGCAGCCCCACAGCAGGAGGTCGATGAGGGAAACTCTCCCGTCGACTTCCCTTACTTCTTGCAACAGTGAGGAGTACTGCAGTCAATGGGGGCACCCTCAGTGTTCAACTGAGCAGGTCTTTACTAGACCTACTAAATCAAACCCCAGAAGATCGATTACTGAGGTGTCAATCCTCCGGTAAGTGGAGACGTGGCCTCAGCTGTGTTAATGGAGCCCTGATATCTGCTCCCTTTCCTATCATTGAGTACCAAGTGTACCACAATACCACAGCAGTGTTTATACTAGGAATGTAACTGGTTACCTGGTAAACATCACTCTTTCTTGGTGATGCTTACCGGTAACTGGTTAATCGGTGCTTGGGCCAAAGCAGCCCCTCACCCTGCAATGCACTGTGGGTAGGGGCTTCTCCAGCCTGGCTGGTCCCAACATACCACAAGCCAGGGCTAGGGACGGAGCTGGGAGCCAGGAGCTGGGAACTGAGCCCCACAGTAACCATGAAACTGACAGAATTAATATCAGTTACACACAGTTAATATTTGTATATATTTCTTACAGCCCTAGTTTATACAGGGTCAGGAGAAACCCACGGCAGCTTCGTTATGTAATCCCAGCTATAGCGTGATCTAACGACTAGCGCATAGGACTGGGACACAGGATAATTGAGTTCTGATCCTCGCTCTGACACTGACTGCATGTGTAGTCACTTGGCATAGTCACTTCTTGCCTCGGAGCTTTATCTGTGAAATAGGGACATTGCTTCTGACTTCCCCTCCTCACAGCTAGTGCTCTAGAAACGAGAGAGGGAAATGACCTGGCAGGATATTAAGCCTGCTCCTCTCTAGCAACACAGGATTATTCTTCTGCTTATATGATAGAGCTTCCATCATTTGCATTGGGACACTTTTCCCCTTCCAATGGCTCTCCCTGCAAGCACCTGTTTAAATCTTGCTGTTACAGACATTCCCCCAAGCCTAAATAGCTTCGTCCTGAATTAGAACTAACGGTGTAAAATTAGATCTCATTTTAGGGCATTCTCAAACCAGGGGTCTCTACCCAAAAGGGATCAGCAGCCTATTGTTGGGGGGAGGAGGGGTCATGGTCTTGCTGCCCTTACTTCTGCACTACCTTTTAGAGCTGGGGGGGATTTAAATATCCCCCGCTTCAGTAGAATAAAAATGGCCGCCACATTGTGCCAGCTCACTGTTTGTCGGCACAAAGCAGCAGTCAAGACGGGGATCGGTCGGCAAGGAAAGCCTTTGCCAACTGATCCTGTAAACCTCGTTGCACGAGGCATAAGGGATATTTAAATCCCTGCTTCATTGACTATGTCGGTATGTCTAATTTACATGCCTCTGTCGGCAAAGGCATGTAGTCTAGACATACCCCTGGTGTGAAGGCAGCAATGCAGAAGTGTGGCATGGTACGGGGAGTGGAATTCTCATATTTTTAAAGGGGCCCAGCTAAAAAACGTTTGAGACCCCCTGTTTTAGAGGGTGCTCGATTTCCGTTAATATTGCTGCAGACTTCTGGAGTTACTAAGACTTGGAAAGTACTTTGCAGTTCTTTGCCTTTCATTCCAGGCTGTCAAAGTATTACTATGACTATGCAGCCATAGCCTCTGCAGGTTCCTACCCCTTCCTTTCCAGCATCTGAATGCCCAGACTAGTGTAGTGACCATATTCCTAGCCCAAACCTCTCGCTAGACCATCAAGTTTATGCCAGGGAGTGTTAGTGGGAACTCTGAGCTGTAAAGAGACACAGGCCTGGCTTTGCCTCTGAACTCCAAAAACGCCCTTAAAATACTCAGGGTTTTTTTTTTCTTTCTGAAAATGACTCGAACCACGTGGTTAGAACCCGGGTCACCCATCCTGACCACATTGTAGTGGCTGCTGTGCTGAGAACGTGCAGCTCGTTCCAGAGAGTGCTCCTT
The DNA here is from genome assembly GCF_052426305.1 of Pelodiscus sinensis. Classification (NCBI taxonomy): domain Eukaryota; kingdom Metazoa; phylum Chordata; order Testudines; family Trionychidae; genus Pelodiscus; species Pelodiscus sinensis. The sequence continues at coordinate 4,522,264 of NC_143075.1, read as the reverse complement.
CCCTGGATGGCATAAGGCAGCATGGAGCCAGGGTAAGGATGCTTACAGAAGCCCCCTGGCAGCTCAGAAAGGTTCTAAGCTTTCTCTTAAAGCTGCAGCCCACGCTCTTTTCTTTCACAGAGTTTCTTTCTCTTGGGTGAATGGAGCTGGGGGATGTGGGTGTTCAACAGACAGGCTCCTCGGGGGCTAAATTTGTAGCAAAAGAGTCCACGGTGGCTTTAGGAAAGCCCCCCTCGGATAGCCCTTTGTGGACACTGTATCTCCCAGTACAGCCACGAAGGTAAGAGAACCCCAGGCTCTAGGATCAGCTGAAAGAGACTTCTCAGGCTACTTTCACTTTAACTTACAAGGTGATATTTTCAGTCACTTTTTTATCCTTTAACTCTCTGATTGACTCAGGGTGAGCACTGAGAGAAAGGGGATGGGCAACCAGAGGAATCCCGGAGCTAGAAGGGGCACCTCTGTACTAAAAACGATAGCTCACTGGGTTAGAAAGCTGCTGCTTCCAGATTCTGCAGTTTAAGATCGAAAAGCAGGAAGCTTTGAGGTGCTCAGTACTAGATGACAGCCCGAAGGGGCTGCGAGGTGCTAATTTTGGCCTTCTGCCTCCAAGAGGCTACCCAATGCTCCCTGAGGTGGGGTCTGTGTCACTAACTGGACCAAAATGGGGTCCAGTGGCCACGCGGGGGACGGCAAGGAAGTGAAACCGAGCGATTCTGCAGCATGGCTCCATGCAGCCTAAGGCAGCAGAGATCCAAGATGGCTGCAGCCTGGTGGTTTCAGGAAATGCTGGCGTCTTTGTGAGGGATTTCAGGGAGGTGAAGCTGTGGGGCACTGACCAAACCGGTGCTCCCTGCACATTCCTGTCTGGATTTGGGAAGGGCTGTGAAAGCATGGCTCTGCAGGGTGTGACGCTGGGTCGCTGCCTCCTGCTCCGAGTGCAAGAGAGCTGTCTCTGTGCCCACGGCGGGAAATCCTCACCACTCTGCCAGTGCTCGGCTCCGGGCTCCGCCGCGGCACACGCCATCTTGTTACACTGGAGTGCCCAGCGCCTCGTCGTCTGGACACCTGCAGTGAACACAGATTCCTCCCCTCCCTGGAAGTAGCGCACCTCCTGGTCAGCAGCTTCCCCTCAGTTAATGCTCCCTTCAGCACGAGGCACTGGTTGGTGGCTCTAGTCCAGTGGTGAGGAACCTATTTTGGGCTGGCAGCTGCTGACCCACAAAAAAATCAGTTGGGGGCCACACACAAGGGAGAAGGGAAAACCCCCCCCAAAATACACCCAATTGACGTGGCCCCCGACTGAGAAGGAGAAAGACGACGCTCCCCACATTCCTCTCGCACACCAGAGCCTTTGGGGTGCCAGGCTAGTAGACTTTGTGTATTCCAGCACTGTGGGGGAACTGGAGTGCCAGCACAGGTCCCCCAGTGCAGGGGGGGGGGGTCCCACGAGCCTATGGGGTCGGATCCAGGCAAGTCGGGGACTGCATCTGGCCCCCAAGCCTTAGGTTCCCCAGCCCTGCTAAAGTCAAACCAGATACACATTTATTTAGCACAGCTTAAGATAAAGATCCAAAATAGATGCAAGTTAAAGGACTGGAAACCCCAGGTTACAGATAAACGTAAAATAGAAAATGCAGTCGAGAGCCTGGACTTATTAGCCAGTGGTTCCCTCTCTGTCTCATGAGGTCTCTTTCTCCCATGGACAGTCCTTATAACACTGGTCCAATCTGGAGAGGTGGGATCCACTTCTCATGGGATGCTCATGCTGGCAGAGTATCTTGTGTTTTTCATCTTCCTTCTTCTCCTTCTCCATAGCCCCAGCCTTTCCGAGGGCCCCTATTCAGAGTCTTTTCTTGGGTTTTCTTCAGCTTTGTCAATGCTCAGTCCTCCATCTTCTCTGGACTGTAAACTCAAGGCTGGGCCGGGTGGAAGGATGCTTCTTGGTCTCATTTCTTGAGTCAGCTGAGACCCACTGTCGGAGGCGACGTGTTGTCTCCAGCCATTTTGGCACAGTCTGTATTTTACACAGCGCTTCAGAGATTACCCCCGCAAACTCTCGCAAGAGCCGTGATTGGCAGCTAGTCTGTAGCTTTTGCCAGACACCACACCACCACCGCCCACTTGGGTGAAGCATCCAGAACCTGGTCAGACACAGGTGTAACATGCCTGGCTGGTAGTGGGTGAAAGTAGGGCTGGGGGAGGCAAGCCCACAGCCCCCCCTTTTGCCTGAGGCCCAACCCCCCATGGGAGCCACGCTGCTCCCCGCCGTAGGAGAAAGCCTTCAGCCCCTCACAGGAGCCTCCTCGACCCTGGAGCACCATGGGGAGGGTGGGTGGCATGTGGCCTGAGACTCGCTGGCCCTGGAGCTCAAGGAGGGCAGGAGGCACATAACCCCAGCATCTTCCAACTCAGCCTGGTTGAAGCCCGGGGCAGCAGTAGGTGTTCTGGGGGCGGAGAGTGGGCTGGGCCATGCCGGGACTGGGGGAAGGAAATGCCTTCCCCTGCCTATGATACCCGCCACCCATGCTGCCTGGACATGTCTGGGCATGTATAAGCAGGCCTATGCCCCGTAGCGGCTGGTCGTGACTTGCAGCAAACCCACGCATGCTGTCAAAGGCTACCGCTGGAATCACGCCAGGCCCCGCCGGCACTGAGTGTCTCTAGGCACACTGGGTGACAATCCGGGTCGTCGGAATTCCGGCAGCTGATTCCCATGGTGAGTGGATGGGGCACAGTCGCTCACAGGTGGTGAAATATTCGGTGACGTCTGCAGATCCGCCATAACTAGGCATAGTCCTTCCCATTTTGGGATTTTTGGAGAGGCGGATCCTGCTGTGTTGGGGGGGTTGACTCTTCCAGTTCAGTGCAGCCCGTTCATGTTGTTTCTCTCTCTCTTCTCTGGCAGCCTCCTTCTCAAGTCTTTGCAGTTCCAGGGCTCTTTCATCAGCAGCTGTGCCCTGCACGCGCTACCTCCAGTGGTCACTCTCAGTACTGCATCCCTCCTTTCTGTGCCTCCTCCCTTTCCATGTTATGGAAAACAGTCTCATTCCCAGCACTTTCCATTTTCCTAGCACAGTCTTACTTTAAGTTATGATAAGAGGAAGCTGCATTCTAAATCTGATGGCCCTAGCCCTTACTGTTTAGGGGGTGTTCTTGAACAAACAGATTCATGGACGGACACTCAGACAGATGCACATTTCTAAAATATATAGCTAGGTTGCTGTTCTGCTCCTGCTAGTTAAGGTTAATAATGAACTGATGCATGTTTGGAGATGTTCCTATGCAGGAGCACATTAGCATTAGAACTGCAGGAGCATATGAAGATCAAATTGCTTTTGATGATATTTTTGGCTTATCACATGTAAACTCTTTTAGAGGGCTGCATGACGACAGTGCTGGCTTTCCCAGCGATACTGGTGTTCTCATGTTACATTTGTAATGACTCACATGTAGTCACTCCCACCATCGTATACACGAAGTACTATGGTGTCTCAGGAGAGCTCTGTAAACTCTGGACTCCTGTGGTTACCCCCACACCCAAACAAGTATCATTGGTAGCAGAGCCAGTGTTCAAAAAGGGATCCCGATTCAAAGAGCTGCGATGTGAGATTGTGGTCGACTCTGTTGTGTTCTTATTGCACTTGCTGATGAGGGCAAAAATGATGAATTACTGTTTGTCTCTTTGTAAAAGGGGTATTTGAAGTCAATGACATTTGTGGCGGAGGGTGAATGAATAATAAAATTATGAGGGAAATGTCACAGAATAGTCAGTGAACATGTCTGCAAATGAGATTCCCAAGTGGAAGTGGAAGTTAATGGAGTGAATAGTCAGGAGGTTATAGTGGAGGTGAATACTACAGGTTAGACCTCCCTGGTCCGGGTCAGGTCCCAAATCAGGGGAGGTCCCCTGTCATTGGCCTCCCAGGTCCCTGCCCCCCCTTACCGCCATCTGCTTCTGGCCTCACTGCCCCTGGGCTCCGGCAACAGCACTCCTGCTGCTGGCCCATCCACGGCTCCATGGCTACTGGGGCCGGTGCTCCATGCCAACTGCCAGCCCAGCTGCCACTGGGGCCAGAGCTCCAGATGGACCATGGATGTTGCCAGAGCAGAGAGTCCTGGTTTAGGGAGGTACCCCCTGTGGGAAGAATAGTCTACAGCACACAGGGCTGCCTGACGCTACACTGGACACTTTGACAAAGTGCAGTGTAACCGCCTCAAATGGGAGCCCTGGGGCCAGTCCGTACGGGAGCTGGGTTGGACTCCAAGCCCCCACTGGACATCCGTCCCTTCCACGTTTTCTGGGTATTTAGAGGCCAACTGAAAGGTGAGAACATCTCCGGAACGACAGGCCAGGTGGAAAGCCCCAGAGGCCAGAGGGCTGCCACAGGGGCGTTACCACTGCGTCTCTTTTCTCTCTCTCAGAGGGGAAGTGGGTTTTGTGCTGATGGAAGGAGACAGGCTGACCACCCTGGTGAGTGGCAATTGCTCTCTCCAGAGACCAGGCCTAGCACGGGCAGAGGCAGAGCAGCATCCCCATCCTGCCTCAACCCCACTCCACAGCCCCCCGGGGTAAGCTAGTCAGGGTCTGACACCGAGCCCAGTGGGAGATTTTTCCATTGATAAGCCTGAGCCTCCACGGCTTATCCAGTCCTTGGCTGCTCTGTTGGACTGCCAGTGAGGGAACCAATTAGTGCCAACGATGACGAGTCATTGGGCACTCTACAAGAGCCTCTTTTTCGTTCCTGCTGCAGGCCACTGAACGGCTAGCAGACGGTAACTAATTATATTCATTTCTAGTCACGGCGTGGGGTCCCCAGGAATGTGTAACCCACACACCTAGGCTACGTCTAGACTGGCATGATTTTCCGCAAATGCTTTTAATGGAAAAGTTTTTCCGTTAAAAGCATTTGCGGAAAAGAGCGTCTAGATTGGCACGGATGCTTTTCCGCAAAAGCACTTTTTGAGGAAAAACGTCCGTGCCAATCTAGTCGCGGTTTTGCGCAAGAAAGCCCCGATCGCCATTTTCGCCATCGGGGCTTTTTTGCGCAAAACAGTTTTTAGCTGTCTACACTGGCCTCTTGCGCAAAAACATTCCGGAAAAGGGCTTTTGCCCGAACGGGAATGTCAAAGCATTTGCGCAAGAAGCACTGATTTCGGACAGTAGAACGTCAGTGCTTTTGCGCAAGATCAAGCGGCCAGTGTAGACAGCTGGCAAGTTTTTGCGCAAAAGCGATATCTTTTGCGGAAAAACTTGCCAGTCTAGATGCAGCCCTAGTGTGGTTCACTGTCCCGTGTAGTGGCACTTAGAACACTTACCGGAAGAGCTAAGAACAAGGCAGCTCTACAGCCTAAGCTGGGAGCCAGCTGGCTTTATAGTTCAAGCTGCAGTGGCTCCTCCATTAAGCTCCAGAGATCCCAGGTTCAACTCTGCCCAGTGATGGTCACACATGGACTTTCTAATCGAAGTACATGCTTTTCAGAGCTCCTGTCAGCAAGTTATTGGCTGTGTTGTGTTCATTTTCAACCCAGCAAAACTCATTCGATGCATCAGTTGCTGCTGAGCTTTTCAACATGGTTTGTTTCTTAAAGTGATGGTAACATTGGTTTATATCTGGGGTGGGTAAATACTGGCCTGAGGGCCAGATCTGCTCTACCAGGGTTAGCTCCTGGCAGGCCCCCACTGCTTTGTTTACCTGTGCCTTGGCGGGTATCGGACAATTGCAGCTCCCCCCATTGGCCGCGAATCGCCGTTCTCAGCCAATGGGAGCTATGGGAAATGGAATCCCAGTCCATGCCACTTCCCTCCACTCCCATTGGCTAGAAATGGTGCTCCATGGCCAATGGGAGCAGAGAACCTCTGATGCCTGCAGAAGCGCAGGTAAATATAGCGGCCATGGCCCAACAAGGACTAACCCTAGCGAGCCTCCATCAAGTTATTGCCCACCCCTGGTTTCTATGGAATCAGTGGCACAGTAGCTCATCCTTTCCAGTCCATTGCTGGCAACAGTCTGTTCTGTTCCCTCTGGTTCCTACACTGAGCCTGTCCCTGGTACTTGTGAGGACTCTGGTATTCTGCCGAGAGAAAGCCGGGCATTGCTGGCTGTGCAGTTTATTGTCTGCATAGAGTGGAGCCTGCCTAAACCCATATGAATGCAGCACAGCTCTGCGATCTGGCATTTCCATATGACTGGCTGTGCGCAGCTTTAAATCAAAAACATGAGGGCAGTTTCAAGCAGACGTGAGAACAAGAATGGGGAACCTAAGGCACGGGGGCCAGATGTGGCCCTCAGCTTGCCTGGATCTGGCCCCTGAGGCTCGGGAGCCTACGCTGGTGCTCCAGCCCCACCTCCGCTGTTCCACTGCGGGGCTGGAGCACACAAAATCTACAGCCCTGTCCGCCCAGGATCTGGTGTGCAAGGGGAACGTGGGGAGCATCTTTCACCGTGACAGTCGGGGGCCATGTCGGTCAGCATTTGTTGTTTTGTTTTGTTTTTTGCTTCTTACTTCTGTGTGGCCCCCAACTGATTTTTCTGTGTGTCAGGGGCCCCCAGCCCTAAAAAGGTTCCCGCCCCTGAGTTAGAACATAACGTAAGAACAGCCAGGCTGGGTCAGACCAAAGGTCCATCTAGCCCAGTATCCTGTCTGCTGACAGTGGGTTTGAGAATAGCATCTCCTCAGCCTGGTTTTACATTTCATTCCCTCACGCAATTTATTTTGGCTTTGCCAGAAAGCCCTGCTGCACTTGAAGGGCATAGCTCCGTAAATCCGCTTAGCTCCGCTGACTTCAGTGATTAGCTGTCGCGTTACACCGGCCGAGGCTCTAGCTCAAGGAAAAGAAAGCATTTCCCTTCCTTTGGAATTTCTAACCTCTCATTCCTGGTGGGTTGAATGTCTGGGCTCTTTGAAAGGACATTGAGAGGAAGGAAAGGCTCCCAGACAGAGCCAGATTTTGATCTTAGACTTTACTACAGGTTGAACCTCTCTAATCTGGCATTCTCTGGTCCAGCAACATCCGTGGTCCAGCATGCTGTTGGTTAGCTGGCTGTCCAGTTATCAGGAGCATGGTCAAGTTTCCCGCGGTCCCATAAAATTTGTTCACAGCCACCACTCCTGGCTCTCAGTGTTCTGTGCTGTGATTTAGCTCTAATTTATCCCTCAATGTCTCTTAAGAGCCCAGCAAGCAGGGGAAGTGTTGGTCATGCTGTTAGGAAATGGACCACTGTTGCTCAGCAAATTCTCTGGTATGGCACAGGTCAGGTCCCGAGGGATCCTGTTTAGAGAGGTTCAACCTCTAGCAGGCATTTAGGAAAAGGGAAACCTTCTTTCCCTCGGCTTTGCTACAGCAGCAAAGAGTAAAGTGAGTGGAGGTCTCCCGCTTGCATGCTGGGACCTGTAGTCTTTTTTTCTCCAGGCTTCACTATTCAGCATGAAGGAGGATCCAAGCTCCTCTTTCCTGTGCAAACTATCCCTGGATTATAGCAAGGCAGCCCTCAGAGGGGTCAAGTGTAGGTGCCCCCGTGGCAGGGAATTTATTCTCATCAGCCAGTGCTGTAGCCGGGTTCTGCTGCCTTGTACCAACGTGCTGAAGCATCACAAAGCAGCGTGCCTGTCACACAGCAGCCTCCAGTCCGTACTACTGAGGAGCCCTGGAGTGAAACCCTCCATTCAGAAACCTCCAGGGAGCCTCACATGATCTTGCTGCAGAAGGACCAAAGGGCTGGAGGAAGTGACAGATTGCTTCTCCTTCCCCCTCCCTACTCTCCAGGACCCTTTCTGGGCAGGCCTGGGCTTGTCGGGCCCGGCGGTGCCAACAAATGGGAAAGGCAGCTACTCGCTCTTTCTTCCACACGCCGACGACCTCTAGAGGCCTGCGCTCGGCCAGACGGGGGACTAGATTACAGTGCTGGCAGCCAGTGAGAAATCAGGGACTGGCGGAGGGGGAGAGGGGGTTCTGTACCGGTTGAACCTCTGTAAACCAGGATTCCCTGGTGCTGGACCAGGGATATTCTAGGACCATAGAGTCCTGGCGGAGAGCTGGTGGCTGGGCTCCTCACAGCTGGGCTGCCCAGCGTGGCCAGGAGCCCTGCAAGCAGGGAGCAGGAAAAGTGGGGGGTGGGGGACCGGCAGGGCAGCAAGGCCAGTGGCATGGGGGGAACTGGTCAGGAGGCTGGCAGCCAGTCCACAGCTGGGGTAGCCGGTAGCAGGGCGGGGCCAGAAGTGACCTCCCCTGGTCCAGCAAAATTCCTCCTCCGGCATCAAGCCGATGCTGAGGTTGCCGGACCAGGGAGGTCCAACCTGTCATGGGTTATAGACAGAGAGATCTTCCATTTCCCCACCTAAAATTAGAGTCCATTGTTACCCACATATTGTGCTGCACTGGCTCAGTAGGAGATTTTTAATCCATCTTATTTTAAACAGAGTTCACTGAATCTTGCTTTAATTATCCATGAGATTCCCTGGGCAGGCCCTGGAAATAAAGAAATGGAAAAGAACCATTGGATGATCTAGTCCCTCCCCCTGCATGCACAGGACACATCCCCGTGCGTACACTTGGTCAGGCACAAAGCTGAAAGGTGCTGGATAAGTACAGGCTGTGCCATTTCTATGTGTTGTGGCCACACTAACGATGCTGTTTTCCTTTGGGCTCAGAGCGATTTATCCCCTGTCCGACTCCCCCTCTGTGAAGATGTCCCAGTCTTCTCCAGTGGATGAAGGGACGACGTTTGAACATCTCTGGAGCACACTGTAAGTGCTACTCGACCACTGTGCCAACCCTCATTCTGGGAAACAACTGGTCTGTCATTGCTTGGGGCTTAGAGACTCATACTGTGGAGTAGGACTTAAAAGGGAGATATCTTTCTACCTCTATAGCTGCAAGGCCCATGTTTTCATGCACGTATTTTTCATGTTCAGATTTTTGCTTGCTCAATAGCTCAGTTTTGTCCACTCAGGCTACATTTTACCAGCCCGATCTCCTTGCATCAGGGTGCGTTTACACTGCAACACTATTTCGAAATCACTAGCGCTATTCTGAAATAATTTAGTCCGCATCTACACAGCAGGCAGTTATTTTGAAATAGTATCGAAATACCGTCCAGCTGGAGGACTTCTCACTCCGACTCCTGTAACCCTCGTTGTACGAGGAGTAAGGGAAGTCAGAGGAAGAGCGCTCTGTTTCAAAATAAGTGCTATGTAGATGCTCCCTATTTTGAAATAAGCTATGCAATTGCTGTAGCTTCTTTCGAGTTAAGTCCTGCTGTGTAGACGTACCCTCAGTGGAGGTCCTGATGTGACAGCGCAGTCAGAGTCGAGATCATGGAACAATCTGAACGAGAAATGACCCAACACCTCCTGGGATCTGGTCCAAAAACCTGGGCACCCCAAATCTGGCCTCCTGTTTTAATGGCTACGCCCCCCCCCCCCCCCCCCCGTGCTAATGCTCTAGAGCTGCCCCGCCCATGCAAGGGTGTGTTTCCAAATACTGCAGAAAACAACTCCAGCCCAGCTGGGGTTTGGTTTCCCCTGTTCTGATTGAAGGCCGACGCCCAGCACGCCCGCATGCTGTGGCAAATGCCACGGGCTGGAGAGGACTGCTGGGACGTGCTCGTTTAAAGTCAGAAGAAATGAGGAAGTTGTGACACCCTAGGCCAGTGCTTTTCAAACGACGGGTCGGGACCCAGCACTGGGGGGTGGGATGCTGGGCGCTGGGTCTCGGTGCTGCAGGGAGATCAGGGGAGCAGTGGGGGGGCTAAGGCAGCTCCCTGCCTGTCCTGGCACCGCAGACTGCGCTGGGCCCCAGAAGCAGCCGGCAGCAGGCCCAGCTCCTAGGTGGGAGGGGGATGGGACAGTAGAGGACTCCCCGCACTGCCCCTGCCCCAAGCACTAGCCCCGCACACCCGTTGGCTGGGAACCTGCTGCTGCCTGCGGTGCCAGGAGAGGCAGGAAGCTGCCTTAGCCCCACACTGCATCGCTGACCAGGAGCTGCTCGAGGTCAGCCCCTCCTGCCCCAGCCCTGCCCCTCCCCAGATCCCGTCCTGCACCCCGAAGCTCCATCCTCAGCCCCGCCCCGGAGCCCACCCTCCAGTCCTGTGATGTTGGGTCGCGGCAGCAGCAATTTTCTTCCACTGGGTCACGAGTCAAAAAGTTTGAAGCCCCTCTGGCCTCAGAGACGTTAGTGCTGCTGAGAGGGAAGCAGCCAAGCTTGTCTCCCCAGCCCGGGTTAGCCCTTTGGGGAGCTGTCCCCTCCTCCCCCCGCTCCCCTGCTCCACGGACTGGGCTGCGGAGAATGACAGCAGGGCTGCCCCTGGGCGCTAGCTTGGGCTGTTCTACCTGGCGTGGGTGCGAGGAGAGCCGGCCAGCCTTCCCAAGGGATCGTGCCCTCTAGATCTGTGCCTGGGGAGGGGGGCTTCACACAGGGCCCTACCTGCTCCCACATGGCAGGGGGCTCAGCTGTCTCTATGGCATGGGTTCCCAAACTGGGGGGCCAGAAGAAATTCCAGGGGGGGCACAAGGTGACCCAACCCCTCCCCCGGTCAATCCCCCCTTCAGTTGTGCTGCTATTTTTGTTTTTTGGCCTCAGTCAGTTCCCCCCCCCCCTTTTTTTTTTTTGCTCAACAAGATCTTTTGCTATGTGGGGGGGGCGTGAGGGTGTCTCAAAAATCAAAAAGGGGGGCGTGCTGCTGAAAAGTTTGGGAACCACTGCCCTATGGCAAAGCAAGAGGGATGCACCTTGTCCACTGCTAGCCCCACCCGGGTGAGTCAGAAAGGGGTGTAAGAACCTCAGAACGGCCACCCCGGTCAGACCAAAGGTCCATCTGGCCCTGTGTCCTGTCTGCCGGCAGTGGCCAGCACCAGGTGCCCCAGAGGGACTGAACAGAACAGGGAATCCTCAAGTGATCTCACCTCTATCATCCATTCCCAGCCTCTGACAAAAAGAGTCTAGGGGCACCATCCCTACCCATTCTGGCTAATAGCCACTGTTGGAACTAAGCTCCATGAATCTATTTAGCTCTTTTTCTAACCCTGTTCAAGTCCTGGTCTTCACCACATCCTCTGGCAAGGAGTTCCACAGGTTGACTGTGCACTGTAGCGTCCTGGGCTACATTCTTTTTCCTTCCTAGCCACATGTGGGGGCCCTGTGTGCAGCTGCTGCCACGGGGTGTCCCAGTTCATCTGGCTCCCAATGGAGTGGGGCTGTCACAGAACCAGGGACAGTTCTGCACCCGGGTCCAATGCCGAGGTGGCGTGAACGGGAGTTGGAGGCGGATGTGATGGGCAGGCCTGGGTGTAGGTGCTCACGGCTGGGTGGATGAGGCCAAACCCACTCATCACTGATTGGATTTCTCTGGCCCTGGCCTCCTTACACCGCTCCAGGGCTGCCTGATTGAGAGCTGAGCGCTCCAAAGTGAAGCAGGCAGCATTTCTAATTGGGTTAGCTCCCTCTCTGGCCTGTACTTAGCACCCTGACTGAAGAGGAAGGAGGCCTGTGGGCCATTCCCTTTTCTCCTCTGTGCCCTCCCCGGAAGGAAGCAATGCTCTGTCTGGCCGATCGCTTGCTACTGAGGGACACGCCACATCTATGTCCTCTGAGTCTAGTCTCATGCTGCATTTATCCCCCAGAGAAGACAATTTGTCCAGGTAAAATGTGCTGAGGGGGCCGCCCTGGGAAAAAGCAAAGGCTGGAGGTGGCCAAAGTTCAAGGGAGAGCCAAGGCTGGGGTGGGATGGATGAAAGCCGCACGAGGGGAGCCGAGAGGCTAATGCTATGCTACCTCTTTTTCTCAGGGAACCGGACAGCACCTATTTTGATCTCCCTCCATCCAGCCATTCAGGGGAAAGCGAGGTGTCTAACCAAGCAGAGGTCACCATGGACGTCTTCCAGATGAGGAGTATGAATGAATCCGTCTTGGTGAGCGCCGTTCAGTTACAAGAAAGACAGTCATTTTAAACAAGAGGTTGTTGGGCGCCAGGGGCTGGGAGTGAGATATGGAGCCTTTTACTTTTGTGGGTACGGCTACACTGTGTGTGTGAGCGGGGTGGGGGGGGCGGATTTCAAAGAAGGTATGCAAATTGCATTTGTATTTGCGTATCTTCTTCCGTTTGTTTTTTTTCCAGAAGAGGATTTTCTGATATTTGGCCCATCTACACAGGGCCAAATGTCGGGAAAAAACCCTCTTTTGGAAGCCCCGTTATTCCTCGAAAAATGAGGCGTACAGAGGGCTTCCAAAAGAGGGTTTTTTCCAAACATTTGGCTCCATGTAGATGGGCCAAATATCGGAAAATCCTCTTCCGGAAAAAAAATGGAAGAAGATATGCAAATGCGAGCGCAATTTGCATACCTTCTTCGAAACTCCTCCCCACAGTGTAGCCGTACCCTGTGTTACTGGCTCATAAGCCAAACAAAGCCAGTGCTGATCCAAAGCCGCTGTATTAGTGCATGGAATAAGCAGGGTTCCTCCATATTTATTGTACTGCATTATGCAGTAACCTCATACAATGGCCAGGAAAACAGTATTATTTATTATTAGTATTACTTATTACTTATACTTAATATAATAATATAGTATTTCTATATATATTATATAAACATATAAAATAGAAAATATATATTAGATAAATAATGTAATAATAGCTATAACATAATATATTACTATAATAATAAAGTCATAAGTATTACTTATTAGTAAGTTTCACTGGCATGTCCAGTGAGGAGCCTGTTTGGGACAAGGGGACCGATAGGAGTGCTGAGCCTCTGGGCAAGGTGGGAGGGACTGATTCCTCATTCCCAAAAGGGGTGGGGCCTTGGGTGGAAGGGGTGGGACATGGGGCGGTTGCCTTCTTTGTCCCCTCCCCCACCCGTCGGCAGGCCTGTTCTCAGAACAGCATGTGGGTTCTCCGTCTGGAGTGGAAATCGCCTTAGTACAGCCTCCGTCAGCTTGACCGTGGGATGGCTCTCTCCCATGTCACCTGGCAGAGGTACAGTCGATTGACCCCGGTGGTCACCATTTCATTCTTGCCGGTAGTAACATCCGGCTAAAACACAGAGCACCTCTGGCCCCTTGATGCTGAAAGACTCCCCATCTGTGCACTCAGCAGGAGCAGCCATCCAAGGCCCCATAGCCCCAAGTATCCCCCATGGGAGCACCGTGCTAACATGGAAACCCGAGACAGGCAGGCAGAGGCGTGTTGAAGGAGGGGATATTGTAGCTGCAATAATTACAGTGCTCTAGTAGCTGCCAGGAGACCTTAGCATCATGCTTCTGCTTGCTGGGACACGCCAGCCGCAGGCTCGCTGCTACAACGAAGGGGGAGAACCGTGCAAGTGCCTCTTAACAACATGAATAACCTATAATTGTTCAAGTAGAAACACGCTGCGCGGGAAAAGTCATTTGTAAGGAAGTCTACAGGCTTAGCTCACTGGCAGCCCACTCCTGCCCCTGCGGAAGCGACCAGGCGCTTTGCCAGAGCTCCTTGCGGGAGCCAGACTGGGCTCTTCGTACCTTCGGGAGCTGCCTGGTTAGAGCCAGGACGAGAGCTGTCCCGTCTGTCGGGGAGAAAGGGTTTGAATCCTTTATTGGACGCGACTGATTCTAAATGGGGAGAGAGCAAAAGAAAACAGAAGCTTTCCAGACTGAGGGGGGCTTTGCTCCCTGATTTTCTTGCCCTGTTTCTAGCCGGGGCACTTGGCTGGGAATTTTTTCCCTCCTCACTAAAATTCATGCCCGAGGTGGCATTTCTTGACTTGCGTGAGCTCAGCCTAACTCGTGCGAGTAGCCAGTGATGTGAGTAAGATTTTGGTAAGATCAGACCCTGCATTTTGTTATTGAGGAACCTTCCCGGCAATGCCTAGAGGACAGTAAATTCATTCGTGGAGCAGAGGTTTAAAAAGCGCCGCCTCTGTTTTCTCAGGAGGCCTCCCTCACAAGGCATCCCTGATCCAAAAGGTGCCATTTTGATTTTGCTCTTTTACGAGATGCCCCAGGAAAAGCCATAACACAAAGCTCAACGCGTATGTCTAGACTACATTGTTTTTTCGAAAAAACTTCACCTGCATCCACACTGCAATCGCATTCTTTGGAAATTAAATCGAAAGAAGGCAGGTGTTTTTTCAGCGTTGGTAAACGTCAAATTACAAGGAAGAATGCCTTTTTCAAAAGAGCTCTTTCAAAAAAAGGTGTGTGTGGACGCAGAACAGGGACGTTTTTCGAAAGAAGAGGCAGTCGAAAAAAGCACAGGTGCCCGGGTGGCCATTCTGTGAATAGCAATCAGGGCTTTCTTTCGAGAGAGCGTCCGTGCAGTCTGGACACGCTCTCTCAAAAAAGCAGGTTGCTTTTTCGATCGGGTTTCGAGGTGTGAATGCTCTCTTTCGAAAGAAGCTTGCAGCCAGACATACCCAAAGGGAGACTTGGACCAGTGCGTGCCAAAGCGTCTTTAATTATGGGACACAAACAGTTCCAAGAAGCAAACACTTGTGTTTGGAACCCCCAGATCTTCACAGCTAGCTCTGTAGGTTGTATTTGCCAATAACGCTGTATACTGGATGTGGCTCCTGGCTTGCCTGGATCTGACCCTGAGTTTCAGGACTTCCCCCTGCCAGCATTGGGGAGTCGGTGTTGGGGCTCCAGCCCTGAGACCACCAGACCTCCCACCACTAAGCCTGTTTCCCAGCAGCCCTCTCCCACACACTGAACCCCTCATTGTTGGCCCCCCATCCCAGATCATAGGAGGCCCACAAAATCTACTAGCTCGGCCACCCCTAGGTGTGCAGGGGGGATGTGGGGAGTGTCTTCCTGCTTTCCAGTTGAGGGCTGTATCAGTGAGGTGGTTTTTTTCTTCTCGCCTTTGTACAGCCCCCAACTGATATTTCTGTGAGTCAGTGGCCCCTAACCAAACAAGGTTCCCTGCCCCTGCTTTATAAGAAGCATTAAGGGGCATGATCCCCTTGAATATCACTGTACTCTGCAATATTTGCCCCTTCTCTGCTACAAATCACACAGAGGGTTACTATAGCAGAAAGTAGCAAGGGGGAATGCGGTTCTTTGTGCTTTTTTCTATTTCTTTGTGCACCTCTTAGCACTGTGTGTCCTCAGTTTCCCCATTGCCCCCGAACAGTTAGAGTGAGTTAGGCACACAGTCATGCGATGAGTTATTTGGTCCTGCCATGAGGGCGGGGGACTGGACTCGATGACTCTCGAGGTCCCTTCCAGTCCTAGTATTCTATGATTCTATGATTCTATGCTAGTGCAGATCCCTGAGCCCATGAAGAGCCACTCCGATGCCAGGTTCTGGTGCACAGTCGTGCAATGAGCTATGCTAGTGCAGATCCCTGAGCCCATGAAGAGCCACTCAGAAGCCAGGCCCTGGTGCACAGTCGTGCGATGAGCTATGCCAGTGCAGATCCCTGAGCCCATGAAGAGCCACTCAGAAGCCAGGCCCTGGTGCACAGTCGTGCGATGAGTTATGCTAGTGCAGATCCCTGAGCCCATGAAGAGCCACTCCGATGCCAGGTTCTGGTGCACAGTCGTGCGATGAGCTATGCTAGTGCAGATCCCTGAGCCCATGAAGAGCCACTCAGAAGCCAGGCCCTGGTGCACAGTCGTGCGATGAGCTATGCCAGTGCAGATCCCTGAGCCCATGAAGAGCCACTCAGAAGCCAGGCCCTGGTGCACAGTCGTGCGATGAGTTATGCTAGTGCAGATCCCTGAGCCCATGAAGAGCCACTCCAATGCCAGGTTCTGGTGCACAGTCGTGCGATGAGCTATGCCAGTGCAGATCCCTGAGCCCATGAAGAGCCACTCCGATGCCAGGTTCTGGTGCACAGTCGTGCGATGAGCTATGCCAGTGCAGGTCCCTGAGCAGCCACTCGGAAGCCAGGCCCTGGAATCGACCTATGTGCACCGCAGCATTGGAGCCTAAGTCAGAACCTCCGTGTCTGAAAAGACCCTTCGCATCAGCCGCAGGGGAGCAAGCACTTAGAAAGGAAACGTTGGGGCTCAGCTGTATGTGGACGAAAACATTGTCCTCACTCTGCGTGTGTAAGCAACAAGTAGCCAGAGGCAGTTTTATTACGAGCTGCAGCAAGGGAAAAACGGGTTCGGACGGGGGGGGGGGAGCCCCCCTAGCTCCCTCCTCCGAGGCAGATCTTCGAATACAAGCAATTATGAAGCAGTTTCTATACTGTCCATTAGATATAATAACAATAACAATTAGTCTCCTTCCCATTCCAAACACCAGTGGCTAACAGTTATTTAGTTCCACCCAGATGCTCCTTATCTCAAGGTCCCTGCCAGAGTCAGCGTTCTGTCCTTATCTCCGTATGGAGGCGAGAGGCAAAGGCAGCGTCTAATTCCAGATCTCGCGTTGTCAGGCCACAGACTTAGCCTGACTCTTGCTCTCTTGTTAACAAGACCAAGATGGCTGCACACAAATTCCCTTCTTCCCTTTTCCTGCCTCCACATGTATGAGGGAGGGGCAATCTTTATGGTTAGTCAGTTGAAAAAGACCCAGGTTGGCTGAATCTCTCCAGTTACTGTATCCTGAGTGCCCCTCCCAAGCGAAGAACCGTGGGTGGAGCTGAGTTCCTCCATGGCTCTTGTACTGCGTGATGCCGTATTCTGGGACCTTCACATCAATAGCTAGAGTAAAGTCAATTCGTTTGTGGAGCAGAGGTTTAAAACCCCCCAACTACTCTGTATTCTCATTAGATCCCTCTGCTAAAGATGTTGGCGTCACTGATCTATAATGAGTAGGGTTGAGGAAACGACTCCCCCCTGATCCTGTGTCTTATAGGAATGGGCCCCAAACCAGCCGGAGGAAATACAGCTCACACCTTCCACATCATCCGGTGGAGCTGACCGCTCAGTGTCAACATTCTTATGCTCCCAACGGTTGCCCAGCTAACCCAGATGGCTCCATTATAAATCAGATTCTGCTATCCTGGCTCACACTGAGGGCACGTCTTCACTCGCCATGCCGGAGATCAATGTTCTGGCATTCGATTTAGCGGGTCTAGTTAAGACCTGTAAATCGAACACTGAAGGCCACTCCAGCCGGTGCCTCTACTCCTCACAGTCGTGAGAAGTAAGGGAAGCCGATGGGCACGTTTGCTCCCATGGACTGCCCCCTGTTAAGAAGGTGTCAAGCTGGAGCTGCAAACCTTAAGCCGACCTTCCAGGTCTAGTGTAGACACGGCCTGAGTAATACTTTACTCCACAAATGGCTCCACTGAGTGCCACTTCTGAAGTAAGGGACTGCTCAGTGTGAGGAAAGGTGCCAGAATCGGGCTCTGATCGAGTAAAATATTTGTCCCACGAAGTCTCATTGTCTCACCACATCAGATATCTCATCAGATTATGGCTTCAGGCATATTTTTGCCTGGGAAAGTTTTTAAGGGAGATACTCATTAAATAAGGTTTAAGAACATAAGAATGGCCGTACTGGGTCAGACCAAAGGTCCATCTAGCCCAGTATCCTGTCTGCTGACAGTGGCCAGCACCAGGTGCCCCAGAGAGGGTGGACCGAAGACAATGATCAAGCGATTTGTCTCCTGCCATCTCTTTCCAGCCTCTGACAAACAGAGGCCAAGGACACCATTTTATCCCCTGGCTAATAGCCTTTTATGGACCTAACCTCCATGAAATTATCTAGCTTCTCTTTAAACTCTATTATAGTCCTAGCCTTCACAGCCTCCTCTGGCAAGGAGTTCCACAGGTTGACTACACGCTGTGTGAAGAAGAACTTTCTTTTATTAGTTTTAAACCTGCTACCCATTAATTTCATTTAGTGTCCTCTAGTTTTTCTATTTAGGGAAATAATAAATAACTTTTCTTTATCCGTCCTCTCCACACCACTCATGATTTTATAGACCTCTATCATATCCCTGTGAGGAGTGAGGATTGTGAATGCTGCCGTGGATGAAAACATCCGAGATGCCTGCTGCAACTTATTTATAAATGATCTAGAGAAAGGGGTAAAGAATGAGGTGGCAAAATTTGCAGATGATACCAAACTGCTCAAGATAGTTAAAGACCAAAGCAGCCTGTGAAAACTTCAAAAAGATCTCACCGAACTAGGTGACTGGGCAACATAATGGCAAATTAAATTTAATGTTGATAAATGTAAAGCAATGCACATTGGAAAAAATAATCCCAACTCTACATAGAATATGATGGGGGCTAGTTTAGCTACAACTACACAAGAGAGAGATCTTGGAGTCACTGAGGAAAGTTCTCTGAAAACATCCCCTTATTGTGCAGCAGCAGCAGCCAAAAAAGCAAATAGAATGTTAGGAATCATTTATAAAAGGGATAGAGAATAAGATGGAAAATATCTTATTGCCTCTGTATAAAACCATGGTACGCCCACATCTTGAATACTGTATACAAATGTGGTCGCCTCATCTCAAAAAAGATCTATTGGCATTGGAAAAGGTTCAGAAAAGGGCAACAAAAATGATGAGGGGTTTGGAACGGGTCCCATATGAAGACACATTAAAAAGACTGGGACTTTTCAGCTTAGAAAAGAGGAGACTAAGGGGGGGATAAGAGAGAGGTCTATAAAATCATGACTGGTATGGAAAAGTGATTAAGGAAAAGTTATTTACTTATTCCCACAATGTAAGAACTAAGGGTCACCAAGTGAAATGAATAGGAAGCAGGTTTAAAATAAACAAAAGGAAGTTTTTCTTCACTCAGCACACAGTCAACCTGTGGAACTCCTTGCCAGAGGATACAGTGAAGGCGAGGACTTTAACAGGGTTCAAAAAAGAGCTAGATAGATTCATGGCGGTTAGGTCCATCAATGGCTATTAGCCAGGATGGGTAGGAGTGGTGTCCCTAGCCTCTGTTTGTCTGGAGGGGAGGGATCGCGTGAGGATTGCCTGTTGTGATCCCTCCCTCTGGGGCACCTGGCATTGGCCACTGTCGGCCGACAGGACACTGGGCTGGATGGACCTTTGGTCTGACCCAGTCTGGCTGCTCTTATGTTCTTATGCTGCTTCTGTATTGTCATGGCCCCGTCTGGGACACATAACAGGCTTCTCCTGCCCCCCTCTTGAACGGAAAACCTCCCCCGCTAGGCCCCTAACTCTGTGCACACACAGTGATGCACCCACGGGTCTGGCTGCTTCACTTGTTCTCTTGGCACTTCAGCCCTGCTTCAGTCTCGGGGAGGAGAGCAGGATCCTCTGTCTGTTCTTGACCAAGCCCCTTCCCCTCCCTCGGCCGAAGTCCCTGCCTCTTTCCACCCGAATGGCCTCCCGCCACGTCCTCCCAGCGGTGCGGAGAAGGGCAAAGCGTCATTCTTCATGAGGCAACACATGGAGAAGAGCTCCGACCGGCCTCGCTTAGAACCCTTCGCTCCATAGGGCTCCGCCGCTCGGCTGCGTGGTGTCAAAGCACCCTGCCAGCCAGGTTTGGTCTCCGCTTTCACTTGAACAGTGCTCAGAGCTCCTGCCCCTGGATCGCGTCTCCCTCCTCAAACCTCCTCCTTCCCTCCTCAAAGTCTTGGCTGTCTCCTTCCAGCTGCGCTTTCCCCTCCTCTGTGGGCTTCTTTGCCTCTTCTCCGCAGCCTTTGTCTGCCTGGCAGACGGAGCAGGTGGATGGCAAAGTGCTACCTGTGGTATTTCGCCAGCCCTTTGGCCGTGGCCTCTCTTCTTGTTATCCCTGTTATAATGTAGCCAGGCCCTGTGGGAACCTCTTACTGCTGCTGGGGGGTGGAGGGGAATGCCCACGTTGTACTGCAGGGCACAGGCCATGGGCTGATGAGCACAGAGGATTCCTAGCACCCTGGTGTAGAACAGAGGAGCATGTGCAGAGGGTGTAGCTAACAGCCAGTGCATGTTAGCACTAGCTTCATGGAATGAGCTGTTAGTAAACATTTGTACAAGCCCAGCTTAGGGACTCTATGTTATCTTGCCTAGCTCAGCGTGAGATGAGTCCAGCTGGTGCTGTCCATCACCCTGAAAGCATGGCAGGCTCACACGTGTAAAAATAAACACACCAAGACATGATCCTGTCGGCCTGAAATAAAGGTAGCACACGTGTGGAGCAGAGGACGACATTTCTGCGGGAAGCAGTAGCGTCTTATCGTCACAGCAGCCGGGACCCCAGGGTTCTACGTCTGGCTCTGCCACTGATTTGCTTTGTGACCCTTGGCAAGTCACTTAAATGCTCTACGCCCTGGCCTAAGCATCTGCAAAAGAGGCAGCACAGCGCTTCCTTACTTCATGAGCTGGGGGCTTGTGCCGCTCCGTTCATCCGTCTTGGTAAAGCCTCGCAAACTGCTCTGGCGGAAGGTGGTGTCATTAGAGATGTGATGTGAATTCCAACCCAGTTTCTAGTTTCTCGGAGAAGCAAAGACAGCAGATCCATGAAGTGGGTGGAGCAAAGTGGCCAGGTGACGTGTCAGGACATTGGCTGGATACCACATATTACAGGCTCTTGGCCTTGGCCCTGCATGATGGACAAGGCGTGGGAGCTCGTGTCTTTAATTGAACCAGCTTCAGTCGGGGGAGAGAAGTGGTGTCGAGCTTCCACGGAGATCTTCTTCTGGTCAAGCCTGCAAGCTTGCCTCTTTCACCAACTGAAGTTGGTCCAATCAGGGTGCGTCTACACTGCACCATTATTTCGAGATAACAATGCGAGCATCCACACAGCCATTCCGTTATTTCGAAATAATTTCGAAAAAACAGACGGCTTATTCCGAAATCTGTAAACCTCATTCTACGAGGGATAATGCCTATTCCGAAATAGCTATTTTGAAATAAGGCGTGTATAGACGACCCACTGCTGCTAGTTCGAAACAGCCCCTCCCCAGGGCCATTCTAAGTTATTCCTCCCCAGTGCCTCCGGGGGCTCTAAATGGAGATAGCACGTCTACATTAGGGGAGCCTGCCTCGGACTTATTTTCAGGCTTCCCTGCGGTGTAGATGTGCTGTTTCAAAATAAGCTATTCTGGAATAGTTTATTTTGAAATTAGTGTACAGTGTAGACATATCCTAAAAGACAGGCCCTCATCTGCCTTGTCTCACCCATATCCTGGGACTGCACAGCTGCTATACCGCTGCATTCTTCTCCCAGCAATTCAAATGACAGCGAAGCTCCTGAATGTGCCATGCAACCAGAGCTGCATCCTCTCTCATTTTTATCCTCACTAAAGACGTCTTTAAGTCCCCTTCCCTGTCGTCACCTCAAGCTTTTCACCTCTCGAAAGCAGCGTCCTAGAAGTGTTGTCCTGAATACTGGGTTATTGGTCTACAAGATCATGGGGTGGTTGGTATTGAAATTATTATTATCAATATTTGGTTCTTTGAACTACTAAGACTCAACCCACCTCCTCCCATAAGAAGAGACTAGACAGTGTGCGCCTGCCCGGCTGTTGAAGGGTTTCATTCAAACGCCCGAGCTCCTGCAGTTTGCTGCTTCTCCGCCCACCTGTATTTGCACCTGCAGGTTTCACAAGTACATTGTTCGTTGTGTTCAAGGAGGAGGGCCACCTTGTTTGTACCTTAATGAGAAAAAATAGTGCATGCTGCCCTTTTGTGGTGATACCTAGACCCCCTTGGGGCCCACAGATGTGACTCCAGGGGCTTATTTCAAATAGAAAATATTGGGCTGTGGTTTTGATTGACACTGCAGGTCAAGGCACAGCAAAATACTTGCACTGTGGACTGGGTTTTTTTTTGCAACAGTCCATAATGGTGTATGGGAACAGAGATGGGCTTAAACTGCAGCAAGGGAGGTTTAGGTTGGACATTAGGAAAAACTTCCTAACTGTCAGGGTGGTGAAACACTGGAATAAATTGCCAAGGGAGACTGTGGAGTCTCCATCATTGCAGATATTGAAGAGCAGTTTAGATAGACATCTATCAGGGATGATCTAGACGGTGCTTGGTCCTGCCGGGAGGGCAGGGGACTGGACTTGACGACCTCTCGAGGTCCCTTCCAGTTCTACTATTCTATGATACTCAGGCTAGGGAATTGCACATGCAAGAGCAATTGCAACAGGAGAATGGTTATCTGATCGATGCAAGCACAAAAGTACACTAGGATTTTGGAGATGCGTGTTGAGATGGGTTAAAACCACAGGAGTCCCCATGGGGGTTGTCCTGCAATGTGCCGATCATGCCACAGACTGTCTGGGGCTCCCCCCCCCCCCACTGTCCTGCTGGGCCTGGTCCTCTGGCCTCTTCTAGACACAGCACAGAGTTGGGGTTACTGCCCCCTTCAGAGCAACGCAGGCACTGAACCAGACAGAACAGCTCTGGGAGGACTCAGTTCTAAGGGCTCAGCACCCAGGAAACCAACCCCCAAACGGGACCAAACCCCCAAACAAATCCATCGTACCTCGTGTAACAGTTTTACACAGTGACAGCAAAAAGCCAGCCCACTTTATCAATGAAAGAGAGAGGTGCACAGTGGTTGCTTCCTCCCAGGTAACAATTATTTACACTGGGTCTGATAATACACAGAAGGCTGTGTCTAGACTGGCCAATTTTTCCGGAAAATCAGCCGCTTTTCCGGAAAAACTTGCCAGCTGTCTACACTGGCCGCTTGAATTTCCGCAAAAGCACTGACTTCCTACTGTAAGAAATCAGTGCTTCTTGTGGAAATACTATTCTGCTCGGCTATGTCTAGACTGGTATGATTTTCCGGAAAAGTTTTACGTTAAAAGCATTTTCGGAACAGAGCGTCTAGATTGGCACGGAGGCTTTTCCGCAAAAGCACTTTTTACAGAAAAGCGTCCGTGGCCAATCTAGATGCGCTTTTCCACAAAAAAGCCCCAATCACCATTTTCGCGATCGGGGCTTTTTTGCGGGAAACAAATCTCAGCTGTCTACACTGGCCCTTTTGCACAAAAGTTTTGCCCGAACGGGAGCAGCATAGTATTTCCGCAAGAAGCACTGATTTCTTACAGTAGGAAGTCAGTGCTTTTGTGGAAATTCAAGCGGCCAGTGTAGACAGCTGGCAAGTTTTTCCGGAAAAGCGGCTGATTTTCCGGAAAAACTGGCCAGTCTAGACACAGCCCTCCTGTTCAGGCAAAAGTCCCTTTTGCGCAAAGCTTTTGCACAAAAGGGCCAGTATAGACAGCTCAGATTTGTTTTCCGTAAAAAAGCCCCAATCGCGAAAATGGCGATCGGGGCTTTTTTGTGGAAATGCGCGTCTAGATTGTCACAGACGCTTTTCCGCAAAAAGTGCTTTTGCGGAAAAGCGTCCGTGCCAATCTAGACGCTCTGTTCCGAAAATGCTTTTAACGGAAAACTTTTCTGTTAAAAGCATTTCCAGAAAGTCATGCCAAGCTAGACGCAGCCAGAAGTGTTTCTATTAAGTATAAAACGTAGGATTTAAGTGGTTGCAAGTGAAAACAGTCAGATCAAAATAATTTCCTAAATTAAAATGATCTATTAGGGATGATCTAGGCAGTGTTTGGTCCTGTCATGAGGGCAGGGGACTGGACTTGATGACCTCTCAAGGTCCCTTGCAGTTCTATGATTCTATGATATTATGGAAAAATGCTTAGCTAGTTCTAATCCACTAAGAAACATGGTACGTGCAAGTTCTTAACCTAAATAGCTGTTCTCATTACAGGTAAAAACTTCAACTTAATAAAGAGAAATGCAAAGTGCTCCACTTAGGAAGGAACAATCAGTTCCATACATACAAGATGGGAAGCGACTGTCTAGGAAGGAGCATGGCGGAAAGGGATCTAGGGGTCATAGTGGACCACAAGTTGAATATGAGTCAACAGTATGATGCTGTTGCAAAAAAAGCAAATATGATTCTAGGTTGTATCAACAGGTGTGTTGTAAGCAAAACTCGTGAAGTCATTCTGCCGCTCTACTCTGCACTAGTTAGGCCTCAGCTGGAGTACTGTGTCCAGTTCTGGGTGCTACATTTCAAGAAAGATGTGGAGAAATTGGAAAGGGTACAGAGAAGAGCGACAAGAATGATTAAAGGTCTAGAGAACATGACCTATGAAGCCAGGCTTCATGAACTGGGCTTGTTTAGTTTGGATAAAAGAAGATTAAGGGGGGACATGATAGCGGTTTTCAAATATCTAAAAGGGTGTCACAAGGAGGAAGGAGAAAATTTGTTCCTCTTGGTTTCTGAGGACAGGACAAGGAGCAATGGGCTTAAAGTGCAGCAGGGGAGGTTTAGATTGGACATTAGGAAAAAATTCCTAACTGTCAGGGTGGTCAAATATTGGAATAAATTGCCAAGGGAGGTGGTGGAATCTCCCTCTCTGGAGATATTTAAGAACAGGTTAGATAGACATCTGTCAGGGATGGTGTAGACGGAGCATGGTCCTGCCTTGAGGGCGGGGGGCTGGACTCGATGACCTCTCGAGGTTCCTTCCAGTCCTATGATTCTATGATTCTATAAGTCAGAGTTGGTCTTTGCTCTAGCTTGGGTCTATAGCTTTTCAGAGCTCTTCACGTATCCTTTTAGGGTGGGCAGGCTGTTTCACAGGCCAATTGAAGAGAAAAGCTGATTGTTTCTCATTGCTTAAATAGATTTTCCCCCAGATCGGGAATCTTTTGTTTGGCTCCTCCCATCCCATGGAAAAATACCAGGTTCAGGATGGATTCCAGCACCAGATGGCATGGTCACATGTCTTTTTAGGACCAATCACTGTTTGGGCTTACAAAACAAACAAGACTATTCACAGGTTGTTGTTTTGATCACCGAGCCATTAAGTTGCCAGGGCATCAGTATTGGCCCTCATTAGCACAGTTAGCATTATAATCAGATTCTCCTACTTCATATTTCTGTCTGAACCAGGGGTAGCTCCACGGATCCTGGGCTTGTCGGCCCTGGCTTTCTACCCCATGTTCCTGATGGGATTGAGGAGCCTGCAAGGGTACTGAGCTATAGTTCCATTACGTTGTCTAGCCAGGCGTGAAGTGCATCTCATGAAGGTGTCTCCTGGGGAGTTGGCTCAGTGTGCCAGCCCCTCTCGTGTCTCCGGAGGAGAGCAGGCTAAGTCTGAGCTAGCACATGTCAGCGGGTGTTTGCGGCAAACCTGCCCAAGACGAGCTTGCCAGTGATTCGTTGGGCACACAGCCTTTTCCCCATGGCACGTTCCATTCCCCCATGGCATATTGCTAGGCTGTGAGCAGTTTGGAAGAAGGATAGGCGGAGCAACTTAATGCCCTAAAAAATTTTGAATATGAACTTAAGAAATGCTAAACAAATGAGTCTGCATCCGCAAAAACAATGAGGAGTCCTGTGGCATCTTACAGACTAACATTTATTTGGGCATCAGCTTTCGTACCGCTTCGTCAGAGGCCTGGTCAACTCCATGCACCTGGCAAAGTGGTTTTACCCACAAAAGCGTATGTCCGAATAAAGCTGTTAGTCTTTCGGGTGCCACAGTGGTTTAAAGAAGTGGGGAAATGTGGTCTATTTTCCCACTAGGTCCAATTACTAGTGTGCAGTAAAACTGTGAAGACTTGAAAGTTGTCTTCATACATTTCTCTGCTTTGCTTTGGTCTAGAAGTGTTTATACACAACTTCAGCTACAGTAACTGCATAGCTGAAGTCGAAGTAGCTTAACACGGCTTTAGGTGCTGTCTACGCTGCAGGAAGTGGAAGGAAGGACACTCGTCCTTCAACTTTCCATACTCCTTGTGAAATGAGGGTTTCAAAAGTTGGAATAAGAAGCCCGTTATTTCGAAATTATTTCAAAATAACAGGCTTGCTGTGTAGACACATACTCTGTTATTTCGAAATAAGTGTGCAGTGTAGACATTGGTGAAATGTCCTTGGAATGGAGGGGTTGGAACAATTTTTAGAATGGGGGTGCAATTGAAACACAGTGTCAACCCTGTATCTTTGTGGTATCTCACCAGTTCTGTTTGCAGAACTAGCCATATTCAACTGGCCAAATAGCCACATGTGCCTAGTGGCTAGCATGTTGGACAGCACGGCTTTATATAGCGGAAACCATTTCAATCCAGGTAGTGCTTCAGCACCCCAAAAACCTCTAGTGCCAGCACCCATGGCTGGGAACAGGCACAGCAGGGAGACGTCTCACATCCTGGGTGAAGCCAGGTCAGGACTCCTACCGGGGTGGCCTTTCTCACCAGGGTGTGCTGTTTCTGCTTCCAGTCCTGACGGAAACGAGGGACAGGGGCAGATTGCGTTGGGGAGGGAGGGTTAGGGTTAGCAACATTCAGATCTGCACACGGACGTGGTTCAGGGTCGTTTCTAGGAGGGGAAGACATTTCTGGTAAAATTCTCACCCTCTCCAAACCCAGACCTAATTTTTAGCAGCCAGGAGTCCTACAGCCTCTTTCTCAGATTCTGCCAGTGCTTGGTAGTGAAAAGATGAAAACGGAAAAGACACGGGGCCGCTTTGGCCACAGCATTGATTTCCAGCAATTATTCAGCGCCGTTGGGCTAGGAATTGATCCTTCCCTGGACAGATCTTGTTCTGCCACAATACCTGGGGGGTTGTGAGGCTGACAATGCACCTGGGATTGCGGGTTAATAATAGGGCTTATTCTTAAGGCGGAATCTCATGTTATAAAGTCCAGGAGCGACCAGGCAAGAAGATACTAATCCCGTTAGAGTGCAGAGATGGCTAATTATGCCACACGGGTGGTGTGGTGTGGAGTTAAATGCTATAGCTGGGTTAACAGTTGGATAACTGTATGGCCCATGCGCATCTGTGGCTCTCCCTGCTAAGAGGCAGGGCATCAGAGCTCCCACTTGCGGCTGTAAGCTGGTCACCCGGGCCCTACATGCAGAATTGCCAGAGATCTGGTGAGTCTTTCGTCTCCTTCTGAAGCAGCAGGGAGAGGCCTGCTGCAGGCAGGTGATGGGCTAGTGGTTGTAGATGGCGGTGGATGGCTTTTGCAGCGGAGAGCAGACCGTCCCCTTCCTTGGAGGGTGGTGCACACAGGGAGCATTGGAGGGGCATCTTGTTGCGTCCCCAATGGGCTGCTCTATTCAAGGAGCCTGACTGTTGTGCTGCTCTCTGCTGGGGACACTAATCGGGGGACTTGACACCCGTGCTGTGGACCGTGGCGCTCTTCCTCTGTCCACCTCTACTTCCCCTCTCGCTAGGAATCACCCTCGCTCCCAAGCGGGCCTCTGCCCTGAGGCGCTTTCCTGGACCACCCTGTCCATTGACTTGTCTTGAGCCAGCCCTAACAAGGCCTCTGAAGCCTTTCACAACTAGACGGGGGTTTCCTCCGGCCTCAGAAACTGGAAACTCCAGAGTCAAGGCCCCTGAGTGGGGCAGAGGTCTGTCAGAATCCAGACACGGCTCAGACGGTGAATGCCTCAGGGTTTGCCTCCAGCCACACCGTTGTTTGTGCCCATAGTTATTTTTTCATCTCTTTCCTGGGCGGCTGGCAGGTGAGACCTGTCACCATGACCATTCACGAGCTGCATGTGACGTGAAGGACTCTTGTAGTCTGGGTTCATGTTGGAAGACAATTAACAGTGTTGACGTGCAGCTGGGTAAAGAGAAGTCTTGGGATGGTTCTAGTCAGTTCTTTGGTAAGCTCTGGGGGTGGGCAGGTGGGGGCTCAGGCTTGTTAAGGGAGGGTAATGACATAAGGATGGATATGGGGGAGGAAAAGTTGGGTTACTGGTGAGGGAGAAAACCCAGGGAATCAGCCACCCATCAGCACCTACCTCGCTGTTCTGTGGCTCTGAACCTCCAAGAACTCCCTAACTATGAATGCACGTGTCTGCTCTTCCTCGCAGTATGTCCCTGGCTTTTACTCTTTGGTTAATGGACCCTGTGCTGCTATTTAGCTTGGGCTACCGTGTTGGAACAGGTGTGTGGCTGGGAACGTCCCTACTGATTCCTGAGCAAGACAAACTGCTCCTTTATCTCCCAGAGATAGGGATGTATCCCTCTTGGTTCCTTGCGAGATGGTTTCCTAGATCTGTAACCCCATGAGCTCACTGTGCCTCTTTCTGCATTGTACTCTTAATCAACACCCGCCCTTCAGAAGCAAAGGAAGGGAACTCTGTGGGTGTCATATGGAGAACAGACCAGAGGAAGAAACTAAAAACAACCCTCACCGTATATAATATTCATGGGTGGCGAGGAGGGAGTGAGAGAGAGAGATGAGGAATAGATAGAGTGGGCATGTATAGGGATGGAGAGAGAGAGAGATTGGGTTTATGGGGATAGATAGATAGATAGATAGATAGATAGATAGATAGATAGATAGATAGATAGATAGATAGATAGATAGATAGATAGATAGATAGATAGATAGATAGATAGATAGATAGATAGGGTATGGGGTGGATAGATAGATGATCCATCAAAAGAATAAAGGCCAATGTCTACATTTGCCGAGCTCCAGAACCACAGTACTTGGGTTAGTTCAAATCTAGCTGCCTTGTTCTGCTGATAAAAGGTGCAGCTCAAATGGCTTTTAGCTCCATTGATCCTCTAACAAGCAGCTTTTGGGCATTAAATCCAGCTGAATTTAATTCTGGGGAAGGACCCTCAGGCTCCCCCTCGGTGGGGACATTTGGTACAATCCAATACATCATTGGGCAAGCCTCAGCCTGCCCTATGTTTTAATGAATAGTCATGAGGGAGAGAAAGGGGTGGGCCTGAGTTTTGTTGTTAGATGCAGATGACAGAACTAAGGGAGATGGAAAAAGCGAGAAAGCCAACAAACTGCAGACAGGTAGCCAGCCCAGCATCCCCGGGGCTACCTTCCTGGTCACTTGCCCTTGTCTTTATGTTCCATTATCGCATGCCGATTAATACCCTCTTTATTTTTTCCATCCTCCCCTGACCCCATGACTCCTGTGGCGGGAAAGTTCCTAGTTGTTTTTAAATTCCAAGAAGACTAAAATGCTGTATATTAGCGACCCCATGCAGCATTACACCACGGTAGGTGCTACCTTTTTTGAATGGCATTTGATTGATTACTTTTCCTCCAAAGGGAATGCCCTCCTCCAAGGAAGGCAGAAGGCTCTGCAGAATATGGCGCTCGTATTCTGGTTTCCTGACTTTTGTGCCCGTTGCTATGTGCTATCATTCGGGCAGGGTGACTCAAGGCAAGAAGGGGCTGATGTAGGACTGCAGTTGGGTGGGTGCTTGCTTACGTGCTCTTCTGCACATGCCACGGATCGGGTCCTTTCAGTACCAGGAGGCACTCCTCTGTTCTAAGCATCAGACAAGTTGCAACGTCAGAACGTTGCAAGATTCTACATCGGGATGGGGGAGGGGGTTTACAATGTTTGTCTACTTAGTTGGCATGTCTCTGGTGCACACTATTTATATCTGTGATGTGCATGGAGCTTTGCAAAATCTTCAACGTGATTTAAATCTTCAGCTGAGATAGCGGATGGAGGCTCCTGTGTCCCACCGGAATACATCCGCCCAAGTCTCTAGACCTTGCATTGTGATTTCTCCCGAATCTTTGAGCAATGACAGCTCTGAGCTGCAGTTTAGAGAAGCAGTCTGTCTTCAAACTTCTTAGCTACTCAGCAGCACCAAGGTGCTGGCGCATCCTTCATTTGGGACTTGCTCGTTTGCAGAAATCATGGGAACAATTGCATGCGTGTGTGTGTGTCCCTCGCACATTTCCAGGGTGGGAGATTATGACAATTAATGCTGGACATAGAGTCTCATCTCTATAAATTCAGCATAGTCTGTTAACAATATGATGCTCTTTTAATATACAAATTTTGTTTTGCTCTTCTTGTATTCAGGATATACAAAGCAAGAGTGCCCTTAATGTACATACAAGGTGAAGGAATGACACCTATTCCCAAATGTGTTTCCTTTTTAAATAACACAGAAATGTTTTCTGCGGACAGTTGTCTGTGGTATTTACTGATACATACATAAAGAGTGATACAGCGTTAGCAGTTCTTGATTGAAATTATTGAATTGCTTGTTTCTGCCTCCACATGTGGTGGAAATGCATGTGTTGGCTTGGTTTTGTATTGTAATTCTGTTACGCTTTGTGCCGTTCCTGCGATGATATTTCGATTTCATGTTTACATGTGGCTTTTTCTTTTAACTTGCAATCTAGTCATTCTCAAAAACCAGTGAAAGTTGTTTCGGGCACGGCAGCCGCCCCCGACACCCTCCGCTGACATTGGGGGATTTACAACCACAGTTTCCTATTTTTAAAAATAGTCTTGCGTCTTTCACTTGTTGCTTTGTGACTCGTTCACACAATCCCCACGGGAAATCAGCTATACAGGGGAAGAGGGAAACTGACTCTATCCAAAGTGCTTTCAAACGATGGAAAAAACATAATGGGAGGATAAGGGGGGCTGAAGGAAATACTTTTCCTAATCTCCATGGCCCCTTTTGGCACCTTTGTTCACTGTGTGTTATCTGGCTTTGTACTGGATTAATTTATTTAATTAACTTCTGCCAGTTTATGAGAGTGCTAAAAAGAGAACCCGTCTCTCTGCCTCATTTGCCCTGGAGAGAAATGAAAAATACAGCTTCAATGCGTCAATTTAAATGTAAAGCTCACCATAATCCCCATCTCTCAAACAAGTCTCCAACCCAACAATCACAATTGTCAATTGTTTCAGTGGGAGTGCTGACAAATTAGAGTGCTCCTCCGTATGACTCATAGCAGCAGAATCCAGCCCTTCCTTCTATAAGATGAGCTGTTTCTGTAACAATTGTAAGGAACATATGTTTGGGGAGAAGAGTGCATTTTAAAGGGACGGTGTGGCCGGTTCCATGGACCCAAGATCTCTGAGGGAGCTGAACACAGAGCTCTTGTTTTCAGAAAGGAAGAGCTTTACTTTTATCGGTGGTTGTTGTCTTTTGAAAAGAAGTGTGTCTTTTGCACTCCGCCCCAGTGCTCGTGACAATGGCTCACGCTGGAATAGCTGGCTGGAGGGAATCTTGCACTGTAAATACATAAATGCGTATTGTTGTTACATCTAATGAAGCTAGAGTGGTAGTTGCAGCAAATGAATCTAGAGTGGTAGCAAACATCCCTCGGAAAGCGCTTATAGAGCATACAGAACGGGTGCTTTGGAATTTCAGTATCTCACCCTTTGTTGTGGGGTATTTTGAAACACCAAGGCTGTGTCTAGACTGGCCAGTTTTTCCGGAAAATCAGCCGCTTTTCCGGAAAAACTTGCCAACTGTCTATACTGGCCGCTTGAATTTCCTCAAAAGCACTGACGATCTCATGTAAGATTGTCAGTGTTCTTGCGGAAATACTATGCTGCTCCCGTTCGGGCAAAGCTTTTGCGCAAAAGGGCCAGTGTAGACAGCTCAGATTTGTTTTCCGCAAAAAAGCCCCGATCGCGAAAATGGCAATTGGGGCTTTTTTGTGGAAAAGCACGTCTAGATTGGCACAGACGCTTTTCTGCAAAAAGTGCTTTTGCGGAAAAGCATCCTGCCAATCTAGACGCTCTGTTCCGAAAATGCTTTTAACGGAAAACTTTTCCGTTAAAAGCATTTGCGGAAAATCATGCCAGTCTCGACGTAGCCCAACAGTAATTTTGTTGCATATTTGTCTTCTGCAAAATATCCTGGCACAAAGAAAATATCTAGGCCTGGAAGCTTCTGTTCTATTGTGCTGTGATTTAGAATCACTCAGAACTATTACAGGTTCATAGAATCCCAGGGCTGGAGGAGACCTCAGGAGTTATTGAGTCCAGCCCCCTGCCCAAAGCAGGGCCAACCCCAACTCAGTCATCCCAGCCAGGGCTTTGTCAAGCCGGGACTTCAAAACCTCTAGGGATGGAGATTCCACCCCTCCCTTGGGAACCCATCCCAGGGCTTCCACACCCTCCTAGAGAAACAGTTTTTCCTAATCTCCAACCTAGACCTCCCCCATTGTAACTTGAGACCATTGCTCTGTCATCCGTCACTACTGAGAACAGCCTCTCTCCATCCTCTTTGGAACCCCCCTTCAGGAAGTTGAAGGCTGCTCTCAAATCCCCCCTCACTCTTCTCTTCTGCAGACTAAACAAACCCAAATCCCTCAGCCTCTCCTCGTAGGTTGAAGCTCTCTGATCCGGCACTCTTTGTTCCAGCAACATCCATGGTCCAGCATGATTGCAGTTCACCAGATGTTCACTTATCATGGGAGTGGCCAAGTTTCCCGCAGTCCCATAAAGTTTGTCCTGGCTCTCCATGTTCTGTGCTGTTATTTAGCTCTAATTATCCCCTCAATGTCTTCTCAGAGCAGTGACAGGGTTGGCCATATTGACCTCCCATGGTTGGGCAAATTCTCTGGTTCAGCACCGGTCAGGTCCTGAGGGTGCTGGACTGATGAAGCTCAACCTATATGCTCAAATTGGGTGGGGACATTCCTACTGGTAGACATTGGGACCTTTCTCCTAGCAACGGTTCACATAAGGGACTTTCATCTATTGCTAAGTGCTACAGGTCAGGGCTTAGCTCTGCATGCAGGTAGTGACTGACTCACAGGGTAATTATCCTTAAATTGTAAACTCGCTGGTGTAGGGACTGTGTGTTTGCCCAGCACCTAGCACCATGAGCCAGTGATCTATGACACTATGGCAAGGGATAAATAATAATAGTACAAATAAAATATTGCCCAATGGAAAAATGATTCTGGAACGTAGGGTGTATGGCCCCAAGCTGGAAGCCTTTTTTTCAGCTCCTGCTGTGATGGGGATGGCTGGTTAGAAAGGACTCCCTCTCTTGTGTGCTCCATCCCAATAACTCACCTGTGCTTTGGGGGAGCAGGGCACCTGGTGC
Source organism: Pelodiscus sinensis (assembly GCF_052426305.1). Classification (NCBI taxonomy): domain Eukaryota; kingdom Metazoa; phylum Chordata; order Testudines; family Trionychidae; genus Pelodiscus; species Pelodiscus sinensis. The sequence goes on along the minus strand of NC_143075.1, from coordinate 4,489,565 downwards.
CAGCGTGGCAGCCTTGGTGGAAGCAAGATGGGCGATATCTTTGTGAGAGAGGGAGCAGAAAGTGAGGCCCCTCCCTACAGGAGCAGCCTTGAGGGTAGAGAGGGGAGGTATAGGGACATAGAGAGGAGAGGTAGAAAGCGGAGGTATGGGGATTGTCTTTTCTCTTCCTCCATCCTCACTCCTCCCCGTGCAGGAGGTGTTTCAGGGGGGATGCTCAGAAGTAGGTCTGAAGCTACCGCCTAGGCAGGAGAGGACAGGCCAGCTGGCTGTGTCCATGGTGGGTGGAAGGTTGGCTTGGCTTTCCCAAGGGGGACATATGGGTTGGGGGAGCTGTGGTCACTTGCTGCTGCTCCCCAATTCCCATTACTGGACATTTTACTTATGGGTAAACTGAGGCTCAGTAAGGCGGTGTCACACAATCACATGGCGAACCAGTGGCGGGGGAAGAAACGGAGCCCAGGAATCCTGATTCTAACCATGGTGAACTTGCAGCATGGTTTAAGAGCTCTTCCTATTTTTGTAGAATTTTGCAGGCAACATTTTCAACAGATCCCTGGTTTCTGGATTTCTGCAGAGCTCTAGGCTCCATGGAAAAAGACACTGCCAAGACGTGAAATGCTGCGTGTTTATTTCCTATGATTCGGGATGTAACTACTGAATAAGGCACACTTCATCCTGTACCCCCAGTGATCTGAACACACATGGCAATTATTTTTGAAAGATGAATATTTATACACAGAACGGGAACTTGCAACGTCAGTTTGTTGGTTCTTCAGTGTAAACCAGGTATTTTCCGTTTGCTGCTGAGACAATAGATTTGATTTTCTTATTTGACAATTAATGTTTTTGGCAGGATGTTATCCGAGCGTTCCTTTATTACCAGGGATGGGAAACCTACAGCCCAAGGGCTGAATCCGGCCCCTGGCTTGCCTGGATCCAGCCCTCAAAGCTCAGGGCTCACCCGCCCCAGCATTGGAAAGCCCCACTCCAGTGCCTAGAGGGCAGTGTGATTAATCAGGTGATTAATCAGCCCCGCCCAGTCAATCAGCTCCATGAACAGAGCCCTGTGTATTATCTGACTTTGTGAAAGGGGGCCCACAAAATCTACTAGCTTGGGGCCCCCCTTTGCTCTGGCGTGCAAGGAGATGTGGGGAGGGTGTTTCTGCTTCTCAGGGGTTTTTTGTGTGATTTTTCTGTGGGTCAGAGGCCCCTTGACCCAAAAATGTTCCCCACCCCTGCTTTATTACTATACAACTAGTAAGAAAACAGTAGCTCTGTGCTTATCTGACTAACCATGCCATCATGGGCTGTAGGGACTGTGTTCTAGCTGTATTTTGATATCAGTGTAGATAACGTTTCTTGTAATTGTTTCTGGAATTATCGATAGTTCATGAGGTTCTTGTTTATCTCAGATAACCTATACAGCAGGCGAAATGCACACATGTAAGGGAAGAAGAGGGATGTATTTGCAAACACAAGTTAGATCTTGTTTGACATTCCATCTGTTAGTCACAGAATCCTGATGAAGTTGCGGGAGAGGTTGAGACCTGGAGGTCTTGCTTGGAAAAGCTGGATCACTTTTTTTTATGCCGTTATACTGTAAACCAGTAACTTTCCTTCAGGTGAGGTTAGGGTTCCAAGTTAAAACATGTCTCTTGAGTCTGGCGTCTGGATAGTTATGAGCGTTCCAGACTGACTTCGTTGGGGAACGCAGGGGTAGGGGGAGGGGGGCATGTGAAGAGCTGGCCCCGGGTGTCAGGTGAAAACATTCATTTCAAAAGGGCCATTTTACACCCTGAGCCATGATGTGTGATGGCAGGGACATCCCTTCCTCCCGGAGCAAGGGGGGGTGGCTTGAGAACAGCTCGCAGTGGCCCGGGAGGGTCAGGTACGGACAGATGGTGATTTTCACATCTAGATGGCTGGATCCAGTCCCGTTGAGGCTGGGAGTGAGTGGCAGTACTGACCTGCCTGTGGGCCATTTGGCAGCCCCGTGCAATGAGTTCTGAGAGCAGCAGGACACGCGTCCAATTCCCAGATGTCACTTACTAGCAACGCTGCCGGCTGGCTGAGCAGAAACCCCAAAGGATGGGGAGCTGAGGAGACAGACTTGGACAGGCCAGTGTGAACGTTGGGAAATGGAAACAGTTGTATGTTCCCTGGAGATGATTCCCTCAGAGGTAGCTTGGAGCTCACGTGAAGGACGCTATCTGAAGGAGGCAGGCACGCTCTGTGCTCTTCCGTTGTCTGGGTGAGCTCAGTCCCTCGGGTGAAAAAATGGAGAAACGTTTTGGATCACTATAGTCATAGAATCATAGAATCTAGACTTGGAAGGGACCTCAGAAGGCCATGAAGTCCATTCCCCGCCCTCACGGCAGGACCAAGTACCATCTAGATCATCCCTGATAGATGTCTATCCAACCTGCTCGTAAATATCTCCAATGATGGAGATTCCACAACCTGCCTAGGTAATTTATTCCAGTGCTTAACTACCCCTGACATCCTCACCAAAAAGAGACCCTGTGAAATTGAACAACTCCCTGAGGCTGGTCAGAGTTATTACCAATGATATCCTGGTTGTTCATGGTCTAAGTACAATTGACATGAATATGTGAGAACTTGCCATAAGAGAAAACGTGAAAAAGCTTATGGGATAACGGGTTACAAAATGCAGAGCAGTTTCCATTAAATATCACAGGGAGGAAATAGTGGGGAAATTCTGCAGAGATTCTTCCGGAGATTATGAGTTCAGGGTGTCCATTCAATGGGTGTGTCTCGTGGCCACTTTGCTGGAGTGTTGAGCCATCAGGTCCTCAGCTTAGCCAAAGACGAGGTTCCCCATGTAGACCAAACTTCTCTCAGACCCAAAACGATAATCTCAGGAGTGCGGGCTTTTTCATCTGTGATGTCCAGAGTGTCCTGGCTGCATCTGAATGGGAAGCGGCACAGGATGGAGAATTAAGATATTTCTGCTCTGATTCCAGCTGGCACCAAGAAACATGCTACATGGGTTTTTGTAGAAATATATATTTCTGGGTCTTTTAATTTTTTTCCCACCTCAGAAAAAGGCTGGATTTTTGGGCTGAGATTTGGATGAAGGATTAGGCCAGGAATTGTTTTCCCCAGAGGGGTTCTGCTACACTTACATGATATTTAAGGCCATCGGATTTACCAGATAGAGGAGAACAAATTCCGTCGTGTGCCATTGTGACACAGGCAGGACCAAACATGCCCTAACGTGCCCAGGCAGGCATATTGCACCTAGGTCTGGCCAGCTTCTTGGTACTTCACCAAAGCGGGAGAAAGCTAAGAACTAGCTGATCGTCATGGTTGTTGTGAGAAGTTTATACGGCCGATATTTTCAGAGCGATGGGAAATGTAGACTGTTGTGGTCCCAGATGGTTGGAGATGAAACATGTCACTTGAAAAGGGGCGGGTCTCAGCTAACTCAAGAAGAATGAGGATAAGCATCATCTGTTGACCCAGCCCAGCCTGAACCAGATGCAGACCAGAGCACCTACAAAGAAACAAAAACCCTCCAAGAGAAACCTCCGAACAGGGGACTCTCAAGGGCTGAGCAGAAGTAAATGAAAACAAAATGACTTAAAATCCACCTACCTGCCTCTTCTTATTCCAGTTATGTGCTTCTTCAGGAGAGGATCTAGTTAACTTAAAAGGGAAAAAGCCTTCCAGAGCTATCAGCAGAACACTGAACCTTGTGAAAGAGCCATTCGACTGGTAATGAAGACACTTCACAGCCCCAGGTATATACTGTCAGGCTATGTCTATACTGCGCCCGTTTGGCGCAAGAAATATGAAAATGAGGCAAAGCGTGGAATATTGCCATGCCTCATTTGCATAATTAATGAGCCTCTGTTTTTGCGCAAGAGGCTTTTGCACGAAAAGGAGTCGTCTGCATGACTCCTTTTTGCGCAAAACCCCCCTCTTGCGCAAGAGCTGTTTTTCCTGAAAAAAATGTGGAAGATTGGCTCATGCGCAAGAGGGGGGTTTTGCGCAAACACCGAGCCTCATTAATTATGCAAACGAGGCATGGTGATATTCCAGGCTTTGCCTCATTTGCATATGTTTTTGCACAAGAGGCTCTAGTGTGGACATAGCCTCAGTGTCTGAATTTGCTGTGTGAGTCGACAGGACCTTCGTTTACAATGTGCTTTAAAATGGTGCATTAGTGTGTTGCTGAAGAGTATAAAATCTCATCTCTAAAAAATCATCCCCCGCTTCAGCTGCCATCAGGCTTAGGGGTACCCATGTAACAGGCCTGTGTAGGGCCCCCTCCATTCTAAGGATGTCCCTGATTGAAGTGTTAATCCACCCTCACAAAGAGAAACAGGGACACACTGGGGGGTGAAGGAGTGAATAGACCGGTGTGGGCGTGTGTGTGATGGTGTGGGAGTGTGGGGTGGGAGTGCATGTGTGAAATGAGAAACAGGCTCTTCCTGTAACCATGCAATCATCATACCGGCAGGTATGTTAGCGACTGAGGAAGATGCTCTGTGGGCTGTATGCACCCAACATGGTGATGGATGGACCTGGCACCCTTGGGACATAGGACGGATAAGGGGGGCCCAGAATGTTAGCAGCTGAGGAAGATGCTCTGTGGGCTGTATGTATCAAGTTCACCATCAAGTAATTTGGATGCTGATTGTGGCATTCAAGACATCTCACTTAGGGGAATATTTACTTGTTCCTGCGTGAGACCAGGTGAAGGATTTTACAGAGTCCAGCAGTTCCACTTTGTACTGACAGAGGGCACTCTAATGACTCGAATGAGTGTCTTGAACAAACAGTAATAGAGATGCAGCCCTGTTAGTCTGGTGTAGCGGAAACAAAATACAGGACTATGTAGCACTTTAAAGACTAACAAGATGGTTTATTAGGTGATGAGCTTTTGTGGGCTGCCAGGGTCTTAACAAAGATGCTAATTATCTTCCCCATTACAAAGATAGCTTCCCCAATTATCACCTCTAATATCATTAGCTCACAGACATTTACTCTCCTCCCATCCTCCCTCTGTTCTGAACTTTGATTTGTCCTTTTCATATGTGTTCATTTTTTTAAATTGTATCCTTTGGTATATATGGTTGTGACAATTGTCTTCCACTATTTGATCTGAGGAAGTGGGTCTGGCCCACGAAAGCTCATCACCTAATAAACCATCTTGTTAGTCTTTAAAGTGCTGCATAGTCCTGTCTTTTGTTTGAACAAACAGTGTGGCTCTTTCCCTCAGTAAATTCCAACTTTTACCAGATAAAATTCCCTCCCTTCTCAGGGCATCAGTCTCTTAACGTTGTAAGACATTTGCCTTGGGGGAAATGACGCTATTTCCCCAAAGTAACCAACGCTTTCGCTCTGGAAAGCAGCTTTAATGCCATGACGAATCTGAGCAATAAACAACAACAAGAAGAAGTCTGTGGCGCCATGGTTTAGCCCGTCGGGCAGGCGTGAGGTGTTCTCTCCAGCCCTCGCCTGGATATTTTTGTATTTAAGAGTTTTACTTTCTTTTCCTGTGTGATCCCACACACAGGTTCATTGCATCCAGATTCACCCTGATTCTGAGGCTGTCTTATGCCCTGGGTGCATGCATGCCTCTCCTACCAGAGAGAGAGAGAAACTGGGGACGCTCTCATTTAAGCAAAGGATCTTTTGTCCTGTTCTGGTGAAATGCTGTGAAATCAACAGGAGTTTTCCACTGCTTTAAGGAGCAGGATATAATGATCTATTTGCAGCTAATACCGGCCCTGTCTGCATAGTTTCTGAGCACCTGAGGTCTATGATGAGGTGTGGTTGGCAACATCTGTTCCATAAAGCTCATTTGGTGGTCTGAATTGGCAGCAGTAGTGGTTGTATTCTGCCCTATTTTTCCTGGTCCCTATTCTTTGGATGGGCAGACCTCTGTTTCTCCAGATTGCAGCTGTTCCGACACATTAGGAATCATCTAGGTTTTAGAACAGAGGTGGGGAACCATTTTGGGGTTGGTGGCTACTGACCCACAGAAAAATCAGTCAGGGGCCGCACACAAGTGACAAGCAACAAAAAAACAAAAAACAAAAAACAAAAAACTGACATGGCCCCCGATTGAGGAGAAAGACAGTCCCCTCATTCCCCTCACACACCAGAGCCTGGGGGGTCCAAGCTAGTAGATTCTGTGTGCTCCAACCCTACAGGAAGATAGCGGTGTATGGCCTGGACCACTACTGAGGGCTCCCAAATGCTGGAGCGGGGGGGGGGGGGGGGGGGGGCGGAGGGAGCCTGGGGACAGAAGGGGCAAGTCGGGGGCTTGCCTCCCCCAATCCTACATTCACCCACTGCCCACGGACTCGTCTGGTGGCTGATCCATCGGGGGAGTGGCTGATCTACAGCTAGCAGTAGAGGCGTCCTTCAGGACCCGCGGCAGTCGCTCCTGATGCGGGACGTCCTACATTCCGTCCCCACAGATGATTCAGGGCGGTGCCTGATGTGAAGGAGCCTCCAGCGAACCCCGCCTCTGCCTCACAGTGATCACGAGGCCTTGCCGTTGTCCAGCAATTGCGTCTTTGCACAGGAAGTCCCACCCCCCGATCTGGGTAGCTGTGCGCACTGTATTGGAGTGGGTGGGCGTATGGAACGGAACGCAGCGGCCCGTCGCGTCCTCCCTCCAGAATCCTGGAGGGCAGAACAGACCCGGTGCAGGAGGCCTGGGAAAGGAACCGGTGGCTCAGCCCTTTGCAGGTTCAAGCACGAGGTGCCCAAAGGCCACGTGGCTGGGAAAAGACAGCCCTCCCCCTCAGAGCGGCGCGTAGACATCCCAGAGCTGTCTGTGCCATTCACCATTACTTGGCGCGCCCCCCCTTCCCCCCTGGCAGCATCTTCTGTTCCACACTGGAGCCGTCGTGGCCTTTGCTCAAGTCTACCTTTGACTTCATTGTTGGGAGGCTGCCAAGCTTCCCCTGGGCTGAGCCCAGAAGCCGTGTTTTGCAGCGTGCATGTACATGTACCGACGTCGCTGTCTGGCTCCGGGCCGGCTGCCGCGACCTGCAGATTGAGACTTTTCCAAGTTGTTTTCTCCTGAATTTCTGACAGCCCTGGCGTGGTCGGTGCTGCCTTGGGGGCAGCAGGATTCTCGTGACGGGTTCACCCACAGGTGTGTCCGAGTTTGCTGAGTTTTGGGTGGGGAACCTCAGGCCCAGGGGCTGGATGCGGTCCCCGGCTTGCCTGGATCTGGCCCCCAAGGATCAGCCCCCCCCACCGCATTGGAGAGCCCATGCTGGCACGCCAGCCTCACCACAGGGCTGGAGCGGACAAAATTTACTAGCCTGAGCCACCCTCAGCTCTGGTGTGCAAGGGGAATGTGAGGAGCAATGTGGGGACCTGGGGGACACAGCAGTGAAGCTTTTTTTTTCATTTCTCACTTGTGTGCAGCTCCCAATTGGTTTTTCTGTGGGTCAGCGGCCCCCGACCCAGAAAAGGTTCCCACCCCTGGTTTAGGGCCGCTGTGATCTTTCAGGATCTTCTGCGTGGGCTGCGGCTGGGCTGTGGGCGTTCCATCTGTCAGTGGTGGTGGGTGGCGCATGGTCGGCCTGTGATGTGTAGGCAACGGGAAGAGAGGGACACGGGAGGGAGAGTTTGGCTAATCGGGGCCACTTCTCTGATGGGAACAGGCAGGAAAAAATGAGGAAAGTGAAATCAGTCTGGGAGAAGGGGAAGGAAGAAGGAAAGGGGCGTGAAGCTGGGGAGGGAAAGTCGGGCGTGAAGGAAGCAATATGGTGCCTTCCAGTGCTTTGGATGATGATACAACCAAACATAATTCACCAGTTATCACCAAGCCGTTGTGACAAGCGGGCCCCACAGCAAACCAGGCGGGCCCCACAGCAAATGATTCAGCATATTTAGTTGATGGACAGGAGGCAAACCCAGGAGTCCCGACTCCAGCCCTGTACTTGGGTCCCCAGCCCACACTACTTCCCTCTGTTACCCTTCGATGTGTGTCTCCACAGAGCAGCCGGCCACCGCCCGCCGGGCTGCCCAGATCCGATAACAATGGATCCAGGCGGTGGGGCCCAGCGTGAAGGCCGCTCTTTGCAGCGGGGGGAGCCCTGGAGAAGCCTTTGCTGGGTACATGTGATACCAGTACTAAGGCAGGGCAGCGTAGGCAGCCATGTAATTCGTTCAAGGTGGCTCCTCTGGAGGGAGTGGGGATGGCCCGCAGGGAGAGTTTTCCGCCACACACGCGGGCGCTCGGTTCTGAGAACCAGGCACACGTGTGTTTTGAGGACTCGGCTCTCTCGTCCAGCCTGGCTTCTTCTCCCTGCAGGGAAGCAAAATCCTGCATTTGCGGTGGGAATAAAGTCATATACACGCAGGCTTCATTGGGGGACCGAGGGGAGAGGAGATGGGCAGTCACGGGAGATGGGCCTTGTTTACTCACAGGCATCTCAGACAATGAACAAACCAGGGGAGGAAAGATTATCAGAAAGGCTGGAAGGTACATTCAACGCTAGGCTTCAGCATCAGTTTCTCTTGAGAACTGATTTTTTTTACTAATCTTTCTTTCTTTCTTTCTTTCTTTCTTTCTTTCTTTCTTTCTTTCTTTCTTTCTTTCTTTCTTTCTTTCTTTCTTTCTTGTCTAAAGTCTGGCTATTGCTGAGTTTCTGGAATGGGGCTTCTCTACACCTATGCTGGGCCCAACCTACAAAAGAGAAGCAGACCCTCACAGTTTAGCACGGCTGGATTCGGAAGGGTTGGCTCAGCCCGTTAGAAAGTTAGGAGCTGTTTGCAAAGTTTGTTTCTTGGCCGGGGTTCCCATGCAATATTTCGGAGCGTATGGCTCTGCGTTGGGGGGAGAGGGAGGGTTGATCTGGTGCTACATGAAGTGTAGGTGTTGAGATTCGAAATGGAAGTGAACGAGCCTTGACAGAAAGGCCCCTGATGGATCTATCAAAATCCTTCTAAACATCTTCAGAACTTAGCAGAGGAGAGAAGCCTTCCTGTCTCGCTTTCCCAGTCCTGCAGGATTCTGTCCCCATGGTGGAATTCCCTATTGGTGTGTTCTGTAGGGTGACCTCGAGGATCATTATCATGTTCTAGGCATTTTCTGGCCATTCCCCTAAGGGGAGTAGCAGAAAACAGCACCGCCGTGCCTCTGCCTAGCTGCGCGATCCTTTCCCTGCTAGCCAAAGAGGGGGTTCACCCTGTTAAGGGCACTGGCCATCCAGGAAGCTTGGCATCCGGCTGCCAAAGCTGACACAAGGGGGTAATGTCAAGGTGCAAGGTTTAGCCCTCTCACAGGTGGTGAAAAACAAACCCACCCGGAGGAGGGATCTCAGCTCACTTCCCAGTGCGCTGGCCCTTTAAAGAGGCTGTAACAGGACACCTGAAGTCCTGGAGAAGTGTAGCTGAGGTTTCATTGTCTCTAAACTGGCTGGTGTCTTTTTTTTTTCCCCTCCCTCCTCCCCTTTTCCCTTCCTCCAGTCCCAGTTTAACTTGCTGAACAGCAGCATGGATCAGAGCATCGGCAGCCGCGCAACGTCCACCAGCCCTTACAGCTCCGAGCACCCCTCCAATGTCCCAACGCATTCTCCCTATTCGCAGCCCAGCTCGACCTTTGACGCCATGTCCCCCGCTCCTGTCATCCCCTCCAACGCCGACTACCCCGGGCCCCACCACTTCGAGGTGACTTTCCAGCAATCCAGCACCGCCAAGTCCGCCACTTGGACAGTAAGTTGCATGAGTTCTTGACTTGGGGAGAGAGGTGCATGCGTGTGGGTCGCCCTGCTTGCCACAAGTCCGCCCCCAGCCCGTCGTTGGCGCGGGGTCATTTCGCCGAGGACTACCCCAGGTGTGGCTGTCACCTTGAGAGGCAGCACATGTAACACACGCCAGGCAAGCAAAACTCAGGGGAATAGCGGCCGGTTCTTTTCAGGCTTTGTTTCCAGACACAGTAGAAGCCAAGATTTTTATTCTGTTATTGTGTCTTTCGGTTCGTAAGAGCCGGTGAATCACTGGAGCTCTAGGAGCCCTGAGGATGGAACATGCAGCTACCACAGTATCGTCCCGCACCGTCACACAGTGAGAAAAAAGAACAGAGTAGCCCGTAGATAGTCGATACCACAGTTGCATAGACCCATCCCTACATGTACCCCAAAGGCCGGCCGCTGGCTGCAGGGAGATGAAGGGTGCTGCTTTTCTCATCAGCGGTTCGGTTGTCCTAGGGGCTTTTGCAGACGCATGGTCCATACAGAAAACAATGATTTATGCTTATTTATGTGTCAAACATTTCTGTCCAAGACTTTTTTCCAGAAGCATGAAAAAATTCCCTACTCAGATCCCGAACCCCAAATCATACCAGGGAAAAGAGATTGCTCGGGGGACAGAATTCATTTCCCTAGGGAAATGCCTGCCAGGGTATAAGGACGGAGGGGAGACAGCTGACATATAAAGGGAGCAAAGGGGTTTCCTATAGGGTCACGGGCTGATAGCAAATTATAAGCTACATGCATGAGCCCTATGGGTGATGCCGATGTTGATGTTTGGAGGCTGGTATATTTCGTTCTTGTGAAAGGCCTTTTCATGCTGGACAGAAAGTTGCCTTCCGGCTGCTTAATGCGGCTGCTCCTGTGCGGTGCCTGTCTGTCCAGTACATGCCGCTCCTCCAGCGGCGGCTGCTGCGTGTTGGAATGGAAAGGACACAGTGACTACAGCCTAGCGGGAGCGTGGCAGAGAAGGGGAACGGATAATAGCTGGCTCCCTGCAGCTTGTTTGATCGTTCTACACAGCCACTTTGCCCCCGGGAAGCTGGGCAGGGAGAGCAGCAAGGGGTCGCTGCCACGGGGTTCCCAGGTGAGCAGGCCACATGGATACAGGTTGAGGTATAAGCATGCCCAGCCCAGTGCTGGAGGAGGGAACTCCTCTCTCCTAGTCCCCGTAGCACTGGCCACGCTCTGTGCCCGTCCGAATTCTCCCCGGCAAGGATACGCCAAGTGATGTGGATGCTGGTGTCAGCAAGGAAACCACGCAAACGCCCGGGAAATCCCTACAGCTTGGGACTGACCCCTCAGTCGTCAGCAGCTGTTGCAAGATAGCAAGAGAGCCTCTCAGGCAAGCCAGAAATCAGCCTGTTTTAAAGGGATCCTGGCTTACTCCACGGTTTGGCGTGAAGGGCCAGATTCTGTGGTGTAGCTAGCACCGCTCCACTGAGCTGGACTATGTACCCGGCCAGCTTTCTAGTTCAGCGGACAGGCTGTCTGTGTGCTCTCTGCCCTCGCCGGGTCTGGGAAGCGCAGATTAACAGGAGGCTACCTCTCTGGATTAGGTCTGGGAATTAGCTTTAGGCCTTGAGGGTAAGAAACAACCCCAGCCTGTTCCTCTTCCCTCAGGGAGAAAAGTTCCTCAGTGAAGTGTGAAGGTGGGTGGAATCGCACAGGTAGCGAAGGGACTCAGGACCAGTGCTCCCTGTAAGATGAGGGCTTGGGTGGCCACCCAGGGGAGATTTGAAATTCACCCAGCTTCTGGCAGAGCATCCACAGGGCTCCCCGCCCCACCCCAACCCACCCGGCAGCATGTATTTCTATTGATGGTGCACATCTGCATGTGCCTTGATGCACATCACAACATTTATTCCACTCATGGATGGAAAAAGTTTGAGGGCACACTGCTTAGGACTGTGCCCTGAGGCAGAGAAGCATCTAGGTAAGCTCAAAGGGGCAGATTGGGACAAATCTTCTCTCCAAACCCTGCTTCCCTGGTGGGGACGTTCGAAAAGAAGGGGTGCCACATGGGAAACAAACGTAGGTGCTGTGAGAGGGCTCAGCTCTGAGATTTCTCCTTCCTCGGGCACTCACACGAGCCCCCGCAGGGAGGTGGGAGTGCAAACCCGTGCTCATCGCACACGGGTATGTCCGATCCAAAAGACAGAGCTGCCCTGATGCCTGTCGTTTGACATCCCGAGCCCTGATGATGCAGGCGAGACACGAACGATCAGCCTGGCAGCAAAGAGCAAAGGCAAACTCACTCAGCGTTTCCTCGGGGGACTCAGGAGCCTACCTGGTCTGGTGTTTCCCGCCAGCGATGCGGCTCTCGAGAGGCAATGAAAAGCTGGCGACGGTGCAGGCTGTGCTCGCCGGCTGGATTCCCTGGGACAGGGACAGGGACAGAGCCCGCATGTCAGAGAATGAACGCCTGCATTCCTACAGCGCTCCTGACAGTCACCCCCAAACCCAGGAGCTGTCCAGTACGTGAGCATCCCGGGAAAGCACCCGCCTGGTCGCCAGGGAGTGAGCTGTTAGGAAAATGCCCTTTCCCAGTTCTCAAATTTGCACCTTGTCGCGGGGCACAACTCACCACCACAGCGCCTCCTGCTGGCAGCCCTGGGAATTAGCTCATTCCCAAGGCGCCCCCCCTCTGGCTGGCGTCTCCCCGCATCCTCACTCCTTCCTTCAGCTCCAGACCTGCATCACTCCCGGACCGCGGGGTCCTATTCAGGACACTGCCCTCCGGCAGGGCCCGTGCCAGTGTCTCTCGGTCCCCTTCCGGGGGGAAAGGGTGTTTATCAGTCTCTGCACTCTGGGGTCCTCCCCTCCCAGGGAACCCCCAATTCCCCTCCACCCCCCTTGTCTCAGTGACTCGTGGCCAGTGTTCATCTAGTCCCTGCCACAGGGGCAAACTGCAGCTGAACTGGCCACTCAGCATCGGCAGGGGGGTGGGGGCCTGCTGCCTTTGCCTGCCCTGGCTGTCTCCCTGCAACCCTGCTACCCTCAGGCCTTGTCTCAGGCCTTGCAGCCTGGGAGCGAGGCCAGGCCAGTTCCGCCGGCCTTTCCCCAGCCCTGCTCTAAATCAGGAAGCCTCCAGCTTCCCTGGCAGCCAGGTCCCTCCTGCTCCCCTCTCTCCTGAACCCTTATTTATACAACCCCCAGCTGGGCCCTAATTGCATCTGCCTCAGCTGTGGACTTTGCGCTCAGCCCTCTCCCGGGGCTGGGTTTTAGCCTTACAGGGTCAGTGTGGGGAAGACGCCCCGTCACACGCCTGGAACATACCCAGTGTGTTTCTACCCGATGCCGTTCCCTTCCCACACCGGCAGCTGCCTCAGTTAAGGATGGAGCCGCACCGGAACAGGTGCACAGAGCTCCTCTGTACAGCCCACAGCCGCCGACTGCATCACCTCCCTCGTGTTTCAGAACGAGCCATTTTCCTGCTGCGATGGGCTGTGTTGCTGACTGTTCTGTCCCCAGTTATCGGGGGCTCTTTGGTTCTGGGACTGGAGCCTGTTCTCCGTCACTAAAGACCCGGGCTCTCTGAGCTTCCCTGATGATGTCTGTACTGCATGGGCATGCCCACAGCACTGGTTATGCTGCCAAAGTCCTCTGCCATCATGCAGAGGGCTCCACATCAAAGCTAGGATGGATTCAGCACGTCAGATATTATGGAGTCCTGTTCGGGAAACTGGGGTCGTGGCTGGGCCTTGCACAAATGCAGAACAAATGACCCAAATCCGGATCGCCCTTGCTCCTGTGAAGCACGGTGGAAACGGCTTGCATGCCGCTCAGGTTCAGTAGAACTCTGCTTAGATTAGAATGAAGTACAAGTTGAACCTCTCTGATCTGGCACTCTCTGGTCTGGGAACATCCGTGGTCTGGCAGGGTTTGAGTTCTCCAGTTGTCTGCTCATCATGGGTGCAGCCAAGTTTCCTGCGGTCCCATAAAATGTGTTTATAGCCACCAGTCCTGGCTCTCGGTGTTGTGTGAGTCAAGTAAGCAGTGGAAGGGGGTGATGCTGCTACACAGTATTGACCTCCGGTGGTTTGGCAAATTCTCTAGTTCAGCACCGGTCAGGTCCCAAGGGTGCCAGACTAGAGAGGTTCAGCCTACCCCAGACTGCATCTCCATCTCATTGACAGAATGGCGCAACTGTGGAATTTTGTATTTTCTGTTCAAAGCAAGAGATTATTTTCCAGTCTCAGACTGTTTCATCGTATCACAGTGGGTTGGCTGCAATGCCAGTTTATTGTGCCCTTACACTAGGCACGAAGCTGGTCTGTCGGGAGGGGGAATGGCTGACAAGAGAGGCTAGTTCTCATGTTTGGAAACCCCAAATCGTCATTCCTCGTTGTGCATTGCAGTGCTCACGCCAGTTTTAACCTTTGAAAGGGCTCACGGCTCATTTGTACCATTTGGAAATTAGCCTCCAGGAGGTTGTAGGCACTTGGATATTGCAGTGTCAGAGGGAATATGTGGGATAGACAAGGCCTGATTCTACTCTCACATGCTCCATGTAAGTCCATTTGTAGTGGCACCACTAATGTCTCTATAGTTACACCAGGTGAAACCTGTGTGAGACCAGAATCCGGCCTCTACTTTCCCTGTATTTTGTACAGTGGAACTCGTGGGAGATACTTGGTTCCAAAATCAGCTGTATTGCCAAAGCGAGCAAGAACGAGATTATTTTCCAGGTCTGTTTTCTCTCCACTAGATTACATGTGTTAGTGCCCTGCTAGATACAAATCTGGAGAAGGAGTGTTTGTACCAAAAAATGATCACAAATAAATCAAGTGATCATACTTGAATTTCACTTGCTATGTACAAACACCATATTGTCTTGACCAGTGTCATCTGTACGTAGTACTGGTAAATGTCCAGTTTCTTAAAGCTGAAAACAATTATGAGCAAAACTGAGTGACAGGACATATTTAAACACAAAATTGTGAATGATAATTGTGAATTGTTTAAGAACACTTTTTAGATGCCTAATCTCCCCCCCTCCCTCCCCCCCCCCCACACACAATTCCATATTCACAATAAAAGGCTTTGTTGGTTTAAAAAATATCCTATTATGAGGAAAGGTGAAGTAATAAATCATTATATATAAGTATATGGAAAATTTGGAAAACAAAAATATTGAGAGTACTAATCAGAATTTAGGTAATGCAGACGATTGTTAAGAGAAGCTAAAGTTATCAGTGAAAAATCTCTGGCCAGTGGGATTGAGGACAGTAAGAAAGATTTCTTTAACTATATCAGGAACAAATAAATAATGCTGTAAATCTGATACTAAAAAATATGGTAAAACTATCGATCATGGTGCGGACAAGTACTCAACAACTCAACAAATAGTTCTGTTCTGTATTCAGAAAGAAGCAACATATTTTCATGTCTTATCATGATAAAGAAATGTTTTCTACGCCATCAGTACAAGGAAGGATTGTAAACAACAACTATTAAAAGTTAAACATTTTAAAATCAACAGGACTAGATTTGCCCAGCGAGCTCTCTGATTCACAGACATTATTTTTTTAACAAATCTTGGAGCAATGGACTGGAGTGAATGATCAAAGAACCTATTGGCTAGTTACCCAGACAGTGATACTGGGCATAATCATGGGATAGGCTGAAAGGGGACACAATCATTAAGAATGAAAAGGTGATAACATAATGAATACCCGTCAATATGGATTTATGGAAAACAGTCTAATCAATAGGTCCTTGATGTTGTGTTTTGATGAGAACACAAGTTTGGCTGCTAAAGGTTGCTGTGTTGACATACTATACTTACTTCTGCAAGGCACTGGCCTGAGAGCATCTCTACACAGGGGTCAAGTGCACAGCAAGGCAGAGTTGAAACCTACAATGACCAACTTGCTGCACACCAAGTGGCCCTGTGGAGCCTGCTACCACACACTAAAAGTTGTGCACGTTTAGGTACTCGCAGGGAAGAAGATTTTGGGCTGTACATGGCTTTTTTGTCTTGGCTTAAAAACACGAGAGCCAAAGCTTGGAAGCTGAGGACAGACAAAATCAGACTAGAAATAAGGTGCAAATCCTTAGCAGTGAGAATAACTCACCATAGGAATAACTCACCAAGGGATGTGTTTCTCCGGTACTTGGAGCAGCTCCGTTAGGCTGGCTATCTTTTGAAAGATAAACTCTAGCTCAAGCATAAAGTATGGGGTCAGTGAAGGAATTGCTAGTAAGGTTCCCTTGCCTATGCAGTGGAGGTTAGATTGCATTGTAATTCATCCCTTAAAATCCGTGAATGTATCAGTCTAGGAAAGGGAGCAATGGACCAAGGCTGCAGTTGCAAACTGAGGGCATATGTGGGTCAGAAAATGTTGCTATAGGGCTTCCCAACAGGAATGTCCCGCAGAAGATGTGTGAATCAGGCGTGCCTGTCCTGTGAACTGACCCCCTTAGGGTACGTCTACACAGCATCTTAAACTCAAAATAAGATATGCAATTTGTGCTATGAATCTATTTGTGCTATTTGTGCTTCGACTCTATAGATTATTTTGAAGTCGGGTGCATCTACACAGCACCACATTTTGAAATAACGCGCTATTTCGAGCCATCTCTTATCCCTCGTGCAACGAGGTTTACCAGGACGGTGAAATACCACGCCCGTTATGTCAAAAATATTTTGAAATAATGGGCGGCTTGTATAGATGGGGGTAGCTATTTCAGGGTACCTCTGGCATCCCAAGATAGCCATGCAGTGTAGACGTACCCTTAGAAACAGAGTCATAGAAGAGACCTCAGGAGGCATTGAGCCCAACCCCTGCCCAAAGCAGGACCAACCCAACTCAATCATCCCAGCCAGGGCTTCATCAAGCCAGGACTTAAATACCTCCAGGGATGGAGATTCCACCAGCTCTCTAGGGAACCCTGCCCAGCGCTTCCCCCCTCCTAGTGAAATTGTTTTTCCAAATATCCAACCTAGCCCTCCCCCAGTGTAACTTGAGCCCATTGCTCCTTGTTCTGTCATCTGTCACCACTGAGAACAGCCTCTCTCCATCCTCCTTGGAACCTCCCTTCAGGGAGTTGAAGGCTGCTCTCAAATCCCCCCTCACTCTTCTAAATAAGCCCAAATCCCTCAGCCTCTCCTCGTAGGTTGCTCCAGCCCCCTCATCATTTTGGTCGCCCTCCACTGGACCCTCTCCATTGCGTCCACATTCTTTCTATAGTGGGGGCCCCAGAACTGGACGCAATACGCCGGATGTGGCCTCACCAGTGCCCAATAAAGGGGAATAATCACTTCCCTAGATCTGCTGGCAATGCTCCTCCTAATGCACCCCAATATGCCGTTAGCCTTTTTGGCTACAAGAGCACAGTGTTGACTCATAGCCAGCTTCTCATCCACTGTCATCCCGGCTCGAGCCTGTCTCTCCGCAAAGCAGTCGTGGTTTCTGTCTCTTAGTACAGTGCTCCTGGGATAAAGTCATTGGTGTGTTTTGTGCAACACCCTGGCGCCGGGCTGCTTTTCTAACAATCTCTTCGTCAGCAGAGGGCCACGAGGGGGGACAGACCCTGAAAATGAGATTTTGTTGCTGTGCCTTGAGAGGCCCCTGTGCTGGCCTGTTTCCTGGGGTGGGAGGAAGGGAACGGATCTGCTGCTGAACAAGACAGGGCATGCAGGGCGTCTACCTGCTTGTGGGAAGCTGTCAGGACTCTCCGTTTCGTGGCGCTGCCTGTACATGCCGGAGCTGGGAGCCGATCTCGGCGGTTTTCTCACATTCACCCCCCTTGCCACGCCAGCCAGCTGGTAACTGATAGATAATTAGTATTTTTCTCAAGGACTATTTCTGAAGGGCTGCTGCTTCCCCTCCCCCCTGAAAACGTTAGCATCCTCGCCAAAGCCAGCAGAACTGTTAATAGGGTCTTTGCCTCCTGCGGCCTGCCTGCAAAAGAGCCCTAGGAATCAAGCCACCTCCCTCCACACAGCTGATGAACCAGAACAGAGGGTCCGTCCAGTCTAGCATTGTGGGCCTGATTTTCCAGAGCCCGGCCTTGCTAATGGTTTACGCTAGCACGTGGCTCTCTCTTCGCCCAGCTGTACGTGGCTGCACACGGCAAGAGAGAATCAGCCCCCCTCTCTGGCAGGGAAGGTGTAACTTTCCATCGTGGTCCTCCTGGAGGGGGGGTTACTGGAGGAAGGAAGACGATGTTCACCCCAGGCCTCCGCTGGTGACCAAGCTGCCGCTCTGAAGCTAGAAACTGGCCAGCCCTCCAAATGAAATGGAGCAGCGCAGGACTGATGTCTGGGTGTAGGCACAGGGTGGATTTACAGCCCACTTCACTTATGGGCTGTGTCTAGACTGGCCAGTTTTTCCGGAAAATCAGCCGCTTTTGCAGAAAAACTTGCCAGCTGTCTACACTGGCCGCTTGAATTTCCACAAAAGCACTGACTTCCTACTGTCTGAAATCAGTGCTTCTTGCGGAAATACTATGCTGCTCCCGTTCAGGCAAAAGCCCTCTTGCGCAAATCATTTGCGCAAGAGGGCCAGTGTAGACAGCTCAGATTTGTTTTGCGCAAAAAAGCCCCGATGGCTAAAATGGCGATCGGGGCTTTTTTGCGCAAAAGCGCGTCTAGATTGGCACGGACGCTTTTCCGCAAAAAGTGCTTTTGCGCAAAAGCATCCGTGCCAATCTAGATGCTCTTTTCCGCAAATGCTTTTAACGGAAAACTTTTCCTTCAAAAGCATTTGCGGAAAATCATGCCAGTCTAGACATAGCCCTGTTGTTTCAAGCACAGTACAGGGAATGGAGCCAAGTTGCCAAGAGAGACTGTGACCCTTGACTGGAGAGATTCAAGGCTGGGACGAGGCATCAGCCTGGCAGGGATAGGAAATCCCTCCTGCCAAGATGAATAGCGAGGGACCTAGTGACCCACTACAAGTCCAGTGCACCCCCCCCACCCCCCGTGAAGTCCGTTCAATACCACAGGGACAGGCATGGGATAGGAGCCTAAGAGAGCGCTTTGCCGATTTCACAGCTGGATTACTTACTGCATCGGTGTGAGGGCAGGGGATAGGGAGGGCCGGGAACTCAAAATATTGGATTTGGGCCTGAGAGAAGGGAAGATGGCCGAAAACGTGTGTGTCTCAAAGGCTGGCTGATCCGGTGCTAATCATCATCTGCAATACTCTGTACGGTACACAGACAATGGCAAAAGTACGTTTCCCTCTGGTGGCAGCAGGAGGAAATAAGGAGCCATGCCAGGAGTTTGCTAAGGAGGCGGAACGCCCAGCGGGGTGCCAAAGGCCCCTTCGGAAGGGCTGCGGCTCTAAGTCAGATCACGCTCTGCCTCAGAGCTCTGGGAGCCGTTGAAGAGCAACCCCCCTGGGCGAAAGCGCGGGGAGAGCCTGGAAGGGCAGAAGTTGGAAAGCAGCAGGGCCCTGATCCAGTCCACGGATGTCAACGGGAGCCTTTCCGTGGGCTCCGGCTGGGCATGGCGCATGCTCCGTGAGCCCCAGATACCAGGGGATGGGGGAGAAAGCCCACGGCGTGCATGGAAGAGCTATTTGGGCAGGCCTGGGGAAGACGCTGGAGCCGTAGGCTGTTCCAACATGACCGTGGTATCGGTTGCATTATCTCAGAGGCTGACGGAATGCATGGACCGGTGCCTCTCGCAGTTTAGCATGAAGAGGGAATTCTCCCTCCTCGATGCTGCCGGCGAAGCCCAGTTAGACGGGGTGGCGGTAAATTAGCAGCGCTCCAGCCAAATCTTCTCGAGCCTTAGCACACCCCATTCACCCTGTGTTACACCTGAGGCCAGTAACGGCAGCCTGGCCTGGCCGATTGACGTCAGTGGAGGGGCAGGAGCTTGTTACATAGGTGGCAGCCACAGAAAGTCCCAAATGTCTCATTCAGCAGCGGTCCCAGAAAGCCCAGGCCGGATTTCCACAGCTGTGCAGGTGCAGGGACGCGCCGAAATGCAGGACGAGCTTCCTGCTTCACTTTTCCATGCACATTCTGGGGCTTATAAAAATCGCCCCCCTGTGTCCGTCTCTCATCCAATGGCAAACAGACCTGAGTCTGAAGCCTGGGTAACGGGGGAGCTTGAGCCTCGGCCTGGTCGTGGCGTTCCATGAGCGGGGCAGTGGGCGGCCCCGGCCTGCCCACTCGCATTAGTCAGAGGTGTGTGGTGCGGTTTTGTGCCATTTAAAACCCACGTGTGGTTGCCAAGAAGGAAACGCACATTGTGCGCTCGCAACAAGCAGCCTGTTCCATTCTGCACTGACAGACCCACTCGCCCCCTCTGCCTCCGGGACAGACAGAGGAGACCTGGGCCCAAGCGACCCTCGCGTATGCTGCCCCCGCCTCTCAGATTTGGCCCAACCACCCGTCTTGTCCTGGCAGGGCTGGCTGGGCCAGATTTACAGGAGCGACGTTGCCCCCGGCTCCTGGGGTCACAAATGGGGCCCAGCCGTGGTCATGACCGTGGGCCAATCTGTGGCCTCGCTTGTCTATAACGATAGTGGCCTCTGTATGTCGTACAGGCCCTGGGTCGGTTCCCACTCTACCCAGCGCGACGCCACCGATTTCTCCGGGGTGAGCCACGGTCGCTTCATGGCTCTTTTCACTGGCCCTTCCTCTAGCTCCCTCTGCCC
The DNA here is from genome assembly GCF_052426305.1 of Pelodiscus sinensis. Lineage (NCBI taxonomy): Eukaryota > Metazoa > Chordata > Testudines > Trionychidae > Pelodiscus > Pelodiscus sinensis. The sequence goes on along the minus strand of NC_143075.1, from coordinate 4,469,194 downwards.
CTCTTTACACACTGGGCCCTGCCTGGCGCAGGACGCTGGCCCTGACCCACACGGTCACACTGCCCTCCCCTCCCCAGGCGAACGCCCTATCCCCTAGGCCACGCCGGAACCCGCCCACCACCTCACCATCAGGGCGCCCTTTATCCTGCCTTCTGCCGGGGCAGCCTGTGTATTGGCTATCCCTCCGCACAATTCCAGCCCAGCTTGACCGGCCTCGGTACCCTGATGGCAACGGCTGCAGCGGAGTTGGCGTGTGCTGGCCCCAGGCTGGCTGGCCCAAGAGCCCTTGGGTGGCACGGGCTGTGAAGGAGGAATTTCTGTCTCCTCCCATGATCTAGGTGGGCCCCGCTCTGGCCCGGATGACGTGCCCAGCTGCAGACGTTTCACCCATGCACCTGCCTGGCACCTAGTCTGTGCAAAAGGCCATGGACCTCCCTTTCCCGGCCCCTCTCCCAACCAGCAGCTTCACCACCCCAGAGGAACACGGAGTGATGCCAGAACCTTTACAGCAGAGCTGGGGGACCTCAGGCCCGGGAGCCGGGTGCAGCTGCCGGCTTGCCTGGATCTGGCCCCCGAGGCTCAGGGCTCCCCCCACCCCAGCACTGGGGAGCCCGTGCGGGTGCTGCAGCCCCTCTGCTGCCCCTCTATCTGGGTGGAGCACACAAAGTCTAGTAGCCTGGACCCCCCCCCCCCGGCTCTGGTGTGAGGGGAACGTGGGGGAGGGTCTTTCTGGGGAGGGGTTGGGTTTTTGTTTTGTTTTCGGCTTCTCACTTGTGTGCGACTCCTGACTGGTTTTTCTGTGGGTTAACAGCCCCCAACCCACAAAGGTTCCCCACCATGTGTGGGGGGGGTGCGGGAGGGGGGCGGGTCTTCCAGCCCACTGGACTGTAACAGTCTGGGTTCAGCAGGGTGTGTTTTCTAAGGAGGGGTGTGTTGATCCCATCTGGAAGGCTGGTTGCCTGCTGTGTTTTCTGCTGCTATCTGGGATGAATCAGCATTTTTCCTTCTATATTAGAGCAGATTAGTGACAGTCTCATACACTCCGTGAATTCTAGTGCTGGCTGGCTTGGGGGGGGAGGGGGCGCAATTTTACCTGTGGGTTGCCATCTTCATTGGTTTGGAGGGAGGATAGTTTTATAGTTCAGGGACTGGAGATCTCAGTCAGTTCCCAGCTCTGCCACAACTCACTGAGTAACCTTGGGCATGCCACTTGTTGCTCTAGGTCTCGGTGGCCCATCTGCAGAATGGGGATAAAACTCGCTCCTTTTTCCTGCCTGCCTATTTCAATTGCCATTTCTTTGGGAGCAGAGACTGGCTCTTACCGTGAGCCCACATATTTGGGGGCCTGTAGCAGGAAGCTGACATTTGCTCTGCTAGTGAATGGCTGGTTGGCTGCTCCCCGTGTTTTACTCTCCAGCTATTGTTTAAAATCTTGTTTATTTACGAGGCTCCTTAGATTTCCCCCTAGTGCCACTGGCTGAAATGCAGGAATTTGGGGGGCCATTTGCTCACCTGTCCAAACCCGAATCCGGCAATTTCTCTAGGGCCTCCCCTGACTTCAGTAGCAAAATGCAGAGATTCCTGTGGAGTAAGATGGAGCCTTCTCTAGTTACCTGGCAGCCTGCAACTGATCAGCCTTTCTCCCACACTCCAAACTCCACAAAGTTTCCTGCTGAGGTTTGAAATCGCGTTCACAAGAGGGATCTCCCCTGCCACTGAAAGCGTATAGAAAAGGGGGATGGGCCAACATTTGCTCTGTGCACAGAGTCTGCAGTTCCCTATAAAGCTTGAGATGTCCCCACATTCCTTCCTGGCTCCTGAGTATCCTGGCCAAGTACAGATTCCTGAATCCAGGCTGTGTCCTTACAGGTGTGTGTCCAGTGCATGATGATGCAAGGACGCTTGGCCTCCTGCTTAGGAACATAGGCTGTGCCGTCCTGGAGCAAAGCCTCAATCCATTTGCTTCCATGTGGGGACCCAGGCTTGGCGGGAGAGGGCAAATGACCCACGGTGCACCTGCCATTCACACCCTGGAGCGCGCCGCCCCTTTGCGGGAGAGCTGTGCGGAAGGTGGGCACGTAGGGCATGCTCGGCAAAGAACCTCCGCTCGCAGCGCGTTGCAAGCCAGGATAGCATGGCACAAGGGCGGCTCTGTCCTCAGCCAGGAGGCCTCTCTCGGGCACGAGGAGCAAGGTAACACCCCAGGCACGGTTCTAGGGAGTGGGGCCACTGCGGGAACCAGAAGTGTCATTCTTTGCCACAAGGCCCTTCCCCAATAATCCGCTCTCTGGCTTGCAAGCGCCTTTTCCAATCCAACCTGGAAAATACCAAACCCCCCTGGAAAGCACCGTGCCGTGGAGAAGGGACACATATCAGGGGAAGCATTCACGCCCTAATTGCCCTCTCAGGCTCTTGCAGCACCTTGGAACAATGATCCCTCTAATTTTTTTCCCATCAATGGACGGAATAAATTTTGTTCTGTGCACCAAGGCATGTACAGATGTGCACCACCCTTAGAAACATTTGCTGCCAGCTGCAGGAGGCTGTGGGTGATCTGCTAATCAGCTGGGCAGCATCTGAATCTCTCCAGGGCGGCTGCCCAAGCACCGAGCTTACAGGGAGTCCTGCCCTGGAACTTTACAGCTTTGTCCATGCTGAGCGGTCAGGGCTGTGGTCCTTTGACCTCAGTGTTTCAGAATGCACAAGGAGAGCTGCTCTGAGTTCCCGACGTGGCCACAGACTCGCTGGGGAACTTGGAAAAGCTCTCTGCACCTTATCGTAATAAAATAATAATAATAATAATATTTCCTCCTCTCTCTATGTAGCTTGCAAGGTCTTTGGGGCAAAGGCTGTCCCTGGCTAAGCACTGGGTGGCCCCGATCTTTGTTCAGGGAGCACTAGCTGCTAATGATTGATTAGGATTGCACCCCAGGTTGGATTCTGTTGCCCTGTGGTCTTGAACCAGCGTTTTCAACTAGATTCCCCAACCATATTTCTTCACTCTCCATCCCCCACACGTTCCCTGGCGCATCCCAAAGCGACTGCACGTTGCTGGGTTTCCTACGTGCTTCTTCATGGCACTGGGCATCTGTGCAGACTTGGCCATGTGCTCAAAGTAGCAGCCAGAGAGCGAGTCGGTCTGCCCGGGACAGATGTGAGATGAGGTACGTGGGGCTCGGCCCAGCAATGACTAGGAGAGGGTGTGAGTATTGTAAAGCCTCTGGAGGGAAAACACTATCTAGGAGCTAGGTCTGGTTACGTTCCCTGTATATCCGGAACTTTTATTGTCTTAAACAACGAGTAGCCCCATGGCACCTTAGGGTGCGTCTACACAGCACCCTTACCTTGAAATAAGCTACGCAATTTGCGTATCTTATTTTAATGTTATTTTGAATTACCCAGTGCCAAATTTCAAAATAAGGTGCTATTCCAAAATGTCCTATAACCCTCGTGCAATGAGGTTTACAGGGCCGTTGGAATAGTAAGCCTGTTACATTTTGATATAACAGGCTTGCTTTTAAGACATGGAATAGCTATTTCACGATACCAGAGGTATCCCGAAATAGCTCCGCTGTGCAGATGTAGCCTTAAAGACCAACATGGGCTTTCATGGGCTTTTTTTCCCTCCCTCTCCCTTCTTATTCTGAGGGTCCCCCCTTTTTTCCACTCCAGTTCATCTGATGAAATGGGTTTTGCTCACGAAAGCTCATGATACTATAGATGTGTTTGTGTTCATCTCTACACTGCAGCATAGGTCGAAATTAGATACGCAATTTGAGCTATACAAGCTGGCTACGTCTACACTGGCCCCTTTTCCGGAAGGGGCATGTAAATTTCACCTATCGTAGTAGGGAAATCCGCGGGGGATTTGAAGTAGGAATAAGAGCCTCCGGAAAAGGGCGCTTTTTCCGGAGGATCGGGGCCAGTGTAGACGCTCTTTTCCGGCTTTTTTAAAAGCGGGAAAAAAACGGCGGACATTTTTATTTAAATGCCGCGGGGGATATTTAAATCCCCCGCGGATTTCCCTACTACGATAGGTGAAATTTACATGCCCCTTCCGGAAAAGGGGCCAGTGTAGACGTAGCCGCTATGTATCTTATATTGATATAGCTTAATTTGTAATTTGGTGCTGTTTATCCAGCGCCAAATTTTAAAAGAACCTGCTCTTCCAAAACATCCCTCACTCCTCGTGGAATGAGGTTTACAGGGACACCGGAATAGCGAGCCCATTACATTTCAAAATAATGGGCTTGCTGTGAAGACGCGGGATAGCTGTTTCGGGATGCTCCGGTATCCTGAAATAGCATTGCAGTGTAGACGTAGCCTAACGTGCCACAGGACTGATCCTTGGGTTTCAAATTACAGACCAATACGGCTCCCCCTCTGTTACTGTCCTTTTGGTTTAAACGTTCACTCTCGGTCATCATCACTGGTCAGAACCAAGCAACTCAGTGTGAACTATCTGAGATTCACTTCTAAATCCACTTCTTTACTTCTGGAGGGATGGGCAATGTGGCTGGGGAGTGGGGTCCGGCAGGACGGGGCTGTCTAGTTTTTATATCTTGGGTCCATCTCCCAATACGCTGAAGAGGATGCACATCCTTGCTCCTGCTAAATGGGAAATATAGTAACTGGTCGTGGAATTTCCAGCCCAGTGAAAAATTCTAAAGACCAATTACAAAATGGGTTGTTCTAAAAATTCGGGCGGGGGGGGGAAGCCCTACAGTCAGCATGTCTTCCAGGCTCTGTTGTAACAGATTCATCCGAGCCAGTTAACGGTATTTGCGGTTTGCAAGATCCTACATGCCTGAGTGAAATGACAGACACGTTATTATCACCTCTCCACTGCGATCTGTCCAAACCTGTCCCGGGATGCGGCTCCCCAGCTGCCTGCTAGGGAGAACAAGGAAATTAGCAGCCGGAGGCGGCACTTTCCTTCTCTCGCTCCCTCTTGCCAGGCTAGTGGCTTTATGGAGATCCACTGCCTGCAGTCCTGGGCACGTCTTGAGAGGGGCTAATGAGGAGGCTGGAATGTGAGGAGGAGGAGGAGAAGATGGCAGGGGAGGCAGTGGGAAAAAGGAACTGCTGGGCAAATCATTTCCTTCAAGAAAGAAAGAAGCAGCCCGTGGGTCTGAGCCTCCTCCAGGAGGCAAGTCTAGACGCTTCTGTGTCAACAGCTGAAGATAAATAAGATGTTATCAGTTCAGAATCTGTTGGGACACATCCGTCTAGCGGTTCTGCAGAACAGAGAGGACGGGGGCGGGGAGGGATGTTTCTATCAGGCCTTTTCACTCAGAATAGTTCGATTCAGTGTTGGTTTTAGGCTCCCAAAGCGCGAAGGGAAAATAAGAACATAAGAACGGCCAGACGGGGTCAGACCGAAGGTCCGTCCAGCCCAGTGCCCTGTCTGCCCACAGTGGCCAATGCCAGATGCCCCAGAGGGAGGGAACAGAACAGGGAATCATCACGTGATCACTCCCCTGTCATCCATTCCCAGCCTCTGACAAACAGGCGAGGGACACCATCCCGGCCCATCCTGGCTAATAGTAGTGGATGGACCTAGCCTCCATGAATGAATCTTTTTTGAATCCTGTTCAAGTCCTGGTCTTCACAACATCCTCTGGCAAGGAGTTCCACAGGTTGTCTGTGCACTGCGTGAAGAAAAAATTCCTTTTGTTTGTTTTAAATCTGCTACCAATTAATTTCATTTGGTGGCCCCTAGCTCTTATGTGACGGGAACAAGTGAAGAACTTTTCCTTATTTACTTTTTCCACACCACTCATGATTTTATAGACCTCTATCCTATCCCCCCTCAGTCTCCTCTTTTCTAAGCTGAAAAGTCCCAATCTTTTTAATCTCTCTTCATATGGGACCCGTTCCAAACCCCTCAGCATTTTCGTTGCCCTTTTCTGAACCTTCTCCTTTCATCTGCCCCCATCACAGGAAGCAGCAGCCCCGGTAGATATGAGCAATGGAGTAGCTTCTCCCTTCATAGAGTTTGGATTTCTGTTTCTCTGCTCAGGATGGAGGGTAGAAAATGGTAAAACTCGGTGCTGTTTGACGCTACAGGCAAGCTGTGACTTCAGTGGATTTGCATGGGGGGGTTAGTTGGGATTGGTCCTGCCTTGGGCAGGGGGCTGATCTTGATGACCTCCTGAGGACTCTTCTAGCTCTAGGATTCTATGATTAGAATGGGATTTTGATGAGTCTCTGTAAAACCCTGCCTTGGTCCTAAATGATGGGTAATAGACATCAACCTTGAGATGGAAGTTACTAAAGAGTCTTCTCACCAGAGCAGATTATGTCCCCAGGGATGTTTTTATTTTCCAGTGCTAATTGAGAATGTCTGCTCTATCCCACCCCAGAAATGGCTGCATTTCAGAAGAGAGGGAATATGACCTCTAATCCCTCTCACTCTGGAACTCTTGGGTGTGAAGGCACTGGAGAACGCACGGGATTCGCTCAGAGATGTGCTTGAATAATGAAAGGCTGTCCGTGGTTCACTAGTTTGGCTCTGCCAAGAATTCCTGCTACTCTGGAATTTACTTGGACTTCAGGAAAGGAGATGGCAGTAGCAGAGAAGAAATAACTAAGCAGGTGGAGGTCTGACTTTCAGTGTAACAAATGAAAAAACTCTGGCATTAAAAACTGCATCAATAGGGCAAAAATTGGATTAAAAGCTATTGCTGGTAGAACCGGCTCAGTTTACATCAGAGTTGTGCTACCACTGTGGTTTGCTATTAATGATCAGAGTAGCTCCGAGAAGCCCCAGCTAGGCTGACGCCTGATTATGCTTGTGCCTGTACAAACATAGTGTAAACCACACCTTATCTTCATTTACCGGGAGACTGACACTGCAGAGATCCATCTCTTGGAGGTTTCATTTAGTGGGTCTAGTAAAGACCCATTAAATTGACCACTGATTGCGCTCCTGTCGACTCTGGTACCCCACCGGATCATAAGGAGCGAGGGAAGTTGATGGAAGAGCTTCTCCCATTGACCCCCCACACACAGTGTGGATGCCGTGGTAAGTGAAACTAAGGTACATCGACTCCAGATATGCTATTCTCGTAGCTGGATTTGTTCACTTTAGTTTGACTTTGCTCCCTAGTGTAGACCTGGCCAATCTCTGCATTTGTTCAGTGAGGGAAATAACATTAATAATAAATCTAGTGAGAAGGAAGATGCTAAAGGTCTATATCTTCCCAGAGGGTACAGGAAGAACCATAGACAAAGGGAAGGAATTATATGGAGGTGACAGAACGGGTTATTCATAGCTCTAGTCTGTATTAGAAACAGAATCCTGGAAGGCAGGTCTCTCTGGGGAAGTGAGAAAAGGCCTAAAACCCAGGTGTTCTGGGAGCTAGTCCCCTGCTGAAGCGACTAGACTCGCAGGCTGAGCAAAGACAAACATCTACAATTGACTATGTTCTACCTGGGACAGCTCCTTTGGAAGAGGGCCAAGACTTCTTTCAAAATACCTGTTCAGAAGCTCCTTCCCGAAAGCGACTGTCGTCTTTCTTCCTGCCCATTCTCACCCGCATGGGAACAGCACGTGCTTCCACCTCCAAAAAACCAGCGTCATGACTCCTCCAAACTGAGACAAGAACCCTTCATGTAGGGCAGGTGAGATGATCACACTGGCCCTGTCCAGCTTTGGACGGTATAAGTCTATGAAAACACAGCGCAATCACTTGGGCTGAAGAGATGGTTGAGGGAGATGGATATATTTGGCGCGCAGGCAAGGAAACAGGAGCAAACATCCTTTTGCCCCCTGGCGCGTTATGTGTTACGTGATAGTTGGGTTTTAGTCCTTTTACCGTGAGTGGGCTACACGGGAATTCATATCACATAGTACAATGCGGAAAATATCTACTGTAAGAGGCCACTTATTTCAAAATAATTAGACCGTGAAGGAAGACAGATGACTAGCCAGTGTCTTTAATAGGGATGTGACAGGTTAACCAGTTACCCGGTTAACCAGCAAGCATTACCCAAAATAGGTAGGGTGATGCTTGTTACCGGATCCAGTTAGCTGGTAATCAGAGGGGGCTGGAGCAGCTCCCCACTTGCCATGGAGCAGGGGGCTGCTCCAGCACCCCAGGGGACCCAACAGACAGGGGATGCTCTCCTCCGGAGCAGCCTCTGTCCACAGGGAGCCCGGAAGCCCCACACGCAGGGCCACTCCAAATGGGCTGGACTGGTCCTCCCCTCGGACCCGCGTTAGTCGCTTAACTGGTTAAATGTTAGATGTACCTAATGGTTTGCCAGTTAGCGGAGTAACTGGAGTTTTACATCTCTAGGTCGTTAATAGCTGTTCCACTACCCCAGCTGTCAGAAGTGCAAGCAACGCAACATGGCGGCTCTGGGTCAGTGTAAGGCGTTCGGACTTGGGATTCCAACTTTGCGACGGCCTTGCTCTGAACTACAGCAAGCAACTTCACGAGTGAACGTTTTAGTTTGGCCACTTGTCAAATAGGGCACATGTAGCTTAGCAAAGGCTTGTAAACGGCCTGGGTATCTTAAAGGGGCTAATTTCCACAGGTCCTTTTTTTCAAAAGGCAAGACGCTCTGGACTATGGATCGAAATGCAAGTGCAATGGGTTGTTTGCTCAGACAAATCACCGCTTAGATGTCCAACTTTGGCATCTGCACTAGATATGCCATGTCTTGTGCATGAAAGCGAGTGCAAAATACCTGGGCTTCTTCCTTTTGAAGATCAGGCTAAGTGCAAAGTGTGATTTATTTTTTAAAACCGAGGGGTCTTGCGCAGAGCGGCAGGGGACACGCTCATTCAAAGGGAAATGTTTGCTCTTCTCAAAGGAATAACTCGATGCGACTGTCACCGAGGGGCAGGGAGTCAGTGGGCCCTGCGCCCCCGTCCACAACCATAGGAGAACAGAACGTTTATTGACAGGGGCACAGCGTAGAACAGACTTGTCAGCACAGGAACCAGAAGCAGCCAGGACAACCCATCTTGGGGAGAGAGAGGCCCAGAGCCAAGGTCCTGGCCCTCCGGCTGCCTCCCCACCCAGCCAAGGCTCCCAGCTCCTGGTCCCAGCCTGGCTCCTCCTCCAGCCTTTGTCCTGTGTCACCGGGTCGCACCCTTCTCCAGGCTCAGGTTACAAAGGACACAGGCCATTGTGTATTTGCAGAAGGCTGGGGAAGCCTCCTTCAGTGGAAGTCACACCCGAAACTCCCATCACCATCTCCGGATTGGTGCTGTGCCCAGAGAAACTGAGGCATGCACACAGGATTGCTACAGGACAGTGGAAATCACATGCAGCATAACCAGGGGAATAAAATCCCCACCGAGGCAAGGCACGGGTCGCTCTCGGCAGAATGCTGCCAAAGGCAAGCGGGGGAGGCATGAACTGAGCGGACACAGACGGGTAGGTGGCAGACCAGCTGTGCTAAAGAAAAGAGCCATGCACTGTAAGCAGTCTTCAGACGGGATGTAAACCAGACTGCGGCTCTCTCTGCGGGATCAGCACACGGCCCCTTAGAGGAACCGCTTGTTGTTGTGGAAGGATCTTTGAAGGCAATCCTGGAGCTGTCCAGACACGAAACGGTTATCGGCGGAGGCATGTCTGTGTTCGGCTGAAGCTCTTTTGCCTGCGGGGCAATCGCTTTTGCTATTTAACAGAGCTTTATCCATGTCATAACATGGCCTACTGAGAGCACGTGAACTTACCATAACGCGCCTCTCCTCTCCCCGAAAAATGTTATTTCCCAGGCATGTTGGGAATTGCCCGGGAATGTCTACATGAAAGGCTCCTTTGACAGGAGTTGTCAGTTTGCTAACACCTGGCCCGGGAGAACCCCCCAAATAACCCTTGTTTTGCCAGGCTGAAAGGGAATGTATCAGATCACAATCAGACGGGGGTACGTCATTCCATGGGCGAAAACAAAAGGGTCAAGCGTCTCCAGTCTCTCCTCACAAGTTGCAGCGGGTGCGAGTTTCCAGAGAGACTATGCTGATAGGCTAAACGGTCTCACGTCGGAGAAACTGCCTCCTGTGTGTCATCAACGTGTCATCAGATCCGGCGCCCTTCGTTAGCCCACGACCTGGGGATGTCACCACGAGTGTCACACAGAGCTCGGCTGCTTTGCTAACAGGAAGCTGACCGGTCCAAGCTGTAATCAGACCCTGGAACGTCTGTGCGGCTCCGACAGGTCAGGAGAACCCTCACTGCCAAATTCACCCTCGTGTGGGATATACAAATTGTTGTGTCCTCTCCACCCCTTCTTCACACAGCTCCTCTGCTTCAGGAGCTAGATCAAAACGGCTCCTCTCTGTGTTTAAAACTCTCCATTGATGGGATTCCAGCCAACTCTAGCTCTACTTCTCTTCCCTGAGATACCTATCAGAGAATACTAACTGGAAGGGATCTCGAGAGGTCATCAAGTCCAGTGCCCTGCCCTCACGGCAGGACCAAGCACCATCTAGATCATCCTTGATAGATGCCTATCCATCCTGCTCTTAAATATCTCCAGTAATGGAGATTCCACGATCTCCCTGGGCAATTTCTTCCAGTGTTTAACCACCCTGACAGTCAGGAAGTTTTTCCTAACGTCCAACCTAAACCGCCCTTGCTGCAATTTAAGCCCCTTGCTTCTTGTCCTGTCCTCAGAGGCCAAGGAGAACAATTTTTCTCCCTCCTCCTTGTAAGACACTTTTAGATACTTGGAAACTGCTCTCATGCTTTTACTCCCTTTAGCACAATCTCTCCCCCTGCTGGCCAGAGAACGGTCCCCTCCACAGCTCCTCTCACCCGGGACAGTGCGAAACTAACTCCCTGCTGCCTCGTTTCATGGCTCTCCACTGAAAACGCGTCCGTCGTCCCTTGTTTCTCTCGCCTAACTTCGCTTTTGCTAGTATTTCACTTCCTAGCTTCTTTAGCTACTTGGAGGTGGAGTTTACAGGAGAGAAACCATCAAAATGAAGTTGTATTGGTCTGTCAGTGGGGGATACACATGCAGGGAACTTCCTCAGCCCTGGGTTCCACGGTAGAATTTCCTGAATCCACACACAGGCTGCCACAACACAAGACCCACCTACAAGGGAGTTTTAGGTGTATGTTTTGAATGTAACGACTAATATTTACTGGAGGTCAGATGTTAAACAAATCCCTGCACCCACCCCTCATCTGGGTTGACCAGCAACCTTCACAGGAACTGAGAAATGCAGAGCTGTAGGGCAGCAGAGACCCTGAGACAGCTGCCCTCTGGGTGCAAGCACAGGAAAGGTAACGCGCCTGGAGATAGGAATAAAGCCACGTCCAACGCACACCGCCTTTGTGTGGGACAAAACTCACAGCAAAAGGGGTGGACATGAGCCAGGCGTGTTTGCCAGAAAGGCCAGCCGTCCGGTACTCAGCTTTAGATTCCAGGCAGCTCGACCTTTTTTTGTTGGCTGAGTCTCTGTGTGTGTGACGGTGGAACACATTAATTGCAGCTCTCACTCCAAGCTACTTGAAAACCTGCCTGAGAGAGCTGCCAGCCCAGTGAAATCCATCCTGGCAGAGCTGCCCGTGGCACGTCGCACCATAGTCACAGAAAGGACAATTTTCACTCTAAAAACACTGGGCAAATTCTAAGAACATAAGAATGGCCAGACTGGGTCAGCCCAAAGGTCCAGCTAGCCCAGTGTCCTGTCTTCTCACAGCGACCAATGCCAGGTGCCCCAGAGGGCAGGGAATCATCAAGTGATCCCTCCCTGGTTGCTCATTCCCAGCCTCTGACAAACAGAGGCTAGGGACACCGTCCCTGCCCGTCCTGGCTAATAAGTATTGATGGTCCAATCCTCCATGAATGTATCTAGCTCTTTTTGAACCCTGTTAAAATCCTGGTCTTCACAACATCCTCTGGCAAGGAGTTCCACAGGTTACTGTGCGTTGCATGAAGAAATACTTATTTTTGTTTGTTTTAAACCTGCTACCTATTAATTTCATTTGGTGACCCCTTGTTTTTATATTATGGAAACAAGTAAAGAACTTTTCCTTCTTCACTTTTTCCACTCCAGATTTTATAGACCTCTATCCTATCCCCCCTTGTCTCCTCTTTTTTAAGATGAAAAGTCCCCATCTTTTTAATCACTCTTTGTATGGGACCCATTCTTCACCCCTACTCATTTTTGTTGCCTTATTCTGAGATCATCAATGTCCATCCAGGGCAGACTGGACCTCAGAATGCCAGCTGTCCTCCGAAAGCCCCACCCCCTGCATAGCAAAATGCACAGAGCTCAGTTATCTGCACCGGAATGATAAAGGGCTGAGTTATCCTTAGCACAACTCAAACCAATGGTTCCAGGGAACCTAGTGGCCGCAAATCACTCTGCCCCATCCGCAGAGTGGGACATTTACAGCACTTTATATCCCCACATGCATCTAGATCAGCATGTGCACATGATCAGCTCAGGTGACGGAATAAGATAAGCCAGGGCTGTCAGATCCACGTTAATACAGATTGCGCGGATATCTACAGCACTCGCATTGCCTGGGACGCTTCCAGCCCACCCCCTGAGCCTCATTAGCACCAGCATTGCAATTGACAGGTCCTTTTCCCACCCTCCTTCTCCCTTCTTTTTCTGTTATAAATTCTGGGTTCCCCTTTTTCCCCCCGCACCTCAGGAAGTGGGGTTTGCCCATGAAGTTCATGATTCTACGTATGTTTGTTTGTCTCTAAGGTGCCACAGGATGACTCATTATTTTCTGACTGGTTAGCAGCACCTGCTGCCCTCTGGCCCTCTACCTTGGGCGGACTGGCTGTAATCACCTAGCAAGGCACCAGTCACGCCCTCCTGTAGTTCATCTGAATGGAACCTCAAAAGCAGAGTGGCCGGCGTAAAACCCCGAACGTACTCGCAGCCCTTCCTCTGGGGATGTAGCGTCACCTGCCCGGGCCCTGCCATTCTGCCTGTTATAGCATGAAACTGGCCCGGGGGTAAATGCTGGGGGCCCCAAGCAAGTAGGGCTAAACCTGCCCTCAGTTCTATGGCAAATCTAGAGGCTGGCTGGGGACATGCCAGTGCCATGGAACAAATGCAGCACACAGAGAAAGCATTACACTGGCATGCCTCCTTTGCAGCTGGTCTCCAATCAGAGCCCTGTACACACACTGCCCAGGAAGCTGCAGGACTCCAGCCCTCTCCCAAGCTAGCTTTTGCTCTCTGGGTGCTGCTGAGCTTTAATGACCCTTGGAGGGAAGTGGAAGGGAAGGGAGAAGAGCAGATTTTCCCATCAGCACAACCTCTTCACAGAACACACTGTTAACCTGTGGAACTGCTTGCTGGGGGATGTGAAGGCCAGGATTTTAACAGGGCTCTAAAAAGAGCTTGATAAATTCATGGCAGTTGGGTCCATTCATGGCTAAATAGACACAATCGGCAGGGATGGTGTTCCTGGCCTCTGCTTGCCAGAAGCTGGAAATGGGTGATGGGAGGGATCACTTGATGGTCCTGTTCTGTTCACTCCCTCTGGGGCACCTGGCAGTGGCCACTGTGGGCAGAAAGGACACTGGGCTGGATGGACCTTTGGACTGACCCAGTAAGGCCTTTCCACGTGCCTGTGTATTTGAAAGGGAAGCTCCCCCGGTTCACAGCTCACTGCCCTGCTGTCAATGTCCCTAAACACCCCAGAGCTCCTCTAGGCTGTTGTGGATTTTGCTGCCGCGGTAGGAAAAGGTGGGACATGCCAGTCACCGACTATGGGGCCTCCTGTGACCTCTTCCTACCCACTGGCAAAGCAGCAACTGGTCCTGCTTCCACACCCCACTGAGGCAGGGCCCCTGACACAGACCCCAGGCTTTGTGCTCCACCCCGAGTGGGAAAATGTCCTTCGGCCGAGCCACGCAGGGGGCTGTGTGTACGCCACATGCTACCCAGCCCGGGGGTGACCTCAGAGTCGCACCATGTAGCCGGTTCCCGGAAGCCGGGGCATGACGGCAACGGACACGGAGCCCACACACGACCGAGTCACACCTTGTGACTGTGGCCTTTGGGAGCTGGGTAACCATGTTAGTCCCACTGTTAAGCTCTGCAAACAGAGTCACAGAGAGAGGAGGTGACATGCCCAAGGTCTCACAGCAAGTCAGTGGCAGAGCAGAAGAGGCTCCCCAACAACCCCAAACTCCAGCCTCATTCTGTGGGAACAAGGACTCCCTGCAGCTTCCCCCAGGGCAGGGCAACCACTGGCTCTCTCCAGTCCTCCCGTGGGGTGAGGAGTGCAGAAAGGGCTTTGCTGGGGCCCTGCAGTCGCCTCCCAAGACTCTCCAGCTCGGTGCATTCCCAGTGCACCAGTCGCAATGCTCCTGCTCTGTGCCCCATGTACGTCCCTGCCCTTGGAAAGTGAAGGCTCAGGATCCCCCCGGCTTTTCAGAGCAAGCTGGCTTCCTTTTCACCCCTCCTCCAGCTGCCTCCTTTACAGCCCCTGGCATCTGCGCCCACCCCATCCACACCCTGCCACGTGGGGTCCCTATCCACCGGGCCCCGGAACAGCATCTGGCTCAAAGGAAAACAGCCACCCAGGGAGCTTTCCTCCCCACAGCCAGGCCTGACTGCCACACCCGCTCAGCCCCACAGCATGGCGGGGTCACGCCTCTTGTAAGCTCTGCTCCTGGAGCAATTGAACCCAGCTGAGCCTGCCCTGCTCTGAGAATTGCTGCCCAGAGAGCAGGCACCTGTGGATGCTGGTATCCCCGTCCCTGCCAGGCTCCAGGCTCAGTTCCTTACCCACTGGCTCTTTATTTGGCAGTGATTACTGTGCAAGTGCAGATCAGTTAGTAGGTCCTACACTAATTGCTGTGCCTCAGTTTCCTATCTGTAAAACCTGGCTAATAGTACTTGTTCACACTGGTCGATGGCTTTGCGATCCTGCTATGAAAAGCTCCAAATAAATGCAAAGTACCATAATACTAATGACTGGTTCTCCCAGGGATGCAAGAAGCACACCCACAAAACCTGTGCACTGAAAACACTGGGGGTTTTGCTTGTTTGCCATTCCTAATGGCTGCCTCTTGCAAGGAGGAAGTTGCTTCTCTTTCCCATGATAAACACATCCTGGAAGACCCTTCTGGAGAATATTTCAGTGGATAAATTGTTTTCTAGCTACAATCTACCACCTGCCTCAATTGCCTGCAGGTTTGACGGTCTCTCTCTTGCTGTTCTTTGTCTGACTGTCTCTCTTGCGGTACATCTCTCTCTCTCAGCTGACATTTTTTAGTACAGCATCTTCAGCCTCTACTACAGTAGCACTGAGATAGACTAGGTGCTCAGACTGGACCCTTCTGGCTGTTCTGTGCTCTGGAGTCCAGTAGGCAGCCACACACCACTGGCCACTGGTGGCACAAGACTCTACACAATGCCATGACAGGCGTTAAGTACTTGAGACGCCACGAGGGAACTTGCACCCCACGTACCTACACTGTTTGGAAAATCGCTTCCCTAGTGCCCCAAAGTGGGCCATGTGACGTGCATGGGTACTGGATATGCTGGTCGTGTTCAGTGATCCCTGTAAGCTGAGGGCTTGGGCAGCCACCTGGAGTGATTCAGGTGCTGCCCAGCTGATTAGCAGAGTGCCCACGGCTGGCAGCATGTGTTTCTATGGGTGGTGCACATACGCACATACGTTGGTGCACATAACAAAATGTATTCTGCACATGGGTGGAAAAAATGCAAGGGAACATTGGGAGTGTTGTGTAGTGTCTATACAGAGGCTTCCAACTCAAGCCAGGTATTGTGGCAGGACAATGGTGAATAATTTGAAAGAACAATATGACGAGGTGCTACAGAAACCCTACGATGGGCACCCAACAGCAGCTTGTCATGTAGCGAGACACGAGAAAGGCAACACAAAGAAGAAATGATATATTAAATAACGCCAAAGCGAGTCTCAAGTGTTTTCCTTTGCCAGCAAACAAAGAATCTTTACATTGGAACAATAACCTCAAAGTGTTTTGCAGACAAAAGCCTGTAATTGCCTCTATAATGAGTAATTATTTCAATTTGCCACTTTCCTGCCATGTTGGTTCCTGGGTTGAGAGAGACAGAAATCAGCGAGTGGGAGGCTCATAAAAGCTGGAGGAAAACGAAGTCCTTTGTCTCCACACATTGCAGGGTGCTAGACTTGAGAACTTTTAAACTTATACGTGACGAGAGCATTGAGAGCTCAGTGTCCAGAAAAGTAATTACCTTTTGGGCCCCACACTGATGGAGAATACCAGGCTGCAGCAATGGCTCCTGAGAGTATGCCTGCCAAAAGTCCATTTCTTATTTCCGTGTGTACATTCAATGGACAAAGCACGTGCTGCAATAATTAGCTGATAGTAGAGCCCCGCAAATCCACAGATGTCTGTTTTATATCCTCGGGGATCTGGGGCACATTTTTGCAGATACAGATACGGATACAAATTTTGGATCTAGCCCCTTGCAAATTTGTGTATGTCTGCTTTATAGCCATGGGTATCTGCTAAGGATCTTAAAATGCGTTTAATTATGTAACTGTGAAATGCCGTTACACGCGGGGCAGCAGGCGGCTCCCTGGGAGCTGGAGCACGCAAGGAGCTGGCTTTTAAGCCAGCTCCCGAGCATTCTGGGAGCCTGCGCATAACTGTGACGGTTAACCAATGAGCCAGGCTACACTTTCGGTTACACTTTCACATCCCTAGTATCCGCATCTGCAGATGTGGCTCTCCTCAGATCATTTCTGCAGCTGCGGAGGCAGACACCAATTGGCTGTGTCTAGACTGGCAAGTGTTTCTGCAAAAGCGGCTGCTTATGCAGAAACACTTGCCAGCTGTCTACACTGGCCACTTGATGTAAGATTGTCAGTGTTCTTCCACAAATACTATGATGCTCCCGTTTGGGAAAAAACCCTCTTGCACAAATATATTTGTGCAAGAGGGCCAGTGTAGACAGCTCAGGACTGTTTTGTGCAAAAGAGCCCTGATGGCGAAAAGGGCGATCGCGGCTTTCTTGCGCAAAACCGCGTCTAGATTGGCAAGGACGCTTTTCCGCAAAAATGCTTTTGCGCAAAAACATCCATGCCAATCTAGATGCTCTTTTCTGCAAATGCTTTTAACGGAAAAACTTTTCTGTTAAAAGCATTTGCGGAAAATCATGCCAGTCTAGCCGTAGCCATTGTGTATCCACACAGGACTCTACTAGATTTAGAAATAGAAAAGGCCAGGCCAGAACACACCTCAGCCCACAGCGCGTCCCAGCTGTATTGCTTTGTGCAGCATGTCTTTCCAAAGCAATGGGGCTTCCACAGTGACCCGGGGGCTCTTCCCACATGGCTCGCAGCTACGAAGTGTTTGGTGAGACTCATTCTTAAATGTCCCTTCCTTAACTCTGAGAGGCAGGATGGCGCGGTGGGCTGGGGTCAGTTCCTAGTTCTTGGTGCCTATCCTGTACGGAAGAGAGAGAGGTGAACCTCCTCCCTTATTTCGGTTGTAAGATTTCCTCTCCTGTCTGTGCAGTGCCCAACACAGAGGGGCCCAGTCTGGGTGTGGCCTCTCCGTGTACTGTAAGGTAAGTGGAATCCCATTGTTCTGACTGACGCCCCTTTGTACCACTCCAAAGAATTCCCCTCTGGCCACCAGACCCTTAGTTGTGTGCGTGCGTTGTGTGTGTGTTTGTGCGCTATACAAACGTACCTACGCTCATCAGTCCTCACCCGTCAGTCCCCGATTATCTTTGTTGTTTTCTTCTCAACTTTCTCCCGAGTGACGAGATTGTGCTAGTGCCGGCCGGCCCGGCACTAAATACGGGGGGTTAGTGCCGGGACAAGTGGGCTGTGTGAGTCCCAGAGGAGCGCCCACCCTGATGCTTAGTTCCAGCGCCCTTTTGGGACAGGGATGTCGGCTGCTCCTGGGAGACATTTAAGCACTGAACAGTAGCCCTGGTCTTTCAGAACCACTGCCAGAATAAGACCAGGAAAGTCTGCGCATTTACTCCAGGCTTGGGCACCTTGGAGCAGTAAAAGGACGTGGGTGCAGGTTTTTCCTGGAGAATGGTGTCTCCCGGGGAGCGGTCACCAGCTTGGCCTGAAACCATCAAGTTGTCCCAGGCGATTATTAATCCATTATTAAACGAGGGAGCCAAGCATAGGCCAGTCCCAGGCCTGAGCCCTGAGCTCTGGCCTTGCAGACAGAAAGCCTTCCCTGGGTGTGGTGAAGACGCTGGCGTGTCAGGGGGTAAAACTTGTTTCTCTCTGTCCATGGCTTAAAATAATCCTGCGGCCTCACAGGGTGACAAATGAGTCACCCTCCTGACCCCGCAGCACCCAAGACAACCGGGGTGCGCTTTGTGGGATGTGGGGGAGACCCATGGAAACAGGGACCATTTTACCCATACACAGAACATGCAGCTGTGTAGGGCCCCTGAACATTTGGGGCACCGCTGGGTCTTACTGTCCATCCACCCGCCTCTTCCTGCCCCTGCTCTATGGCTCGGCTTCCTGCAGAGAGGATCTAGTGAACTGACAAGTGAAAAGGCCGAACTGATTGGCAGAACATTGACCCAGTGAAAGAGCCATTCCACAGGCATTTGCCAACCCTGGGTACATACTGTTAGTGTCTGAATATCTTGGGTCAGTCAGTCGACAGGACCGGAGTTTAAAATTTGCTTTAAAAATATTTCATTGGTGAGTTGCTGACAATTATAAAATCACAGCTCTAAAATCATTCCCCCTGCCCCACACCTGCCCAGGCTGCAATGAGGCATAGAGGCACCAGGCTGTAGTCCAGCAACATCTGTGGTCTGGCAGGATTTTAGTTAGCCAGATGTCACTTATCATGAGTGTGGCCAAGTTTCCTGCAGTCCCATAAGTTTGTTTACAGCCCCCAGTGTTGGCTCTCAGCGTTCTTTGCTGTGATTTAGCTCTAACTTACCCCTAGATATCTCTAAGGGTATGTCTATTCTTGCACCTTAGTTCGAACTAGGGATGCAAATGCAGGCATTCGAAATAGTCAATGAAGCGGGGATTTAAATACCTGCATATTGCAAATGCCTGCATTTGCATCCCTAGTTTGAACTAGGGTGCAAGTATAGACATACCCTAAATCCCAGCAAGCAGTGGCAATGTTGCTAATACTGCTAGGCAATATTGACCTCCCGTGGTCTGACAAACTGGTTTGGCACCGGTCAGGTCCCAAGAGTGCCAGACTGGAGTGGTTCAGCCTGTAGAACGTTCGAAATCTCTCCAGGACACAGCTGGCCTTAGCAGAGTCCCCAGGAAGTGAAAAGGGACATGTCTTTAAGAGAGAACCCTTTGGGGGTTTGCCACTGTTTCCTTTGTTGGTTTTTGATTTTTGTGGGGGATGGTGGTTGGTCTCCCTCCGTCCCCCCGCCACTCGAAGGGCAGTTGATCAGACAGTACAAAGGGGGCTTTCCTCGCCATTCCTATCCCCCGTACTGTGTGCATCCCAACTTGTTACAGCACATCCATGCAGGGCGCCAGCTGCTACGTGCACAACTGCTCCTCCAGCGCTTGGTGAATGTTGGGATCCCTGAGCAAACCTGCCTGTTTCAGCATGTTGGAAGAAACCTCTTCCTCTCTGCCCCCACCATGAAATCATCCCAAAGCTCCACTGACGAGAGGCACCCCGGCTGCTGAAGGCCGGTTCCGGGAGCTGATTGGATCGGTGGGGTGTGTGTGTGTGGGGGGGGGGAGGTCACATGGTCTAGCAGATTCCAAGGAGGGGGGGACGGGGAGCTTGTGTCTCTGTGTTCTTGGCTAACTCCCCCACCCGACGGGCATGCGGGCAGTGGCTGTATCGTCTAGGAATAGCATGTAAAGCTCCTGTCCCACACCCCGGCACGCACACACACACCCATGTGCAGCCAGGTGGAGAGCAGCGGGCTATTGGAATATGACATTTTGTGGCTGGGGCAGGCAGGCCTCAGCCAGCAGACACGGGGCCAGAAGAAAGAGCTGCCCTGCCTCTTGCAGCCGCGGTGACGTCCTAAGCCCAGTCCTGATGGGGCTGGCAGGCGTGTAACTGAAGGCAGCAGCTGGCTCTTGGCAGTTGCTCTCCCCCAGGCGATGGCAGGGGGAGCCGTTCCCCCTGCTCCTTAACATGCTTGTCGCTTTCGTCACGTTGCCCCAAACCTTGTGCCCTTACAAGCCCTGCCCTGTGTTCTGCCTGAAAACCAGGCCGGCCGGCCAAAGGCACGGGCATGGCCTGTCGCGCTGATGCAGCCAAGGTGCAAAAAAGCAGAGGAAGATGGGGCAGTGGAGGAGGAAGGCGGCAGACCGGGGGGCCTCAACAGGAGTCATTTCTAAAACGCAGGTCCTGCAATCTGTCTCAGCGCCATGAAGGGAGGCACATAACGCCCCCCCCCCCCCCGGCTAAATTACATCACCAGTGCTTTGGGGCGGGGAGCGTGTCTTGCTGTTCGTGTACAGCACCTAGCGTGGGGGGGGCTCATTCTGAGTGGGGACTGTTCGAGGCCAGTGTCCTATAAATCAATGAGGGGGCTGCGCATTTTCAGGAGCCCAGGCTGGTCTGAGCAGCAGCAGCTGGACCCCCACGGTGGGCACCCTGGCATGCGAGCGCAGTCCCCACACGCCCGCCCCCGCCTGGGCAAAGGATGCGCCCCTCCGCTCCGCTCTCCCTCTTCCTTTCCAGTACTCCCCGCTGCTGAAGAAGCTCTACTGTCAGATCGCCAAGACCTGCCCCATCCAGATCAAAGTGGCCACGCCGCCCCCGCCGGGCACCGCCATCCGGGCCATGCCTGTCTACAAGAAGGCAGAGCACGTGACGGAGGTGGTGAAGCGCTGCCCCAACCACGAGCTGGGACGCGACTTTAACGATGGTGAGTGCTGGGCTCCTGCCCCTCCCATAGCCGGTCAGAGAACCAAAGAGCTCCCCGGGCCGCGCAGAGGAACCCCCACGTGCTGCCTGATGCGCGCCGGGAGGGAACCCTGGCTCCCCAGGACTCAGGAGGTGGCAGGGGAGACAGATCAGGGCTGAGCAGAGATGGAGCTAACAAGTGTCACAGACCCGGCCAGAACCAAGCGCCCCAGCCAGCTGTGCAGGGGCAGCAGGGTCCTTCTCTCGCCTCTCCCTGGGCTGGCTGTCCCCGGTGCCCTCTGCGGGCGGACGCCGGACAAGGGCTGGTCTGCTTTCTCGGTCGATGGTTTTCACCGGCTAGCTCACTGCCACCGGCTGCCTGTGACACCGGGGTAGAATGTCCAAAAGTGCCCACGTTCCAGCCCCCCAAGGTATCTCGGCACCTAACGGCCATTGATTTCACTGGAAACCAGGAGCCTAAATACCTCGGAGCATCTGGACCTGAATGACTTGGGATCCTAAGTCCCCTGGGCATCAGCGGGGCAAAGCTGCTTAAGAGCTTTTGAAAGTGTTCCCCCCTGGCTCCATCCCTCTTAGAGACGGTCAGAGGAAGAAAGGCCGAGTGTGGCTCCCGCCAGCTCCCTGAGCAATTCACTTGCCACCGTCTCCAGAGGACAAAAGGCTCAGAGCCCAGTGCTGCTACGCAGAACGCTCCGCTCCCAGTACAACCCTTTACCTTGGGGGGGGGGCTTTTAGGGGAGTGGGGCCGCTGACCCCCCAAAAAACACACTCCGCTCCCAGTACAACCCTTTATCTGGGGGGGAGCCTTGTAGGGGAGTGGGGCCACTGACCCCCAAAAAACACACTCCGCTCGCAGTACAACCCTTTATCTGGGGGGGAGCCTTGTAGGGGAGTGGGGCCACTGACCCCCCAAAAAACACACTCCGCTCACAGTACAACCCTTTATCTGGGGGGGAGCCTTGTAGGGGAGTGGGGCCACTGACCCCCAAAAAAACACACTCCGCTCGCAGTACAACCCTTTATCTGGGGGGGGAGCCTTGTAGGGGAGTGGGGCCACTGACCCCCCAAAAAACACACTCCGCTTCCAGTACAACCCTTTACCTCGGGGGGGGGGCTTTTAGGGGAGAGAGGCCACTGACCCCCCAGAAAAACATACTCCGCTCCCAGTACAACCCTTTACCTCAGGGGGTGAGGAACCTTTTTTTTGGGTCAGGGGCCACTGACCCCCAGAAAAATCAGTCGGGGGCTGCACAGAAATGAAAAGCAAAACTAACAAACCAAACCCTCCCCAATAACGTGGCCCCCGACTGAGAAGCAGAAAGACCCTCCCCTACATTCCCCTCACACACCAGAGCCTGGGGGGCGGGGCAGGTAGATTTTGTGGGGGAAAAGCCACCAAGGAGCCTTTCCCGGCCCCGGCCCCCAGCAGACAGAACCCATGGATCGGATCTGGGTCTGGCTTCCCTGACTCTGGCTCGCGAGGCGAGGGGCTCCTTCCCCCACAGCGGGGAGCCAGTACTGGAGCCTCGCGGGGGAGCTGCTGGGGGTGGAAGGGGTGGGGCTGGAGCACTGGCGCAGGATCCCCAATGCTGGAAGGGGAGCCCAAGCCTCAGGGGCTGGATCCAGGCTAGCAGGGGTCCAGATCCGGCCCCCAGGCCTTAGTTTCCCCACCCTGTCTCCCAGCGCACCACTTGCCAGATGGGCTTCCCTTCAAGGGCGGGGCTGCTCCCCATTCGCCGGTCTGAGCGGGCGTGAAGCTTTCTTCGGGCAGGGCCGTGGTGCCCACGTTCCCCGGCCCGGGACTCAAGTCGCTTCCCCAGAGCCACGGCCAGGCAGCCCGGCCCACAGCCGCCCCACGGCAGACACGTGGAAGAAGGCGGCGGCGACACGCCCCACCCAAGAGGGGCTGTGGCGGCAAAGCTGCCTGTGCCCCGGGGCAGCCTTTGCGCAGGCCCACGGTGGTGCTCCCCCCCCCCCCCCCCCGCAGGCAGAGCTGCCATTGGCAAGGCCCGGAGCCCACCGGCGAGGGCCCAGGCTTGCCCAGTCTCGGAGGAGGAGGGGCAGCAGCCCCGAGGGAGCATTTTGCTTTGTGTTTGTACTTGCCCATGCCTGCCAACGGGGGGCGGGGGGGTGGGGAAAGGGCAAAGAGGGCAGCTGCCCTAGGGATTCAAGGGGCCTGGGGCTCCCGGTCACAGCTGCTGCACTGTGGCAACGGAGGCAGCCGGAGCCCTGGGCCCTATAAATCGCCTGAGGGCTGGAGTGTGTGGGGGGGGGGTGGGGGGGGACACGCCTTGCTCAGGGTGCTGCAGGGGGGGGATGCGCTCCAGGTGGTGCCAAGGGCTGGCTGCATCCAGCCCTGCCCCTTCCCCTGAGGCCCCGCCCCTTCCCGAGGCCCCGCCCCTTCTGGGCACATGAAGCTGGGCCCCACCACCTTGCCCCGGGGGAAGCTGTCAGCTCCCCTGTACTTGCTTTTGGTGACGGGCCCAGTCCTGCATTGGTTCTGGCTCCCCGGGAACGGAGCCCAGTGGGAGCAAAAGTCAGTTCAACAAGCCCTTTGGCTCCTCAGGAAGTTCAGGTTTACGCTTAATGCCACATTGGGTTGAATTTTGAGGTCAGTTGTTATGTGGCCTGACTCAAAGCAGGCCCCTTGGGCCCCTTACAAGCAGGTGGAGCTGAGGGGAAGCTGGAGGGGACAGTGTCTACACACGGATGTTGAACTGGTTTACTTGCCATCGGTTTTTTTACACCCCTTTTCCTGAGAATAGCACCCCTCCCCATTCAACTCGCTTATGTTGGCTTGTTTAACCTGATTCCCAAGCACCGTAAGCTAAACAGAAACGTGCCTGGTGTAAACCGACCTGTGAGCGTTCCCACTGCCTTCCCCCACCGTTAAACTACACAGATTTCAGAATCACACTCGTTCTCAGGCCAGCAGGCCAAAACAAGAAGGGTCTTTCCTCTAACTCTGCTATCTGCCTCTGCAGGCCAGGCCGCTCCGGCCAGCCACTTGATCCGGGTGGAAGGCAACAATCTCTCTCAGTACGTGGATGACCCCGTCACCGGACGGCAGAGTGTGATGGTGCCATACGAGCCACCACAGGTATTCTCTTGGTCCCAAGAGGATGAGGGGCGCTGGGGAGGGAGAAGAGTTTTCTGCAATAAAGTTACAGCTGCCGCCCGAATCTGACCTTGCGGTGGCTCCATTGGCACTGAGTAGCTGAAACTAGCATCTGCCCTGTGGTACTTAGGAGATGAATCTAGATCCTTCACAAGACACCTGATGGCGCTTCAGTGTCTGGAGAATAGTATCCCTCTTGTTGCAGCCTTCGATAGCAAATCCACTGGGCCCGTTCTCCTTCCCTTTCGGGCTCTGCCAAAGCATCTCACTTTAAAGGAGAATCTTGCTTCCAATCCACTGGGGCACAGAGCCTGGTGCAGGGTAATAGAAATGTCAGCCCAGCTAGAACTCCTCAGTGGCACATCAAGCCACTCATGAAATAAAAACGGTGAGTGGAAAGCTTAGCGTGCCCCCCGGGGTGCTGGTAAGTTAGTACATTGGGGGAGGGGGCTGAATTTCCAGCTGCAATGTCACATACGCGGGTCAGTGAATGAAACAGCTGGCAGTAAGGTCCCACAAAACTAGCATGGTATGAAAGTAACGAAGGCCCCCAACAGTCACAATGGCTACATAATCCTCATTCAAAGGGATATCTCCTTAGAGCAAGGGTAGAAATTCATCTTCCTTCGTGAACATTCTCCCAAAACACACACACACACACACACAGAGTGACTGAGTTCTGCCACCATCACACACACACACACACACACACTACACACATACAGAGTGACTGAGTTCTGCCACCATCACACACACACACACACGCACACACACACACACACAGAGTGACTGAGTTCTGCCACCATCACACACACACACACACAGAGTGACTGAGTTCTGCCACCATCACACACACACTACACACACACACACACACTACACACATACAGAGTGACTGAGTTCTGCCACCATCACACACACGCACACAGAGTGACTGAGTTCTGCCAGCATCTCACACACACACACACACACACACACACACACATACAGAGTGACTGAGTTCTACCACCATCACACACACACACACACACACACATACAGAGTGACTGAGTTCTGCCACCATCACACACACACACACACTACACACACACACACACACATACAGAGTGACTGAGTTCTACCACCATCACACACACACACACCACACACACACACACATACAGAGTGACTGAGTTCTGCCACCATCACACACACACACACACACACACACACACACACACACACACACACACACACACACACACACACACAGAGTGACCGAGTTCTGCCACCACCTCCCCCAGGCTTTGAACACCCCCTTCTCCCTGATGCTCAGTGTGTCGTTTCCTCTCCTTCGGGCAGGTTGGGACCGAGTTCACCACCATCCTGTACAATTTCATGTGCAACAGCAGCTGCGTAGGAGGGATGAACCGGCGACCCATCCTCATCATTATTACCCTGGAGACACGAGAGTGAGTCATTCTGGTGGTGCCAAGGCCAGACGCCCCCTCCCTGCTTCACGCCGGAGCCGGGCTCTCCTGGGGCAGCACGGGGAGGTTATGAACCAAGTGTCAGCTGCGTAACTAGACAGACTCTCGCCCAGACCGCATCGGAGTACGAACCACTCATGGCCTGGGGAGAGAAAACCAAGGAGTTAGCCAAACCCCAGCGAGCCACTTGCCAGACCCCTGGAAAGTTCTAGAAGCTGCAGCCCGAGGCAAACCTCCTGCTCAAGCATCTTTGGCCTGGGGCAGACCCAAGTGCAGGAAAGACGAGGGGAAGTGACATCCCCTGAGTGGGAAGTTAGTGGCTACGAAGTGCCTTAGGGGGTAGTTGTGTGTGGGAGATGGGCAGGGCCTGCCCTTCTCCCACTGTGCACCTTCACAGCCCGGAGAAGAACTCTTACTCCTTCCTGTCTGACTGGGACATCTTCTGGAAAAGCTTTCTTTTGAAAGAGAGCGTCTACACAGCAAAAGCGCAATGAAAAAGCGATGTGCTTTTTCAAAAGAGCATCCACATCGATTGGACACTATCTCGCATTTCAGTTGGGATTACTGTGGACGGAGTTGCCACCAGAGCACCTGTGCTTTTTCCTGGAGGCCTCTTCTTTCAAAAAAAACACATTCTCTTCTGTGTCCACGCTCGCCTTTTTCCAAAACAGCTTTTTCAGAAAAAAGGCTTCTTTCTCGTAGAAGATTTACCACCATCGGAAAAACCCTTCCGTTCTTTCGACTTTCTTTCAAAAGAACACAGCAGTGTGGACATAAGCATAGTTTTTCTGGAAAAACTCTGCAGTGTAGATATACTCCTTAGGCTGTGTCTACACTGGCAAGTTATTCCGGAAAATCACCCGCTTTTCCGGAAAAACTTGCCAGCTGTCTACACTGGCCGCTTGAATTTCCGGAAAAGCACTGATGATCTAATGTAAAATCATCAGTGCTTTTCCGGAAAAACTATGCTGCTCCCGTTTGGGCAAAAGTCTTTTTCTGGAAAACTGTTCCGGAAAAGGGCCAGTGTAGACAGCACAGGGCTGTTTTCCGCAAAAAAGCCCCGATCGCGAAAATGACAATCGGGGCTTTTTTGCGGAAAAGCGCGTCTAGATTGGCCACGGACGCTTTTCCAGAAAAAGTGCTTTTCCGGAAAAGTGCCCTGCCAATCTAGACTCGCTTTTCTGAAAATGCTTTTAACGGAAAACTTTTCCGTTAAAAGCATTTCCGGAAAATCATGCCAGTGTAGACGTAGCCTTAGGGTATAACAATCTTAGCCTTTTGTCAATCAGAGAGGAAAAGCCACCAGAGAAAATTCACCCCCAGCCAAAGGGATCTGCACAAGAGCCCGGGCATCACAGGGAGTTTACGTGGAACACAGCACCTCGACTACGTCTACACTGGCATGATTTTGCGCAAGAACTCTTTTGCGGAAGAGTTCTTGTGCAAAAACTCTTCCAGAAGAGAGCGTCTACACTGGCACGTGTGTTTGCACAAGAGATGTGCTTTTGCGCAAGAGCATCCGTGCCAGTGTAGACGCTCTCTTGCGCAAGAAAGCTCTGATGGCCATTTTAACCATAGGGCTTTCTTGCGCAAGAAATTCATGTTGCCTGTTTACACTGGCCTCTTGCACAAGAACAGTTGCGCAAAAGGGCTTATTCCTGAGCGGGAGCATCATCGTTCTTGTGCAAGAAGCCCTGATTTCACACATGAGAACGTCAGCGTTCTTGCGCAAGAACTCCCCGCCAGTGTAGACAGGCAGCAAGTTTTTGCTCAAAAGCGGCCGCTTTTGTGCAAGATCGTGCCAATGTAGACACAGCCCTCATGTGCTGCATCAGGCCTGGGGCATATGTACAGCAGCCTTGGGCTTCTGAACTTACCAATTCCTGTGGAAAACCCTTGTTAGGTGCTCAGAGGAGGGGCATTCCTTAGCCTGAGCTCTTTGGGGAAGGCGGGTTCTTCTGTTTTCTTTCCGGGAGCGTTTCCAAGCTTTTGAAGTCAGCCATCGGCACAGAGTCCAGAGCCACAAAACCCAGCCCCACCGAGAAGGAGGGTTAGGCACAGTCGGATTGTTTCCCTTTTTGGTTTTGCTCTGCTCCCCAGTGGCCAAGTGTTGGGGAGGAGATCCTTCGAAGGGCGGATCTGCGCCTGTCCCGGCCGAGACCGGAAAGCCGACGAAGACCACTTCCGAGAGCAACAAGCCCTGAATGAAAATGCAGCTAAAAACGGCAACGTCAACAAGCGCAGTGAGTCCTCCAGTCAAGCCGGGAGACCTCCGGCTTTGCTCTGCCTAGGACGTCTGAGCTGGTGCCGTCCAGGGCACAGCCTGTCCTTCCTGGGCAGCAGCAGTGCGAAACTTGGGTGAAGTTTAGATGAGAAACGCCCCAATCCCAGCGTTGTCGCTCAAATCCATGTGTCAGCTATAAACCTGGCAGCCTGAACAAAGGGGGGAAAACAACGAGGAGGCCTGAGGCACCTTAACGACTAGCAAATGTATCTGGGCATCATCTCTCATGGGCTAGAACCCACTTCATAAGATGAATGAATTGGAGACTCCAGTTTGGCAGGGATATATACACACATGCAAAGATGGGTGAGTCACATTACTATGTGGGGGACCTGTGCTAACGAGGTCAATTCAATCAGGGGGGATGTGGCCCACTCCCAAAAGGTGATGAGACAGTATGAATACCAAGAGAGAAAATTACTTTTTGTAGTGAGTTAGCCACTCCCCGTCAATCACAGAACACTAGAACTGGAAGGGACCTCGAGAGGTCATCAAGTCCAGTCCCCTGCCCTCATGGCAGGACTGAGCACCTAGATCATCCCTGACTGGTGTCTGTCCAACCTGCTCTTAAATATCTACAGGGATGGAGATTCCACAACCTCCCTAGGCAATTTATTCCAGTGTTTAACCACCCTGACAGGCAGGAATTTTTTCCTAATGTCCAACCTAAACCTCCCTTCCTGAACTTTAAGCCCCATTGCTTCTTGTCCTGTTATCTGAGGCCAAGGAGAACAATTTTTCTCCCTCCTCCTTGTGACACCCTTTTAGATATCTGAAAACTACTATTATGTCCCCTCTCGGTCTTCTCCTTTCCAAACTAAACAAGCCCAGATCTTTCAGTCTTCCCCCATAGGTTAAGTTCTCTAGACCTTTAATCATTCTTGTTGCTCTTCTCTGGACCTTCTCCAATTTCTCCACATCTTTCCTGAAATGTGGTGCCCAGAACTGGACACAGTACTCCAATGGAAGCCTAATCAGTGCAGAGTAGAGCGGAGTTTCATATTTCAAGTTTGCATATAAATTGAACTGACCTCGTTCGCACAGGTCCCCTTCATACTAATGTAACCCACCCATCTTTGCACGTGTGTATATCCCTGCCAAACTGGAGTTTCCACGTCGTGCATCTGACAAGATGGGTTCCAGCCCACGGAAACGGGCGCCCAAATTAATTCGTTCGTTTTGAAGGTGCCACTGGATTCCTGGTTGTTTTTGCTGAAACTGACTAACACGGCTTCCCCTGCAAAACTTGGCAGAGTGGCATTCTTAGTGCCGGTGCTTCATTGTCCAGAGCTACTTGCTCGTTATCAGGGCTTGACAAACCCCGGTGAGAGCTACTCGCCAGCCCCGCACCGTGCATGCGCCAGACTGGCACTGCGCATGCGCAAAGCACCGGTGAATGGGGTGCACGGAGCGACCAGCTGAAATCTACTCGCCACGGGCAAGTAGATTCAGCAGTTTGTCAAGCCCTGCTCATTATTATTGTTAAAGGCGAGTGTGTGTTAGTGCTCAGCTAGCCAAAGAAATAACATACTCCTGGGCTTAAGCTTATCTTCCACCGGCATCCGCAAGGAATTCTTCCCATCCCTTGTCATCCAGCATTGGCCAGTTTCTCCCTGTGGCGTTTTTGCTCTGGAGAACTGGCCCTTCTGGAGACCGGCTAGCGGCAGGCAAAGCGTCTGCCGAGTTTAGGGCAGGGGTCAGAAGTGGGAGGCAGAGAATTGAGTTTTTGGTGTAATATTTAATCACTAATTCCTCCCGCCCCAACAAAGGTGGCACATGCTGAGTAAGCCACCTCAGGGCTGTTCTTTACCTGCAGTAAAACCTTACAAAGTGATTGTGGCTCTTAACCGGCTCCTACGCAACCGCTTCCCTGCCCCGCCCTGTGTCACGATAACGCCTCTCATCCGCCTGCCCCATGCGGGCGCTCCTCGCCACCGGCGACAGGGACTGGTCTGTCTTGAGCTTCCTCTATTTTAAGAAAGCAGATCACTCCCGAGGGCCTAGGGACACGCAGCTATTGCCGCTCGCTCTCCCCTTGCGAGCTGGAGGCCGGTAGTTCGGGCAGGAAGCTTTGTCCAGCGGAGGTGCCCCTCTCCAGGGCTTGGAGTGCCTCTTGCTGGGCAATCAGGGAAGCCGTTGTCTGTTTCCCTGCTCCTGGGGTCTGGCTTTCCATTAGCCGGGCTCGTCAGCCGCTGCCTGCCCTGCTAGGAGCTCTAAGATTTGCTCTAATGCGATTCCCAGCCCTGATGTTACGGAAGAACTAGGGCCTGGCAGCGCCGATGATCACACTTAACTTAATTGTCTCCTAACGCTCTTTCCCGTCTCCTTCCCCAGCTTTCAAACAGAGCCCCCAGGGGATTCCTGCCCTAGGGGCGGGCGTTAAGAAAAGGCGGCACGGGGAGGAGGAAATGTATTACGTCCCTGTAAGTATCAAATCTGCTGTATGTAGTGGCTGAACCCAGCCCTGGGAATGCCCCTCCCTGGCTAGGGCATGTGGGAACGGCTCCCAGAACTCAAAGGGCAAAAATGCAGGAGGTGGGAAGACCCCTCCCCCCGTTTGCCTGGTTCTGGCCCTTGAGGCTCCTGAACTTGCCCTACTTCCCAGCAGCCCCCTCCCACACACTGCACCCCTCATTTTGACCCCATCCTGGAGCCCGGGGGGCCTACACAATCTACTAGCCAGCCCCTCCCCCCAGGCTGTGATGTGTGAGGGGAACGTGGGGAGCATCTTTCTGCGTCTCCGTCCGGGCCCACATCCGTGACTTTTTTTCACTTTTGTGCAGCCCGCGACTGATTTTTCTGTGGGTCAGCGACTCCCCTGACCCGCGAAAGTTTCCCCACCCTGGGCAACGGCACTGAAGTGTCGCTGAGAGGACGAGGCCTCCCCACACCGGCACTCCCGTCAGTACACGGCACCGAAGTGCTGTGCTTGGGGCGGCTGGCACGTCTGGTGCTGAGGAGACCTTGCCGAGGGTGCAAGGGGCAAGGCTGAGGGAGCTAAGAACAGGCTCAGTGGGGGAACAGGGTGGGCGCGAAGCTGCAGTGAACGCTGAGCTCTTGGCAGGGCGCGCGGAGCTCCACAATCACGCGCTGGACTTGCTTTGCAACCCCAGGGCAAGAGCACCTGCTGCAAAACAAGGCTGGAAGTCACCTTCCTCCCTGATCCCACTGTGGCAAGAGGGAATTTGGCTCCGTTCACCTTTGGCACGGCTCCCAGTGCCAGGGACTCGGCTCCCCCATCTGTCACGCGACACCCCATCAGACCCTCGCGCTCCTGCTGGAAGGAGACTAGAGGACACCATGAGCTGCAACTGAATTACGTGAGGGCGTCTCTCCCAGACGTTACTTGCCTTACTAGTGCTTCAGGCCACCCAGCCAGTGTCCCTGGAGCAGGCTGAGGAAAGGAGGTGGGCGGGGGAGGTGGGGGGGCCGGTCAGGCTGTGTCCTGCAAGCCTGACAATACAAGTCACATCCAAGTACGGGCTTGCTTTGCTCCTCGCCTCAGGTTCGGGGCCGGGAGAACTTTGAGATCCTGATGAAGATAAAGGAAAGTCTGGAGCTCGTGGAGTTAGTGCCGCAGCAGCTCGTTGATTCCTATCGGCAACAGCAGCAGCAGCTCCTGCAGAGGCAGTAAGTACTGCGACCGTATGGTCCATGGTCACCCAAGGGCTCTCCAGCCATCAAAGGCACGGCGAGGCCTCACAGGGAGCCAGGAAGCTGGCCGGGCCCACCCTGTGGGTTCTTACGCTTGGTAGAACTCTACCGCCTTCTAGAGGGCCCCTCAATTCGATTCCTCCTTGGAGGTCACCAATGTTAGGTGGAAGAAACGGGGAGACTTTCATTCTTCTTTCTTGAATAGACTTTTCTCCCTCCTCGTTTATTAATTGTTCCTCTGACGAGCACCTTGGGAATGTGCATCATGATAACAGAAGCCAGAAATACCCCCATATGACTCCTTAACTCTTCCCTAGCACGCTTCAGCCACAGCTCCCCCGACAGCGTGTAAAACGGTGGGCAGTCTACCAAATACATTAATCGAGCCCAAGGCCAAAAGAGACCACCGTGATCATCTAATCTGACTTCCTGTGTATACCGTGGGCCATAGACCTTCCCAGAAATAATTGCTGGAGAAGATCCGTTAAAAAAACATCCATAGAATCATAGAATCCTAGAGCTGGAAGAGACCTCAGAAGGTCATCAAGTCCAGCCCCCTGCTCTAGGCAGGACCAATCCCAACTAAATCAATCCGGCCAGGGCTTGGTCAAGCCGAGGCTTAAACACTTCAAGTCTGTGTCTACACTGCACCCCTTTTCCGGAAAAGGGATGCAGATGAGACAAGTCGGAATTGCAAATGAAGCGGGGGATTTAAATCTCCCTCACTTCATTTGTATAAACATGGCTGCCGCTTTTTTCCAGCTCGGGGCTTTGCCGGAGAAAAGCGCCAGTCTAGACGGGATCTTTCGGAAAATAAAGCCTTTTCCGAAAGATCCCTTATTCCTCTTAAAATCAGGAATAAGGGATCTTTCGGAAAAGGCTTTATTTTCCGAAAGATCCCGTCTAGACTGGCGCTTTTCTCCGGCACAGCCCCGAGCCGGAAAAAAGTGGCAGCCATATTCATGCAAATGCAGCGGGGGAGATTTAAATCCCCTGCTTCATTTGCAATTCCGACTTGTCTCATCTGCATCCCTTTTCCGGAAAAGGGGTGCAGTGTAGACACAGCCCTAGTGAAATAGTTTTTCCTAATATCCAACCTGGACCTCTCTCACCACTGATTTCAAGTGCTCAGTGATGGAGATTCCTCTCGGGCCATTGGTAAATTGCTCCCATATGACTTACTCCCCGCGTTAGAAACAGTGATGCCTTATCTCCAGGGTGAATGAATCTAGCTTCAAGTGCCAGGCACTGGGTTCTTCTCGCTCTCCCTCTGCCAGCCTGAAGAGCCCATTAGTACATATTTGTTCCCCATGTAGAGCCTTAGGCCATGTCTACACTCGCGGCTTCTTGTGCCAGAAATATGCAAATGAGGCAAAGAATGAGGAGCTGTCTACACTGCCCCTTCTTGTGCAAGAAAACCCCACTTGCGCAATGCCGTTATGCCAATTATTTTCAGGAATAACGGCATTGCGCAAGAGAGGGGTTTGCTTGTACAAGAAGGGGCAGTGTAGACAGTCCTTCTGGCACAAGAGCCTCTTCTGCAAAAATGGCGGCTCATTAGGTATGCAAATGAGGCTTGGCGATATTCCATTCTTAGCTTCATTTGCATATTTCTGGTGCAAGTGTAGACATAGCCTTAAAGTGCAATTAAGTCGCTCCTTGGCCTTCTCTAAAAATGACAAGCAGCCCTGTGGCGCCACAGCGCATGTCTACACTGGGGAGTTATTTCGAAATCACAAGGCGAGCGTCCACACTACCAGGCCTGCTATTTCGAAATAGCGACTCCTGCTTGTGACGAGGAATGAGCTTATTTCCAAATAGTTATTTCAGGAGTTGGTATTTATTTCAAAACAACCTGGTAGTGTAGACATAGCCTTAGAGACTAAAATATAGAGAGAATCAGGAGCTTTCGTGGGTAAAACCCACTTCCTCAGAGGAATTGGAGTAGCACTATTTTTTGTAAGTCTCTAAGGTGCCGCAGGACTACTCGTTTTTAAAGTTACAGGCTAACATGGCCGCCCCGAGACTTTTTAGCCTCCTCTTGGTTAAGCTGTGAGATCTGATTAAGCAACAGCAGTGACCAGTGGAAGGCACAGAAGGGAAGTGACTTTTCCAAGGCACCCGCGCAACGTACGTGGCCTTAAACCCGCGCAAATCGTGTCCACAGCAGGGTTTTGCGCTGGGGCAGCTGTGCTGCTGGCTAAAACCGCCGAGGTGAGTCGGGCGACACCCAGAAGTCCCTGGGGAGGTTTGATTTTCTCCGTCTCCACTAGCGTCTGACTGACTGTGCCCCTCTTCCCGAACAGGAGTCACCTGCAGCCCCCTTCCTCCTATGGACCAGTCCTCTCGCCAATCAACAAAGTGCACGGAGGAGGGATCAACAAACTGCCCTCTGTCAACCAGCTGGTGGGGCAGCCCCCGCAGCACAGCTCCAGCTCTGGGCCCAACCTGGGCCCCATGGGTAAGGGATCGGCCCTGCCCCCGGACGTG
The DNA here is from genome assembly GCF_052426305.1 of Pelodiscus sinensis. Taxonomy (NCBI): domain Eukaryota; kingdom Metazoa; phylum Chordata; order Testudines; family Trionychidae; genus Pelodiscus; species Pelodiscus sinensis. Next base: position 4,435,362 of record NC_143075.1, on the reverse strand, counting down.
GGCTAAGCCACCACACAGGGCCGGCAGTTCAACACTATGGAACACAATGCACAGCTCCCCTCCCCCACCGCCGGGCTCCTCCCCCGCTCCCCACCAGAGCCAGTGACCGTCGGCTCGGTCATCCGTAGTTATGGAGCTACACGGCTCGGAACAACTCTCCATGTCGATAGCTGGGAGAACCTGCCCGTGCCAGGCTCCCGCTGCATCTGTGTGTGGGGTGGGACTTCCAGCCTCTTCGCCCTCCCCCACCCGATGGGGAATTTGCAGGGAATCCCCCCCGTCATGGGCGACAGGGATCACAGGCGCGGGACGGCATTGCATTCCCAAACCGCCAGCCTGGCCCCGCCCACACTCTGCCCCCAGAACGCCTGCTGTGCTCCATGGCTGGGGACATGTGCGCTCCCCCCCCCCCCCGTAATGCTGGAGTTGCAGAGGCCGGGGCCGCTCGCCGCTCCACCTCCTTTTGGGGGGGATGGGTTGGCTCCTGAGGGGGTGTGGTCAGGGCATGGGGGCAGGGCCCACGCCCAAGGGGCAGGGCTGGGGACTTGCCTTCTCCAGCTCTACCTTCACCCACCGCCCATGCTGCCAGTTACCAGGCAGGGGCTCCGGTCCCTGCGGTGGAGTGGAGAACGGGGCTCTGTGCTTGGGGAAGGACAGTGTCAGCCTTCTGGAGTGAGGTTAAATCCAGGCACAGGCCAGGAGCTGGAAACCCTTTTGCTCTTCCTTGTGCTCAGGACCTGGCATGCTAAACAGTCACTCCATGCAACCCAACGGAGACATGAATGGAGGCCACTCCTCGCAGTCTATGGTCTCCGGCTCACACTGCACTCCGCCGCCGCCCTACAACCCGGACCCCAGCCTCGTCAGGTAGGGACGTGCCCGAACATGGCTGTTTCCTGCTCTTCTCCTTCGCGCTAACCTTCCCAACGCTGCCTAGCTCCTGGTCAACTGGCCACTGGTTCCAACTGAGAAATCACTGCTCATCAAACCAGAGCGTTCGCCTCACTCCTCTTTCCCTCAGAACCTCTCCTCGCCCGCCAAGGGCTGATCAGGCACACGAATCGCCGGCTCTTGGCCTCATTCGCTTTTCAGGATGTTCATTCCAAACGTGAGCCCTTTAGCAGACTGATCCCAAAAAGTGCCCTGCCCTGCCCATCAAACTCTGGCGTATAACTTGGCAAGTCTCCCTTCTTCCCCCTTCCGGGCCAACAGAAATTGCCATGGAGGATTTATAGCCATACGTTAACAGGGCTACAGTCAGTGATTTGACATCCTCAACGAATTGACACATCAGATGTTTTCCCAGCTGCTATCCCAGAATCATGGCGTAGCACCGTCAGGGCTAGCATCTTGTCGCTGCAGCCAAGCGCTGTACATAAAATATTCTAGCACCAAATGGTATTTGGCAAAGATTAAGTGTTGCCGATGGGATGACTGAGGAAGGGGTGCAGAATTTGGTCCTACGTGAAGTTGCTCAATGGGCAAATTAATCCCTAGAGCGAGTCCATGTCAGTCATGTAGCTGACACCACCAAGGACTGCCAAAGCCACTGGAGTTATGTTAGGAGGAAGTTGGTCTCCAACATTGATGTCAAACTAGTTCAGGCTTTTCACAGGGACCTGTCCCAAGAAGTCTCTGACCAGGAGTTTTGAGCATCCTTCAAATGGATTCTTGCTCTGCTTCCAATGTCTTCCATGCCACAATGCCATTGCCACATGAAAAGTTGCCAAACCTTCAGACAAAAGTGCACTAAAATGTCCCCATTCCCGCAGTGAATTCAACATACTTTGCCACAAGAACATGGTATATACTTGACCCGTTAATGCCACTTTACTTTCAAAATTCTTTCTGCAGTTTTTTAACAGGCTTGGGGTGTCCAAACTGCATCGACTATTTCACCTCACAAGGGTTACAGAATATTTACCACCTGCAGAATCTAACCATAGAGGTAAATGCTTTGGGAAGATCTCTTCTTGTTTATACCAGCTGTTGATCTTAAAACAAGGACAACCAAATAAATAAAGGAAATAAATGTGCACCTACCCAGAATTCAAGCTTTATAGTCCCTCTCTTATGTTTCCCCAACTATGCATTCTTTCTTCTCCTATAGATTGAGAGCAATAGCTCAGTCCTTAAAAGAAAACTGTAATATTCTCTCCTGTTGATTTTTTAAGGCTGTAGGATGCAAGGTCTAGCAGAGACGGGAATTAAAAAAGAAATGCACACAAAAACAAAAAGGAAAACCAGAGAAGTCAAGTCTCACCCTGCTCACTTCTAAAAAAAGGCGAGAGATACAAAACTCCTCATTTGACTTGATTTTCACTAAATACACCACGGTCCATAAGCCCATTAAGTCAACAGAGAGATTTCCCATTTGACTTCAATGAGCTTTCACTTAGATGCGCAGGGCCCAACTTCTTCTCATGCAAATCAGGAGTAACTGCACTGGCCAAACGGAGTCACGTTAGCAACAAAACCAGAACAAACCAGGTCAGAATCAGGCTTTTTGTATTTAGCTTTTTGTTTGTTTCAACCCCAGGCTCTGATATTGTAGGCCAGGCAATGGCTATAATTGTTTTTAAATTGATACCATTGCACAGGAAATAACGTAATTTATGTCTAAACCCCTTGCTCTAGGTGTGGTGAGTTTTGCTGTAGCTAGTTCTTGGTTGAAGGACAGTCTCTTGGGAGAGGAGCCAACTTTGTTTGAAATCCACCTGCCTTAGATGTGGATGGAAATTGTAAAATCATCCAGGCAATCTTGGCAACAGCAAAGCAAAGGGCTCCCATAATGTCACCAGAATACACAAAGTTCATTAACACTTTTTATTTATGACAGACCCAAGTAAGTCTCAGACTCAGTATTTTGAGCTGATCCAGTCTCATTTGTAAGATAGTTGCTGTTCTCCCCTCACCTCCAACCCCAGTCTTGCAGGCAGGAACCAAACAAGAACACAAATTGTATAATTATTGAAAAACCACTGATTTTTCATTGGTAACTGGGGCCAGTTGCATAGTCTTAGTCTAGTTTTAATAACTAACTCCGTGATTTTTTTTAATCTGCCCAAAAGCACGTATGGCATGGTCTAAACAGATGGCTGGATTGTGTGTCTGAGTTGACATTTTTAACCCCTAATGACATACTTGTTTCCCATGGAATTAATGCTCATGTGTCAGTCTGTGTGTTTGGCGTGAACATGGCATTCAAGTCAATGTGTCTGACATACAAACTGCGTGTATTTGTTCTGATGCAGCCTCCTACATATATGATACAATCCTGAAGTTTTCATGCTCCTGCGACCATAGCACTTACTGTCGGTGAGGAGTCACACGGTAGCACACGATGGCATGTGTGACTGTACAGAAATCCTGTGACACTTCATATGGGAATAGCCTAGAACAGCAGTTTCCAAACTTTTTTTCTCATGACCCAGTTGAAAATTGTTGATGCTGCAACCCAACAGAATTCAGCTAGACTGGGGGCTTCCGGGGTGGGGCTGAGGATGGAGCTTTGGGCTGTAGGATGCAAGGTCCTACTTTGTGGGGGGGAAGGTTCAGGGCTGGGGCAGGAGGGGCTGACCTCGAGCGGCTGCTGGTCAATGTTGGGGGGGCTAAGGCAGCTTCCTGCCTCTCCTGGCACCAGACCATTCTGCGCCCAGAAGCAGCCAGCAGCAGGTTCCCAGCCAATGGGAGGGCGGGGCTAGTTCTGGGGGCAGGGATAGGGGCAGCACACGGAGCCCTGTGCATTCCCCCCCACACACCTAGGAGCCGGGCCTGCTGCCAGCCACTTCTGGGGCCCAGCACAGTCTGCGGTGCCAGGACAGGCAGGGAGCTGCCTTAGCCCCCCCTCCACTGATCCCCCTGCAGCAACAAGACTCAGCACCTGACATTCCACCCCCCAGCGCTGAGTCCATGACCCCTAGTTGGAAAGCCACTGGGCTGGAAGCAGCAGCCATCCAGAGCATACTGTGCTCCCCAAGGCAGCCTGTGCCCATCCCATCAGCATCTGAGACAGGAAGAGAGAAATGATGGCAGGCAAACTGTATTTATTCCCATAAGTAGAATGAGCTGACCCCTCCCTGGGTTCTGAAACGTGCACAGCGAAGGGGTTCTGCCTCAAACCACCTGCTTTGTTAATCAGATTCATTTAAAGCAAAGGAATTCTCTGTTCCTTACCAAATTACAGGGTGTCTGACACACACTCTCTCTCTCTCTCCCCCTGGCCCAAGGGTTCCCCCTTAGCTTGACTGTGCTATTTAGCAAACACATTTTTGAGGAGACCGACCTGTGTGATGCTGTTGTTCTAGGATCTTGGAGCACTGAAGATCCCAGAGCAGTACAGGATGATTATCTGGAGAGGCCTTCAGGAACTCAAACAGAGCCATGACTATGGGGCGCAGCAGCTTATCCGCTCCAGCAGCAACGCCTCCACCATTTCCATTGGCAGTTCTGGGGAGTTACAGCGGCAGCGCGTCATGGAGGCGGTGCATTTCCGCGTGCGCCACACCATCACCATCCCCAACCGCAGTGGGGCGGATGAGTGGTCGGACTTTGGCTTTGACCTCCCAGACTGTAAATCCCGCAAACAGTCCATAAAGGAAGAGTTCACAGAGGGCGAGATCAACTGAAGGTCTCCAGCAGTGCAGCAGCAAGAGACCAGAAACAGAGAGTTAAAGGAACAGGGGGAAATAGACACCCAGCATGGAACATGGCAAAACGTTTCCAGCTATGAGTGTCAGGAGAAAGTATTTTTTAACATGGCTTTACTTAAGAGATGGGAACTCAGAGCCGTGTGAGAGGCCATGGGCATGGGACCATCCCAGGAGGAAAATCCCAATGGTTTTTTGTCAGGGGAGCAAGAGGAGGAAAACGGACAGCCCACACAAAACTTTCAACGAGCTGTAAAGAGTTTTTAGTTTCCTGAGGCAGAGGAATATTCACTTGCCAACGTACAGTGCTACTTTACAATTTGCTGGACCATTTTACATCAAACTCTAATGCTATGTAAAGGCAACACACACATACACACTCATTAACTCTAACCTCCCCCACATTCCACCCTATCCTTGCTCAGTTTGCTATCCGATGGCCGAACAATTAAGACCTTTGTCATGTGAAAAGTGGTTTAATCCTCAGTCATTCAACTTTCTTTTGGGATATTTGCCATTGACTAATATCCAAGAACAAAAGGACTTGCTTTCCTGATGGACTGCCAAAAAGTATTTACTTCTTTTGTTTTTTTGTAGAGCAGAAAAGCAACTTATTTGCTGATTCCTGACTATGTGCGTGTATCGAAATATTTGTGTATATAGACACATGCTGTATATACAGTATATTCACCGTGCTGTAAGGATAGAGAGATTTATTTTCATGTACCTGTATGCTTTAAAAATGTTGATAATTTCCCCTTAAATTAACCATGCTCTAGCATGCAAAAAACTGATTACTTTCCAGCCTTACTGGTTAAAAATTCATTCCCCCCCATGTGGATTTTTAGTGACATTCTGGAGCGGCAAATCCATGGACTCCCCCCCCCCCCCCCTTGGGAATTGAAGAGTCTGTATAATTAATTACCCTTTTTCACCCAAATCTTGCTCAAAGTTCCTGGGATTGCCTGAGCTCTCATAATTCGTCACCCAACTCGAATGTTGCCTTAACCATTAACCAATATAGGTAAAAAACCAATTGGATTTCCCTGACTATTGATAAAGATCCCATCTGGTGAAATGATTCCATTTGCTATGCTGGCCAGTGGAAAGGATTTCTTCCCCATGGGTAGGTGTTGTGTTGATTTTCCTCAAGCTTTTGTTAGCCTGCTGGTTGAACTTAAAACCGTGGCAGGAAACAATCACGCATGCAGATGTATTCACCTCGCACGAGGCAGCTGGATGCTCTGGGAGAAATTCTGAGACACACCTTGAAGAGGCACAGCTGATTCACAACTCAGACAGAGGAGGGGCTAGGGTGGCATTAAGTCATCTTTGTACCCTCCTGGTCCAGGACTGCTCTGTAGCCCCAGACATAATCTAGACAGCCCTGAAGACCTGCATTATGGGGGCGTCCATGCTTTCTGGAATCTCCACTCTTTGGCATGGCCCCTCCCCTGGGTCCTTGAAAAAGAGTCTTTATGGCTACATCCCACCCGGCTTGCATGGGGGACTCCTCCCCGGCCTGATATGAGGTTTTTACATTACCTGAGGTTTTTTACCAGGCATAAAGGAGCCAGAGGTGGGATAAAGATTTAACTTATGAGCAAGGACAAGGTTCACCTCAGCAGATCTACCTTCTCCTCTCAAGCAGGTGGGCTCTGTCCTCAATCTTAGCAGAGCAGTGGCCAGGGGGAAACTGAGCTTTACCTCTGCAAATGCCAGCACAGTCACACAAGTGTACGTGGCCCTTCTCTCTTTCTACACCAATTCCTCCTCCTCCTCTGGGAGCTCAGAAGGCACAGAATGCTGCTGCTCCACTCCCTGAACCACCAGGTCAGTTCCCACTTCTTTTTTTAACCCCCCCCACTCTCCTCCCTCACCAGTGTTCCCTGTAAGCAGAGCACTTGGGCAGCCTACCCAGGAGAGATTCAGACACTGCCCAGCTGATTGACTGAGTGCCCATAGCTGCCCCCAGCCAGCAGGAGTGTTTCCATTGGTGGTGCACAGCTGCACATGCCTCGGTGCATATGACAAAATTTATGCCGCACATGGATCGGGGAAAAAAATTAGAGACCACATTGCAGCCCACCATATTTGAAAGCTGTACACTTATGCACACTGTGCTCTTTAGGGATTAGCACTTCAAGGTGTTGCCGAGCTGTGAACATGCGCTTTCTAAGTAGTAGCAAATTAAAGCACTTTAATGCTTTAAGGTTTTTTAAAATAATCATTCATGTTTTCAATGTTAACTAAGGCTTTTTTCCAGCAGTATTACTGGATATATTCCAATTCTATTAATTGTATTTTTTGTAATGTTATCTTTTGGAAAATGTGTTATTTTTATAGCTGTGGTTTGTTTGGTTTTGTTTTTGTAACACAATAAAAGATGTCTGAAATATAGCAGCAAAACAGCTCTTGACCACATTGCCTGACAGGTGGCCTGGTAATACTAGTGTCCCAGTCTACACCTTCGAAATTTGCCTTCTGCCTTTCAGAACTGGCCTTAAGCTTGAGTAGGAAATGCCAAGTTTGCTGCTGCAACTCAAGTATGTCTCTGCTATGCGGACTTTAACAAGACTCTGTTGATTAGGGATTTAAAGGTTAACTAGTTGTCTGCTTAACCGGTAACCATCACCCCTAACAGGTGATGTGTACTGGTTCTGGTTACTTGTTAACTGGTGGGGGCTGGAGCAGTTCTCCACCTGCCATGAGCTGGGGGCTGCTCAAGCCCCATGGAGGGCCTGCTGTGGACAGGGCCAGGCTGGAGCAGCCTCTGCTTGCGGGAGGGGGAGAGGGCACTCCAGCCTGGCTGCGACTGGCATGCAGGCTGCTCCAGTTAACTAGTTAAATGGGATTTTACATCCCTACTGTTGACAGACCCTGTCGCTAAAAGTCAGCTTGCGTGAAAACTCTTGGCATTATTGCAGGCAAAATACTTGCACCCCCTTCTGAGGGGGTTTCACTTTGTCGTCAGTGCTCCTGCCAACAAGGCAGCGTTCATACTTCACTTGCCATGGCAAAAGTTTGTTGTTTTTGAGTTTTTTTTGTTTTTTAAAAGCAACCAGGAACGACAAAAGTTGTGTTGCTCAAATGCATGTGGAGACATAGCCTCAGTGAGTAGCGTGAAGATATAAAGGACCAAAGGATAAAAGTACTTACCCAAGTTATTGGAAGCACTGAGCAAATTGCTTGCCGGATCACACAATTCAAAGTAATACATGGCCTTCCTCTGCGACTGGGGAGCAGCTGTGGATGAATCTTCGGCAATGCATACAAAAAAAAAAATCTACCTCTTTTCTAAGGTGCTACGTTCTGCAACACAGAAGTAGAGAAAATCTGAGGTCATATTTGAAGTTACATTTAGGAAAGTAAGTATTAGAAGAACTCTGGCTGCATCAAACATTTATGGCAAAAAGAAAAAAACCCAACAAAAGGAAAGTATTTGCTTTCATTTAATAAGTGGCTGTCTTGGTTTAATGGAATTTAGGAGAGAGGTTTATATATAAACTATCTTTCAATAAATGGACAGAAAATATATGACAATTCTGACAGCAAATTTTATCATTAATACATAGCTTTCTTTGGGTTTCAAAAAAATGACACTGTTAAAAAACAAATTTCCACAAGAGACCTGTTTAGTTATAAATATCACAACTATTTCTAGCTTTAGTAATATATACTGTATATATAAGAATTAGAAATTGACAGCTAAGAAATATTTGTCAGGAAGAGAAAATATGACATATACAGTTGTTCACACATTTAATGCAAGAAGTTATTTTAATACAAATAAAAAAACTTTAAAAAAAATCTTGAAAATCAGGGTATGAGAAATACAAAGAAGAATAAAAAAAGTCAAATATATAAATTTCAATAAGCTCAACATAAGCAGAAAAAGTTACAAATAACCTGGTTTAAACAAGACTTGCCTGTTATGGAAGGCACTATCTTTTTCTGAAATGTATAATCCAAATCTGGTGAACTGTTTTAAAAAAAAAAAAAAATCATGTATACCATTTTCCCTTCCCTCACTCAGAGAAAACAGGACTGATTTAATTTCCCTATTGAAGAAATACTGAAACATGAATTTGGATTCAAATAAGGAAAACAAAACTGTTGATAGATCGCACTGTCTTTGTTGCATCCAGGTGACGTGTTTCTTAGTACAGCTTGAACCTCTCTAATCTGGCATCTCTGGTCAAGCAACATCTAATAGCATTTGGTCCTGCATGCTATTAGTTAGTTGGATGTCTGTTTATCGTGGGTGTGGCCAAGTTTCCTGCAGCCCCCATAAAGTTTGTTTCCAGCCATGAGTCCCAGCTCTCAATATTCTGTTATTTAGCCCTAAATGTCTTCTAAAAGACCAGCAAGCAAAGGAAGTGCTGGTAATACTGCATATGCATAAAAACCATGCTTACGCTTATCTACTTATTTCCTTGTGCCAATAGTGTTAAATTGTATAACAACGCTAACAACACTTTGTTCTGAAGAGAGCTGATAAGCCTTGGCTAGGCGTTGGCTTATACAGCGCGTATCAGTACAGTCAGACATTAATAAGCAGCACTGCAAGCATTGTTCTGTTTATTCACCTTGGCAAAAAATTTTAAAAAAAAAGAGCGAGTGCGACCTGCTCACTACAATATTGACCTTCTGTGGTTCGACAAGTTCTCTGGTTCGTCACTGGTCAGGGTCCCCAAGGTGCCGGACTAGAGAGGTTCAATCTGTAACACATGTTGTACAGTGCTACTCGAGTCACAATTTTATTCTAAAAGATTTTGTTTTTAAAAACAAATAGTTCATATGGAAATGCCCCAGTGCATGATTTGCTCTATGAAACAGTCCAATTTATAGCGTGCCTTCCAAGTTTCTTTCCTCACACGCTAGAGCCAGGATGGGAAGTATCCCTGCCTGCTCTTTATCAGGAAAATCAGATGCTCACCACAACGTCTTGGTTATGTTATTTCAAGTCCACAGCAATGCATTAAGAACAACATGGACAGTTCTGTAGATGTGGGAACCCATGAAAGGAGTAGTTAGTACACAAATCACATTCCTGCGTATACTAATGAGATGTACAGCATGGACCAAACTGATGCTCTCATTTTGAACACCACAGTTGCACCTCGTTTTTAAGCTGCCATTAAAGATGTTCACTGCACAATCTTTGCTGCAACTACTGGTTATCAGCACATCCTTATCCTATCACGATTAGTGTCTGGGAAATCCTCTGTGAGGAAAACATTATTCCAGAACCTGAAACTAGCTTCTTCCACTGTAGACAAAGTCTCCTGTAACTTCTTCTCAGAGTCCTGAATGACATTCTAAGAATAATCTGTAATACCAGCACCGAATACTTATGTCGTTCTACAATGTATCTGAGTTATAGGCGTTTCCAGTGAAAATACAAAAATAAAAAAGGTTGTTTTGTTTTGTATTAAGACAACAGTGGAAACCTCACTAGAGTTAGAGACTGATCTCCCTATAGAGGAGCTCAGGGAATATCCTTCACTTCAAACAGCAGCGTGTGTCATATTATTTCAGTCTTGATTAGAGACACGTCTATTGCTTCATTGCGTAAGTCAACAGCAGATCCGTTCCTCCAAGACTGCTCGGCAGCTGCCGCCACCTGAATTGTCCAGAGAAACTGCTCTTTGGTGATAACAGGGGGTTCTTTGCCTGTAAAAATAAAAATATGTCACTACAGGCAATGAAGTACAGAGGATAAGACTTTGGACTATGAATGAGGAGTCCTAGATTCTATTCCTAGCTCTGCTACTAACCTACTGTATGCTCTTGAGTAAGTCACTTGACCTACGTTTCCCTTTCCACCCTTTGTTTGGTATAAATTCTCTAGGGCAAGAACTACCTCTTCCTCTCTGCACATATGGTGACTAAGCACAATGGGGCCCCAACCCCAGTTGGATCCTGCAAGTGCTACTGAAAACTTAGCTCACATGAGCACTTGAGTTAAGAGAAGAGAGACCAGAACAGGTAAACGCAGAAACAATTAACTATTGTGAATGTGTTTATAGTAAATAGGGGAGGAAAAACTAATTACTACATGTTTGTTTATAACAAACAAAGCAGACAAGAACACCCAGAAGCTTGCTTTATGCAATCTGTAAAGTGCAAGAAATATAGGCCCTAGGAGCTAGGGATGTAAGCAACTAGCCAAGTAGTCAACTACCTGATAAGCCTAGGCTTAGTCGACTACACGACTAGTAGTCGAGCTTGGGCTTATTGGATAGTCCAGTCACTATTCCACTACTCGCTCCCCCGCCCCCACTGCCTCTGTATCAATGGCAGTAAGGGAGGGGAGCAGGAGCCGGTTCCCCCAGCACCATCTCTGCATGTGGGGGGAGGGCAGGGAGGCAAAGGCACAGCTACTTAGCAACCCCTGTACCTATAACCCCCTACATCTGGGCCTGGCCACTGTGAGCACAGAAATCCTACATGCCTAATGAACAGACTCCTACCAAACTGACCGTCCATTATGGTCAATATCACAGTCATAGTATTTTAAAAATCACAAAAATGATTATGATTTCAGCTATTTAAAATGGAATTTTCATGGTTGTGTCATGTAGGGGCCTTGGCCCAAAAAGAAGTTGGGGGGACTGGTTATAGTGTGAGGGGTGGAGGTTGGGGTACTGCTAGGGTTGCCAGGTATCCAGTTTTGAACTGGACAGTCCAGTATTTGAGCTCTCTGTTCGGGAAACAAATTGAGAAAATATACATGAGAAAATAGAAACGTCTGGTATTTTCTAACTAAGATGTAATGTAGATTGTGATGTAATGTCAAGTGTGTATTTTGTTGAAACCATCTGGCAACCCTAGGTACTGCCACCCTTACTCCTGCACTGTGGCCTCCAGGGCTGGGCCCTCGGTTAGCAGCCCCCAGAGCTGGACAGCAGCAGAGTGAAGGCAGCAGTGCAGAACTAAGGGCGGCATGGTACGGCATTACCAGTGGGGTAAGGTCTTCAGAGCTGGACACTCAGCCAACAGCCACCACTCTGCAGCCGCCTCGCTCTGAAGGCAGCGCCTTGCCAGCAGCAGCACAGAAGTAAGGGTACCAACACCTCACCACGACACCCTTATTTCTGTGCTGCTGCCTTCAGAGCCACAGAGCGGCCGCTGCTGGACAGGCACCCAGCTCTGAAGGCAGTGCAGAAGGAAGGGTGGCAATACCGTGCCCTCCTAAAATAACCGTGCAACTCACTTTTGAGTCAGGACCCCCAGTTTGAGACACACTGGTCTTCCCCATGAAATCGGTGTAATAGCCACCAAATAACAGATCTCATGGGAACAGACTAGATTTCACAGTCTAAGACAAGCTTTTTATGGCCGTGAATTTGGTAGGGCCCCACTAAAAACACAATTCAAGTGATGAGCTAGAGTCAAACTGAGTTTTTTGGATCCCAAAGAACTAGATGAAATGTTCTCCCAGAACTGGACAAGTGTTCTGGACAAACTGAGCAGAATCATCTCGCAGGTAAACCCAACACGTTAACACCCTGAGGTTTTGCAAATCTCTCGAACTATGAATTGCTTCTTCAATGTAAACTCAAATTCCCTCTGCCTCTCCGTATAATTTAAACCAATATTTTTCCTAGCATTATTCAAACAGAACAAAAGGTTTATATCTTAAGGATAGCCAGTGTCCTGTATTAGGACTAACAGAAGTACCCTCCCTCAACATCAACACAAAATGACTATCTTCCTTATACAGTAAGCTTCCGATAATCCGGCACCTTTAGGACCCAGGAGGTGCCGGATTATCAGATATGCCCGACTATCGGAAGGGGGGAGACTATGAGGGGTCTGGAGTGGGGTAGGAGGGGATGCCACCCCAGACCCCTCATAGCCCCCCTTTCCAATAGTCTGGCTCTGCCCCAGGCGTCCCTGATTCAGCCGCTGCTGGTCAGTTTCAGCAGCAGCTGAATCAAGGGATGCCTGCAGCAGAGCAGCTGGGGTGCTGCCGGGTTGGTCCCACAGCACCGAGGGGCGGCGCTATGGGACCAACCCGGCAGCACCCCAGCTGCTCTGCCTCAGGTGTCCCCAAGAGCAGCTCGGGTGCTGCCGGGTTGGCCCCGCAGCTCCGAGGGGCAGCGCTATTATGGGACCAACCAGGCAGCAACCCAGCTGTTCTGCTCCCGGCTTCCCCGATTCAGCTGCTGGTCAGTTTCAGCAGCGGCTGAATGGGGGAAGCCTGTCCGTCTGCCCCAGCACTTCCGGGTTCCTGATGGTGCTGGACTATCAGGAGTGCCGGAGCATTGGATGCCGGACTAATGGAGTTTTACTGTATATGGTATTTTGTTTCCATCAATCTCTCAGCCTTCTTTTCTCAAGCTCCCCTTAGCAAAATGGAAACCTCTCCACAGAGTTCAGATCAAACTTTCTAACCCATGTTTGCATAGGTTTGAACTAGTTTCTTTTTATTCATCTCAACAAAACTCAACCCTAAGTTGTGTTCATCTGTTCAAACAAAACTGAACAATCATTTCTCTCTCTAGAAGATCCTTATGGTGGGGTCATGTTTCCTTACATATCTGCACAGATATGAGCAAACACAGACCAGTGGTTCTCAATACAGACCAGAGATGAATGACAAACCATAGAATTCTTTCTGATGATCTATAGAATAAAACAATCAAGTCTAAGAACCTGGGGGAGAACGAATAAACCACAGAAGGTTCTCGTCTGCATAACAAGAAAGTAATCTGCATAACAAAACAACGTAGAATTCCCTTGCAGTCTCTTTTTATTGTGTTTTCAATTGAATCCATAAGTGTGCTCTGTAAAATTCAAAATGTCTGGAGACTATCCATGAACAATTACAATTCCCACTCTACTACAAGAGAAACAAGACGGTTGGAAGAAGGACATTGCATCTATTTTGCTCAATGCAGTTTGAAAATTTTGAAAGGAAAGAAGCACTTCTGTCCAGGGGAGAGGGAATTCTTGGCCAGGGTGGGGCGGGCGGAGATAATAGATATATTTTAATGATTTCTTCAATTCAGCTGTTTTGGATCCTGCTATTAATAGCAACTTATTTAAAATTTGGCATTTTATACTATACTTATTACATGAACTTGAGAGCTATGAACAGAGGCAGGTAGCAGGAGAACTTTGAAGGGAATTTAGAAGAGGGAGTGTGAGAATCTTCCAGGTTCAGTTATACATGTGATTTCAAAATGGTCAGTGATGGAAGTGTGGTGGTAACCTGCAAGGGATGCGCTATATTTTCTTCCCTGCCTGAACCTAGAAGGGACGTCGTGTGCATGAAGTGCAAGCTGGTGACTGTGCTGAAGGATAAGATTTTTGAACTGGAGGCGGAAGTAGACATATTTGCTGAGAGTAAGGGAAACAGAAGAGTTCCCAGACAGCCAAGTTCAGGCTACTATAAGATGGATGCTAACCGGCTGGATAACCATTCTCAGGGTTTGTCTACACTAGCACCCTCTTTTGAGAGCGGGATACAAATGAAGACATTTGAAATTGCAAATGAAGCCGGGATTGAAATGTTATTTGCATATTCACATTATGGCGCTATTTCGAAGTAACAGATGCTGTTAAGACGCGGTTACTTGGAGAGAAAACCCCTCTCTCGAAATAACTGGTAAACCTCGTTGTATGAGGAATAAGGGTTATTTTGAGAGAAGGGTTCTCTCTTGAAATAACCGCGTCTTAATAATGTCTGTTATTTCAAAATAGCACCATAACACAAATATGCAAATGAAGCATGGGATATTTAAATCCCGACTTCATTTGCAATGTTGAACGTCTTCATTTGCATTCCTCTCTTGAAAGAGGGTGCAAGTGTAGACATACCCTCAGAGAATATCAGAGGGGTAGCCGTGTTAGTTCTGATGAAATGGGTCTTTGCCTACAAAAGCTTATGCTCCAATACATCTGTTAGTCTATAAGGTGCTACAGGACTCCTTGCCCCCTCAAAGAGTAGTTATTAACGGTCCACAATCATGCTGGAAGGGCAGAAGTGAGGTTCTGCAGCGGCCTGTTTTGGGACCGATTCTATTCAATATCTTCATCAACGATTTAGATGATGGCATACAGTGTACGCTTATTAAGTATGCAGATAATACCAACTCGATGGAAATTCCATTGACTACTGGATTAGCTGATTAATCGAAACTTAACATCCTTACTTGAGATATCGCTCTAAGTTTGCACAGGCTTCTGAAGTTGATGGGAAAGGATCCCAGAATGCCACTAATGCCTCTGTTGCAGGATATCTTGCAAACAGTAGATGACTTCAGGGAACTTGGAAGCTTGCTAAAAGAAAAAAAACTGTCCAAGTTATCTTCTTTGTCTTCCTTCTTGCCCACAAGCAAAGACAGGCAGAAGATTCAGGAAGTGAATTGCTAGCTAAATTAGTGGTATAGCATACTTCTGTGAGGTAAAGGAGCTGTATAATTTGGATGGCCTTCACCTCAGCAGAAGGAGATTAATTTTCTCAGGGATGGGCTGGCTAGAGTGGTCAAGGACTTTAAACTAATAAACAGTGAGATAAAAAGAAAGAAGATGTGTGTGCTCAGCTCAAAACGGAGATGTTGAGAACAAAAGAACAGAAAGAGAAGAAATTCTTTAGCTGCCTACCTACCAGTGCTAGGAGCTAGGTAACCAACTTGCATCCAAGAGTTTTCAAAGAACTTACTGAGGAGCTCACTGGACTGTTAATGTTGTTCTTCAGTACATCTTACAGAAATGAGGAAGTTCCATAAGACTAGAAGAAAGCTAATGTGGTGCCAAATTTTAAAATGGGTAAACAGGATGACCCAGGTAATTATAGGCCTGTCAGCCTGACAATGATCCTAGGCAAAATAATGGAGCAGCTGAAAAAGTACTTAATAAAGAATTCAAGGAGGACAATGTAATTAATACTAATGGCAATGCTGCTTTAAACTACCACCAAACCTCCAACAAGTTAAACACAAAGCATTAAATATTGAAAATCTATTCTCCTTTTTCACACCTGACACTTTAAGGCTAATTTCTGTCTTTAGATATACATATCACATAGTGGGACAGAACTAGACCCATTTATTGTGTTCCCACCCCAGCAATGTCAATGAGCATTTTATTTGGCTGCCACAAAATTTATTTTAAATTTGACCAAATATATTTCACTGTTATTTCATAAGGTTTTGCTTTTCAAACTACTGACACTAGTTGGCGCTTAGAGTTCATATAAACACCAGTTTCTAATTCTCTCCCCAGTTCCAAGAATAAACAAACTCCAAATTGGCATTGCTTTTGGAGCAATTTTCATGGCTATTATTTGTGAAAAGCAAATACGAAGATGAAATTATGATTAGTCTTACAAATTAATGGACATGAGATGCATTTGCCATTTTTTCTAACCTTTGAGGGTTCTAAGAAAGTGTCTAAAAAGTTCTCTGTATGCTTCTTTGTACCGATCAGCCTGGGTTTGTGAATATATGGATACAGATGTTCCATGCTCTGTAATTCCCAAGGGATTCTGATTATCTACCCGTAATGATCCTTGAGAACCATGAACCTAGGAGAAAGAAGGAACAAAAGAATTCATATAAAAGTGTATTAAAGATCCTTAAGTTAACATGCTTTTGGCCTTAAAAAACAATCTATAAACCATGGACTTGAGGCACTTGAGGGGTAACTCTATGCTCAGATAGAATTACTTGCTAGTACGGTGTGTGCTTGTGTCCTCTGGAATGACTGAGCAGGCACAGTATAGCCACACTCCCTCTGTTATGAAACAAGCTGCTCTTACTTTAAGGCTTAAACATTCCCCCCCCCCCCGACCAGCTTAGAGAACTTTACATTTTTGCCACTCTAACATGAACTCAGGCATTTACAGAAAAGATTTGCCCTAGGGGATGTGAAAATTTAACCAGTTAACCAGTAAGGATCACCTGGTTCTGGTTAACTCATGCAGGCTGAAGCAGCTTCACACCTACTGCAGGGCAGGGGTTGTTCTGGCCAGGCAGGTTAACCAATTAAACAGGATTTTATACACAGCTTCTTCCCAGGCTCCACTAGAGATACATGTAGTCACCTCTCCCACCCCGGGAGCTTTTATAGCTGTGAGACTGATTTACCTCTTGCCTTGCTGTGCCCACAATATGGGGGGAATAAAAGGATAGGTTGTCTACAATGTAGAAGCCTCAAGGCACCTGAAACCATATATCAGGGCCAATTCTGCTTGTGTGTGACCATGTGAAGCTCATGGTAACTCCAAAAAGTGAACGTGTGTAAAATGTGACTAACAAAACAGAAGATTTATTTTAAATTGAGATCATGACAATCAATTGTTCCATCTTGTAGCCTACTAAATTATATCTGTTCTATTTTAGCCTACTAAATGATAGCGGTCCTATTTTTTTTAATGTAGATTTGAATAGGCTGGCAATGCAAGGTATCTGCACAATTAATTTTCTGTGTGATTGTTTATAGCAGAAATGTGGTAGTTAGTATAGTTAAAAAATTGATGTTTTTCTTGTTATTTTCCATAAAATGTGTGAGGCAAGAGTTTTGTGGTTGGTGCAATAGGCTATTTTTTAAATTCTGCTCTGAATTTGCAAGAAAAATCTGCTAAGTTGGTGATGACTGCCATTCCAAACTTCCTACATAAAGAGGCAACAAATGTCCGAGTCAAAACTGCAAGTTCCCGCCTTTTCTTAGCAGTTCTGGGATGCCACCCAAGAAAGTGTCCGTCATACCTGATGCATATTCATGAGTTCCCCCAGTATTTTCTCCAATTAGAGGTGGTACCCTCAGAAATCTTAGGGTATCAAGCCCAACTGTGGACAAGGGGTTGAACATCCGGAACATTTTGTTGCCAAAAGGGGTATTTAGGCCTAGGGATTTGTGAGATCAGGGCTGCTGCCTCAGCCATTGCTGACAGAGCCCACTTCTGAGTGTTTTTATCTTTCAGGTCAGAAACCAAATACTTATATCTATTCTACTTTTTTATTGCTTTCTTGCTTCTTTAATTTTGCTTAAGCTTGCTTTTAGGAATTTCACTACCACCTACTCCAAAGCCTTCCAGACGAAGGAAGGCTGGTCCTTCCCCGCCCAGCCTTGGGGGTATTAAGATCTTGTGGGTAGGAAAAATTGTTAAATGATTCTTTGTATACTTAGATAAGTTTTAATTTGATTGTGCTAATGACATCTGGGGAAGGAATCCAGGTAATCTGTGTTCTTGTTGCCATATTCATTGTGGTTATAGAATCATAGAATAATAGGACTGGAAGGGACCTCGAGAGGCAGGACCAAGCTCCGTCTACACCATCCCTGACAGATGTCTATCTAAACTGTTCTTAAATATCTCCAGAGAGGGAGATTCCACCACCTCCCTTGGCAATTTATTCCAATATTTGACCACCCTGACAGTTAGGAATTTTTTCCTAATGTCCAATCTAAACCTCCCCTGCTGCACTTTAAGCCCATTACTCCTTGTCCTGTCCTCAGAAACCAAGAGGAACAAATTTTCGCCTTCCTCCTTGTGACACCCTTTTAGATATTTGAAAACCGCTATCATGTCCCCCCTTAATCTTCTTTTTTCCAAACTAAACAAGCCCAGTTCATGAAGCCTGGCTTCATAGGTCATGTTCTCTAGACCTTTAATCATTCTTGTCGCTCTTCTCTGTACCCTTTCCAATTTCTCCACATCTTTCTTGAAATGTGGCGCCCAGAACTGGACACAGTATCATCGTCTTCCCTTCAGCAGTAAAGTTGTTTTCTATTTCATTTCCCAAGTTAAGGTGTGGTTGCTGTCGATTGCTTGCTGGCCCTCACGAGGGGGAAATCTATGGTTCCACCACATTGTAACCTGGGATAGGGAGGACGAACTTAAGAATTTCTGGTCAGACTGGCGAGCCTTACCCATCCAAATTTTACAAGAGCTTCTTCCCAGGCTACAATCTACTGCAGTAGTAGTATTCTGCGTAATAAGCGTACATCCACAGTATGGACAGACTTATCTGAAAACAAACCCACCTCTAGTCTCTGATCACAGCTTTTAGTACAGTGCTGACTGATGTCCAAAGTAACAATTGCGCCACTAGGAAATTTCATGCTGACTGCTACAGTGTCTGCATCCTTCAAGTAGGCCATATCTGAGTGACAAGAGAGGCACTAACTCAGGCTAGGAAATTAAGCAAACCAGCAAGGCTCTTGTACACAACACTGTTCTTATTTTTTAAGAGGCATTATGGAAAAGAACATCTTTAAACAGTAACTTAGCAAGCAAAGTCAATATTGAACATGCTGATGGCCACAACACTAATCACACTACATTCCTCCACACCATTCGTCAGAGCCCCTAAACTCTGGAGACGCTTCTACTTGAATTACCGGGGTTGAACACTCCAGGACAAACAGCACGGCCTCTCTGAGAGAGAACCTTTTGCCTTTGAAACATACTTGCTTTTGTGATCGTAAGAGAGGGAACATCAGGTAGCCTTTAGGATTCAATACAAGGCACACGTGTTCTATTACACGATCACATATTGGTTTGGTTCCTGGCAATTCAATGCCCTACTATACATTAAGATGATCTATAGTGAAGTGCAGTAATGGCAGCCCATTGCTGGCAGCAGCCAAATTACTTTAAAATCATTAGACTTTGATTAATAGTTTAACAGACTAATGTAAACCAGGTCCATAAAGAGGTCTGCGGTTTTAAAAGGGAAAATATCAACTTTATCTAGAACAGGTTTAACCAAAGAACTGAAAAAATATTAAAAAAAAAAAAAAAAAAAACTTTGAAACCCCAGAATCCTTTATAAATCACCAACTTTCGCAGTATCTGGAATTACTAATATTCCTACTATAATAGTTTTGCAGCACTGAGAACTGCACAGAATTCAGTGAAATGTTTTAAATGTTTGCAAATTATCACATCTTTCTAGAAATTGTTCTGTAGGTCAACTGTCAAACAGTTCCATAAGAGAACAGCTCTATGAGTTGCCACTTAATGTATTTTCAAATTTCTGGCACTGAAATAAGCAATGACTTGGAAACTGACAAAACATCCAATAGAATATAATCAATTAATGTCGTTTTACCTGCACAGAATGCATGTCCCAGTGAAAATATCGTATCTGGTGCACTCTCCCCCAGCAGTAAACTGATAATATCAATATCATGTACAGCAGCATGATAAAAAATCCCACCTGGAAGTAAGAGGGGAAAAATAGGCACTATCAGATTGAGCATTTAACTCCTGGAAAACCTATGAGCAAACCTAGATATCTATACTACATGCAGACCAATGTAAGAGCCCCAGAAATATTATACTCCATCAGAAATCAACATTAGGATCCAAGGGAATATTCCCTGCCATAAAGAACAGAATAACGTATTTTATGACAGACACACACACGACAAGATGAATTGCTCTCTCTTCGCAGAACCAATCCCTTCTTCTAAAAGAAAACGACTCAGTACCTGACTTTTTTAGGAAGCTAAGAGATGCTGCTGGATATATGCTGCTCACTGTCGATATCCGATGAATCCTCCCTAGTGCCTGGCTGTCACGGACTTTTTTATACAGGAACTGCAGGGCCGGATCAAAACGCCTACAGAGAGACAGCCAATGTGGAACAGTGAGTGTTCAGTACACCCGAAGGATGTTAAATTGTGTTTAATCAGCTAATCAAGTAATAGATGGAATTTCCACCGAGTACTTGATTAGTTGACAAGGGAGGAAACTGAAAAGCTGCAGCAGCCTGGGAGCTAACCCCACTGCGGCTCTGCCTTTTAAATGTAATAAGAGCCACCCGGTTCTTACTACATTTAAAAGGCAGACATGCAGCATCTGGGACCAGATGCAAGCTGGGACAGCTGAGACCCAGCTCATGCCCAGACCTCCACTGTACCTTTGCCTCCGCTGCCCCTTCTCCTGCAGACACAGTGCTATGGGGAACTAGCTTTTAAGCTGGCTCTCCCAGCACTGGCTCCTACTCCCCTCCCCTCGCTACCTCTGATAGAGGCATCAAGGGGGAGGGGAGAAGTAACTAGTCAAGTAGTGACAAGACTACCCAGTAAACCTAGGCTTATTGGGTAGTCAACTACTCAACGAGTCGCTTACATCCCTAGTACAGACCAGGTGACCTACACCATTGACATAGTCAGGTGTTTGATGGTGGCAGAAAAGAGTCTGGACTTGAGACAACCTCCAACTTAGATGAGGGTCAAAATCCAATTTTTCTGATGAGGTCAATTGTTTTTAAGTTGGCTCCCCATGCATGCCTGCTCCCATGAAGCTGCCTGCTCCCCATGAGCACCAGTCCCCACGGAGCCACCTGCCCCCCGTGCTGCTGCCTCTGATAGAGAGGCAGCAACGTGCAAGAAAAGAGGCAGCAGGAGAGAGCCGGTACATGTGGGAGGCCAGCTTAAAAGCCAACTCCCTGCAAACCCCAACTCTTGCCTGCCCCACTGCGCGTAGACGTGTAACAACTGCAAATTTCAGCTGTTGCACATTTTACCAGCCCTTATGTATAGAGGTAAATTTCACTAAATTTCAGTAATGACATCAGTAGTAGTTCAGAAAGAGTGTCCATTAAATACATTCTTTACAAATAACATTACCACTTTAGAACCTAGTCTATTTTTTACATCCTATAACTATGTATGGTCCATAGAAGAAGGGTTAGCATATTTCAGTCAGGACACAGCTAGCATGTCAGTAACAAATATCAAAGAATCAAAATAAAGGTAAGTTTCCAAAATATATAAAATCTCTATGTGGCGATACTTTGAAAAACAGAACCTATTTACTACCTCTTTTTTCTATTGTTGCAAGAGAATTGTCATTATTCAACAAAACAAACAAATAAGGTCTGCAAATTCTGACTGTTTGAAAGAAAACAAGAGCAATGAACATAAGCAGAAATTGTCTACAAGGTGGAATTGTACTTTGTACAAGGCTTAATGTTGTAGGGTTTTTTTTTTTTTTTAACTAGACTTGACATTTATGGAAAGCATTTAGTTTTGCAACTGAGAGCAGGAAAATGCAGATCTCAAATCATCTGACTCTTACCAAAACCACATGGCTGCTGAATCAGATGACTGTATGCACACACACAAAACATATAAACTTCCCACTTCGTTTTTTTCTGAAATCCCAGACCAACAAAACTGATCCCTAGCATTACTCTATAATTCTAACTACCAGTATGTTTTATCACCTCCAAAAAAGGTCTGGAATAAAATTTTCAGGAATACCTTTCTCACTTAGACATCTAAGTACACGCTTAGCTATATTTGAAAATCTTAATTTAGGTATCTGTCATGCAAATTCTGTGAGCACCCAATCTAGTGTAAATGAATAAATTACACTGTAATTAAATGCCAATTATGAAAATATTTGACACTTATCTCTATGAAGTGTGGACAAAGAATTTTGAAGTAGCAAGTCCACTAAGCTTTCTGTTTAGCAACTTTCTAAGCAAAATTTCTCTAAAACAAGAGGGATGTAGCTAGTAAAATGTATGAAAGTTTCATCATATGTAAACATTACATGTATGCATCTTTATAACAACATGTTGAAAACATAAAAATGTTAGTCTCTTACTTGTAGAATCCACAGACCAATGGTCTTCCACATCGGTCAGCTTCATCAAAACAGGCCTCTGCTGTCTGCCTATCTAAACCAGGTAGCTTCTCACAAAGCACGCCTTTCCCTATGTAAATGTTATAGAATACAAAATTGAGAGCAGGGCAAAATCCACATTGAATATTATATATTCTGCAGTTTTCTATACAAGTCAATACATTCCAGAGGCAAGGTTTCAGAAAACTGAAAAAAAGAGTTTGTGTTGCATGATTTTCTATACCTACAGCTACAGTTTACTACAGGTTGAACCTCTCTAATTCAGCACCCTCGGGACTTGACCATTGCCTTACAAGAGAATTTGCCAAACCAGCAGCATTACCAACCCTTCCACTGCTTACTGGGTGCTTAGAAGTCATTTTGAGGTAAATTAGAGCTAAAGAACAGCACAGAGCTCAGAGTCAGGACTGGTGGCTGTAAACAAATTTTATGGGACCACAGGAAACCTGGCAACACCCAGGATAAATGGACATATGGCTCACTAAAATCATGCTGGACCACAGATGTTGCCAGACCAGAGTGTGCTGGACTAGAGGTTCAACCTGCATTTGCAGACCTCAAGAAGTGATTGTTTCTAGAGATAATGAAACACTGATCTTCTTTGCCTCTCATATTCCTAGCTGTGTCTCTGAACACACATTTCAGTTATCTGTCGTCAGAACAACAGTGTACAAACTCTATTGACATCACAAGTCACTAGGGTTAATGTCTTCAGTGGACTAAGTTCTCCCTAATTATGTAATTAGGCGTACAGTGTATTCCTCAAGGGAAGCTGCAAGGTATAAAGATGCAGGCTGCAAGTGATTCTAAATCACTGGAGAGGAATAATAATCCCTGAGATAAATGCTGATGGGAGGGCCTTATTGAATTAAGAACACCTTAATTTGTAATTCCTTAAGTCAGTCCTGTTCAGAGTATTAACACGGATACATCATCACTCACTATGAAGCTCAATTTGTGTTTAGAGTTCTACAGTTTATAGACCACCAGAGGAAAGTATTTCCACTGATAAAAATGTGCAGAAAGATAAGAGAGGCAACCTGATCTAGTGCACTGGTGCTCAAAATATGGTCTATGGGCGGATGGTCTGTGGTCTAACCCTATTTGTCAACTGAGCAACTGCTGTAGTCCTCAGAGAGCTGGCCTATTACATGGTGCTGGCTCTCTTCTACATTTACAGTTGATTAAATGCATTCATACTTTTCTAATGCTCTGATATTTAGCAAGTTTAAAACATTCAAAAGGAAGTTTTTCTTCATGCAGCGTACAGTCACCTGTGGAACTCCTTGCCATAGGGTGTTGTAAAGACCATGACTAACTGGGTTAAAAAAGCACTAGATAAATACATGGAGGTTAGGTCCATCTGTGGCTATTAGCCAAGATGGGTAGGAATGGTGTCCCTAGCCTCTATTTGTCAGAGGCTAGAAATGGATAACAGGAGAGGGATCACGTGATGACTCCCTGTTCTGTTCATTTCCTCTGGGATATCTGACACTTGTCTTCCAACAGTGGCCAGGCACTGAGCTAGATGGACTTTTGGTCTGACCCAGTCTGGCTGCTCTTATGTTCTCTTCCACACATGCACATGCTGTACTTGCCACAACTCAGCCATGAGACAGCAAATGAGAGCAGAGGGGACTACAAGATAAACACCCTACTAAAGTGGGTTGATACAATAGCGCATGGGCATAGGGCCGAAATTGACAATCCCAGCTCTGACACAGATTTCCCTAACAAAGTGATCATAAATGCAATATTTTGTTGGGGCAGATGTTCTTCAATTGTCGTAGGTAAAACGCAAACAAGGACTTCATTCTTGGAACAACTTTCATTTAAACAAGCATTCAAAACAAATATATGGCTGACCTTTGGCTGGAGAAATATAGGAAAGCAGGAAGATGGGCAGTTTGGCCTGTCCTTAGTGTTACAATTATTAAAAAAAAAAAAAACAGACAATTTAGTACTTTAACTGGGCCTAATCCTGCTTCCATGAGGTCAGCAGCAGTTTTGTCAGTGTCTTCGGGGGTACAAGATCGAGACCCTAGCTAGCACTGTATATCCTGTGTTAAATCTTCAATAAGGAGAAATTTCAAAATTAGGTTCTCAGTTTTTGAGTTCACTCTCTGTCTATCCAAATGGTGTTTCCTCTGAAGCAAACAGTGGTTGACATGTTATACAATAATAGAGAATTTGCTGCAGATCTGCTTCAATTGCCCTTACCCGCTCGTAATGCATCTATCACGATTTCAGATGCTGCTTCAGGTGGCGAACAGACAATGGCTCCAGAAACACTGCAGAAATTAAGAGAATAATATGTAGATGGAAACAAAAGCTTCTGCTATAGTCAAATTTAAGGAAAGAAAAAAAGATTCTTGAATGTTACAAAATTCCTCACATCGGGAAGAGGATGTAACCAGTAACTCCCAGGAGACAGTTACATTATAAGCAGGGAAATTCATTGTTTTAAGAACAGCAAGGACAAACTCTGTGGCAATAGTACCAGGAAGAGATTGGGTTACTACATTCAGTAGAGTTTCTAGATAGAACGCAACTTAATTCCTGGTCCACAGCCTCATTAGATTCTTTTTAAGTGGTGTAGACCAGGTATTCACATAAATAACATATTTAAAAAGTTATTTATGAACACAGGTAAACTGCATTTTTTTAATCTTAAGACATTAATAGAAAAACCTTTCAGAATGGTTTCTTTCAAAAATCTTTTTGAACTCTCTAAGTTACCAAAACATACAGGGAAAGGCTTTAAAAAAAACCCCAAAAGATATAAAAAAATTACAAAAAAATGTACAAGTACAATTTAACACATTTTTACCTTTGGATTTCTATTGTAAACTAACATCTTTCGGGGCACTGTTCCTTTTGAAGATTTGTGTGAAATCTGAAATACTGCCTTCATTTGAAAGTTGACAGGAACACTAGTTAGCCAACCTGTTTTTATTATTGTAATCTAAATCAGCATTCCAGAATATTTATGAAAGAGCTCTAAACACAGCATACTATTCCACATTTACACATGCACCTCCACTGAAATACGCCTATCACGCTGCAATGGAAAAGTGGCTGCCAGCAGGGAAACTAACAGACAAGTTACACAAGTAAGGGAATTTGCCCAAAGACATCAGCCTTTACAAAAGTGTACATGGAGACCAGACAGATTGTTTGCTCATAAGGCTACATCCAGAAGCCCCATATACAGAAGTTAAATTAAACGTCCTAGCGAGGTCCTAGATTACATGCAATCCTTGGTATTTCTAATAAACAGAAAAGTAATTCAACTTGATTTATAGCTGCCACCAGCTGTTGAAAGGAATACAGCACTCCAGTTTTAGAATATTGAGGGTTGTAAGTTAGACAAGCAGGATTTCCCCAGCAGTGTCCTAGCTCTAGTAACATTTTCTAAAGACAGAGTAAGAAAGGTAATCGATGGTGTTACTTATCCTTTAAAGCCTTAAGTTACTTAATAAAGAAATCTGCATGAAAGTTATTGGTGGACTGTACCGTTGATCATTGAGCACTATGTCAGCATCCTGCTGTCGCAGCACCCTGGTGTTGGCCAGGAATTCTGTACTGAAGGCACGTTCCACATCTGGTAGCTGATCCTCCACAATGTAAAGCAAACAGCAGCCATTTTCTTCCATTAAACTTTGAAACAGTGCTTTGTTACCAAGCCCCACACCAAAGAGGGCAAGACCAATATTGCTTCCTGATATTCCAGTATTACTGTACTGTCCCACGGACCCTCCAGAAGCCACACTGTTGGATGCTTCAGAAATAACAAGTCTTTGGGTGTTTTGTTTTGAAGGAACAGGTGCATTTCTCATTTGGAGGGTCGCGAATGCCAAAGGGTGACTGGTGGAGGTAGAGGGTGTTTGGTCTTCTCTGGTAGACATGACACTGGTGGTTGAGCTGATGGCACTGGGGTGAACAGGGATCAAGGACTTGTGGTATGAAGGTGGAGATGGTACCATGCTATAGCTGGTGCCACTGCTGGTGATACAGGGATTGGTTGAGAGAATAAATGAAGGCTGAGAAAGCAGGGAAGGAGCATCCAGTTGCATGGAAAGGCCGGTACCAAGTTCTGAACCTGCAGATCTAGATAAAAGGGGGACATATAAATTTTAAGGAGCCCTCTTAATTCAGGATTATTCCAATACAAAGATTTTATTCCAACAAGAAAAAAACCCAGGAAGTTTTACTGAGCTTGAAATATCTCTAGGTGTGTGATCATAAATGTATTCAAGTTTCATTCCATCATTTGACTGAAAGGCTATTTATGAACTAAATTTAGTTACCGATACAAAAAGAATATAGTATCACCCAACTCCTTAACAAAAGATTTAATAGTAGGTTCCTCATATTGAACTATTACACAGACTTTCACAAAAGATACACAGTGCACTTACATGCTATGAAGTAATCTATATCACTATTTAAGTAATTATCAAAATAAATCAAGTTCATTCTAAGGACTTACACTAGTTTTGTTTTTTTACTTTCTTCTTGATCCTCAAAATTCAGAAATTTGCAATGTTTTCCAATCAGTACAGATTAGCAAACTGTATTTTAAATAAACACAGGCAACATATTGAAATGCATCTTAAAATGCATATTGCCAACACTGAAAAAAAATTCACTGGTACTACACTACTTTGAATTAACAGAGGTCCTTAAATAAAAAGATTACATGTAATGTATTTTATACTATTCTGCTTTGATAATAAAAATCAATGAAGTCCTTTCCACTTCCAAGTTCTTAGTACTACAATATCTGAGTTTCAAAGACCACAAAGGAATGTTTAACAAACAATTATTTTCTTAGTGGTAAAAAATATTTCCGTAGGGCTCAGGTTTTATAAAACCCAAGGGATTCTTTTTATTTGTCTTTTGTTGTTTCTGTTTTAAACAAATTATGCCAAACTGAAAGGAGCAAATAAAAAGATACCACTATGCTCTCACTTTCCAGAAATCTGACACAGTATCATGCAGGAAAGTTGTGTAAATGGCAGGAAGGCCTCAGAGGAAGTTTTAGCACCAGTAAAGGGAGTGGGGTGGGGGTGAAGCATATGCCAGCTGTTTATTATGGATAACCCTTTCCTGCTTTCACAGGAAGAAAGCAGCAAGCTGAAATAAAAGTAGCAGGAGAAACAACCCCCCCTCCCCCCAAATCAGTGCACATGGTTATTTGAACCAGAGAATACATCAAATCCTGTGAGGAAAGGGCAGGATCCTTGCTGGCCCTGCTAAGCGGCACCTCCAGGGAGGGGAGGGTGTCCCGAGGGGAAAGCCGCGATCAGGGAGCAAGCAGCGCTGACGCCCAGGCGGTGTCCCCCCCGTGAGCTGTGGGCTTGCGGCGGCTCAGGAGCCACCCCCGAGCCGCCCAGCGGAGGAGCTCCGCGCCCGCCGCGGGGGGTTGCGTTTCCGCGAGTGGTGTCCATCTGCCACTGGCCCGGGCACAGCCCGCACCCCGCTCGTGGATGGGGGGGGTGGGGGGGTCCCCGGGGGCAGGTCCCAGCCCGCTCGCGGCCGGGGGGGGGGTCCCCGGGGGCAGGTCCCAGCCCGCTCGCGGCCGGGGGGGGGGTCCCCGGGGGCAGGTCCCAGCCCGCTCGCGGCGGGGGGGTGGGGGGGTCCCCGGGCGCAGGTCCCAGCCCGCTCGCAGATGGGGGGGGGGGTCCCCGGGCGCAGGTCCCAGCCCGCTCGCGGCCGGGGGGGGGGTCCCCGGGGGCAGGTCCCAGCCCGCGGGGGTCCCGGCGCTCACAGGAGGAGCGGCGCGCGCAGGCCGTGCTGCTTGACCAGGCGGCGGTTGCGGTAGTGGCGGCCGGACGAGAGGTGCTCCAGGATGCGGTCCCGCCGCACGCGCATGGGCAGCTCGCAGGACTTGCAGTAGAGCGTCTCCACCACCGCGCTCTCGCCGGCCGCGCCGCGCTCCGCCAGGTGCCGCTTGACGCCCAGGTCGCTGAACTCGGCCGCGTAGTCGTGCAGCGTCTTCTTCTTGCGGCCCATGGCGCGGGGCCCGCCGCTCATGCCCGGCCCGCGGCCCCCGCGCTCCCCCTCGCGGGCGGGGCTGTCCCAGGGCGCGGGGCGGCAGGAGGCGCCTCAGGGCCGCTCCCCTGCCCATTCCCCGGGGCCGCGTCCCCCGCTCCGCTCGCGCCCGGCGACCCCGGAACCGGAAGCCCCGGCCTGACCTCGGAGCCTGGAGGCCGGCGGGGGGGGGGGAGGGATTCCCCGCCCCGCGCTCCCTAGCGACGCCTCGCGGCAGGGGCGGGGCCGAAAGAGCGAGGCCCCGCCCCCTCAGCCCGTGGGTAGCGGGGCACCTCCCGGGGATCCTCGCGGCACCGCGCCCCCGCCCCCCTTCCCAGTACGTCTCCCGCCACCTCCCTCAGGCATGGCCCCTCCCCCACACCGCGCCCCCACCTCCCTCAGGCATGGCCCCTCCCCCACACCGCGCCCCCATCTCCCTCAGGCATGACCCCTCCCCCACACCGCGTCCCCTCCTCCCTCAGGCATGGCCCCTCCCCCACACCGCGCCCCCATCTCCCTCAGGCATGGCCCCTCCCCCACACCGCGTCCCCTCCTCCCTCAGGCATGGCCCCTCCCCCACACCGCGTCCCCTCCTCCCTCAGGCATGACCCCTCCCCCACACCGCGCCCCCATCTCCCTCAGGCATGACCCCTCCCCCACACCGCGTCCCCTCCTCCCTCAGGCATGGCCCCTCCCCCACACCGCGTCCCCTCCTCCCTGCCCCCTCCCCCACAGCCCCCCCTCAGGCATGGCCCCTCCCCTACACCGCGTCCCCTCCCCCCTCAGGCATGGCCCCTCCCCTACACCGCGTCCCCTCCCCCCCCAGGCATGGCCCCTCCCCCACGCCGCGCCCCCCCAGGCATGGCCCCTCCCCCACGCCGCGCCCCCCCCAGGCATGGCCCCTCCCCCACACCGCGCCCATGAAGCAATGCCATAAACACAGAGTTAGTGACAGGGGAACTTGAGGATATGTGTAAATTCTTCACACAGTACAATGCTTTATGTCCCCCTCCTCAAAAGGATGCTTCTAGTTTCTGTGTCTGTCTTGGACTCTGGCATCCTTCCCCCATCTTTGGTGTCCTGGTTTTTACTTACTGAGGATCACTTTCTTACTCAAAGGCACAATACAAGTCCTCTTCTACCTCACAGCAAAAAAAGGTAATTTAAGTATTCATGTTATGCCTTGCTTTATTCGTCTCTACTAAAGTGTTGAACAACAAAGGTGATAGCATTCACTACACTGCACAGAACACTAGTGTTTTCCAAGAAGTACCATGACTGTAAGTTTTCTATTGATGCAGATTTCTTGTCGAACTTTTCAGTACAGCTGTGCTTTTCAAAGACATTTAAATAAGTTAAAGGCCCGTGAATGTCAATAGATTTTCAGCATACTAACTTCCTTAGATTGATTACTGGATCAGTTTCCCCGGTATAATGGATTCAGATGGTCGCTTCAAGTATTTGCAAAAGTTCTCCTGCAAATAAAATAGATAAGAGAATTGTGGTGAGAATTGAATTTGTAATGTAGTATTCTTAGCATGTTGTGAAAGACACATTTAGAAGAAAAATGTCATTGGATCAGATTCTCCTTTAATATGTGCATTTGGACACTTGAAATTTCTACATCTGAAATGTTAATTGACATAAGTGGAATTTCCAGAAGCAAAACAAACATAGTTCAGATAAATGCTCACACTGTAATCTAGGTTAACTAAATTTAAAGTAAATATTAGTAGAAATAAGCTTTGTCATTTTTTTAAACGTAAAGTTGAATACAAACCTCCCTCTATACATATATCTTTTCTGAAATATTATAAAGCAGAATTCTAGACATTTCATGATCTTGTGTACATTAAGACTTGACAGTTCAAAAAACCTTATAAAAGGCCTATTTCTGAGCGATCCAGAACAGTAGCAATTCCTTTTGTCTTCAACAGAAGTGTATCCTGGGATCAGGTTGATAGTGAGCTGCTAGGATACAGTCACAACAACTTTAACCTTTTTTGGAAGGACGGGAACCTTCTCCCATCATTCTTATTGATTATTGGAGGTATTCATCCATTCTTCCAATTCAAACCCATTTTGTCCATTTTATTAAGCATCTAACCTACCTAAAGTTCTACCATTAGATAGGAAT
This sequence comes from Pelodiscus sinensis, assembly GCF_052426305.1. Classification (NCBI taxonomy): domain Eukaryota; kingdom Metazoa; phylum Chordata; order Testudines; family Trionychidae; genus Pelodiscus; species Pelodiscus sinensis. Next base: position 4,404,920 of record NC_143075.1, on the reverse strand, counting down.
ATTCTAAAATCCATGTTCATAGAGTTATCCATGACTTACTGGAAAACCACAAGAACCTTCTTCATATCCATGTCCAGTGCAATTTTTTCCCCCATGCTCTGGGGCAGGATTATTGCATCGTCGAGATCGGCTCACCACACCTAAGCCACAAGAGATGGGGCAAGGAGTCCAGGATGCCCATGGAGACCACATCCCATCAACTGAGACAAAGAAAAGACAAGCATCATGACCAGTGCTTATCTACTTAATTTCTTTTTAATTTTTACCATATTTCAAGCATTGATGTTCAGGAAAGATAATTTCAGATGGGTTGTGGCAAATCTGGTCTGTTCATGCAAACCAAGTCTTTGGCCACTTTTTCATCTGGCAGCATAGTTATTATTCATAAAGTACTTGGACGGTACACCACAGTTTACAAAACATGAAAAATTTAGTAGCCATACCCTGAAAAACTTAGTCCAATTTGAACAAAAATAGGGACCAGCAGTTCACATGCAAGGAACTGCAGAGACTTGTGTGAATGAGGGACATGGAGGGTGTTACCCTCAACTGTTAAACAGTCTCTTTTGTCCTTCAGTCTGAACCCCCGCTCGCGGTGGGGGGGGGTCCCCACTTATTACTACTTAAATCCTACTGCTTCCACTGAATAAAATCATTTCTATTTTCTATCAAACGCAGTGTAAGCAGGGCTGGACTAAGGGGTGGGCTAGCCGGGCAGCTGCCCAGGGCACCAACCTACGGGGGGGCGCCCAGCTCCCGGCAGGCTGCAGTGGCCGCCCGGGGCGGGGGCCATGTTAACCCCCGCAGCACCGGCCAGGCCGCAGGGCCCTGCCTGGCCAGGCGCAGCCCACCCTGGGCAGCCCTGGGCTGCGCGCCATCGGTGGTGACCGGGCCGACTGGGCAGCGCATGTGCCATGCGTCTGCCCAAGCGCCCCAGTGGCGGGCCCGCGCATGTGTCGTGTGCCCGGAGGTGGGGCTGCACATCCCGGGGGCGGGCCCACGCATGCGTTGTCAACCCGGAGGTGGGGCCGCACATCCCGGGGGTGGGCCTGCGCATGCGCCATGCACCTGGAGGCGGGGCCATGCGCCCCGGGGGCGGCGCTGCACAGCTGAGGCCCAGGGTGCCAAAATGTCTCAGGCTGGCCCTGAGTGTAAGTAATTGTTACCTGGGGGGGCAACCAATGTGCACATTCTCCCTTTAATTGTTAAAGGGGGCTTACTTAATTCTTTGGGGTTTGAACCCATCTGAGGATTGCTCTCTGAGGAGGCTGGGCCCTAAACTGCACTCTCCTTGGACCTGAAGTGGTTCAGCGTCTGTGCTGCTTCTCAGAGCTGGCCCAGTAGGACCGGGCGGTGAGGAGCCCCAGAGAGCGGGAAGGCAAGTGGCAGTGGCCATGTCAGCATCCTGGGAGGCTCTCCTGAAGGGTCATCTGTGACCGCACCCTGTCACAATGTACACTTACTGATGGGAGAAGGAAGCAAAGGGAGCAGTTAGGAATGGGAGGAATTGTAGGGTGAAATGGGAGTAGAGTTGTGTTGGGAAGCAGAGCTCCAGAGACACTCCAGTTTGGTAGTGAAGCATATACAGAACCTCCTTCTTAGTCTCACTTGCATCTGATAATTTGGTGAAATGTTACAACATTGAAAAGAATTACTGTACCTGGGCATTTTTTGTTGCTGCACATAGTGACTTCCTCCTTTAACCCGGCACAGGGCAACCCTCCTCTGGAAGGAGCAGGGCTATTGCAAATCCGGATTCTTTTCTTGATTCCTGAACAGGTCTCAGAACAAACTGACCAGGGTGACCATTCTGACCACTGGCCATTCACTAGAGAAATGAAACAGAAACATTCTCACAGCTCTGAGCAAAATGGCAGACCCATATTTATTCAGACTTTTATCAGCAAACCAGCCTCGAATACACTGAGTCCCTACCCTGTCCTCAGCACAGCAAGCAGTCTCTGAGTTTATATCCAAGCTCCTTCTTCCTGGACTTGGCTTAAGTGGAAATTCAAAAGCAATAACATAACACTGATCTAACCTTTCCTATACATAATGCTGTGGTCAGCCACCCTGTTACACCAACACAACTGATCCTTATTTTATGGTGATTCGTGCTCTAAAGGGATAGAGAACTAAAAAGAAGCAGAGCTGCTGAGAACAACGGTGATTGCTATTCAGTCTGTTTTGGAGCAGGACATCCCAAATTCTGTTTCCCCTGCCAAATGGCACTGTTTAGCTGACAAGCTTTGCACAGGGAATAGAAATTGCACAGCAATCGGTATGCGTGTAGCTGTGGAAAAATGAATGAGTTCACACTCACTTGGGCATGGTTCTAGATTGGGACAACGCCTGAGATCAGTAGAAGGTCCCTCACAACGCATCCCACTCTCCGGATGGGTGCACAAGCGGATCCGCATCTGGTTCTGGAATCCACAAGTGACAGTACAGACAGACCACGGAGACCATGGGGACCATGTGCTTTTTGCTGCCAGTGGGAAGACAAAGATGAAGACATCAGCATGAGACACCCATGTAGTCTTCACCTCTTCCCAATCAGGTGTAAGGAACTAACAGGTAGTCTCGTCTCTTTACCTTTACAGTGAATGCCATTGCCAATAAACCCACTCTGACACACGCAGAAATAGGAGCCGACAGTATTCAAACAGCTGGCATCCCGATTACAATTATGGGTCCCTCTTGCACACTCATCAATATCTAGAATGGGGATAAAAACCTACACTCATTTTTTTTCCCCATTTAAAATGCAATTATACAAGATTTGTATACATTACAGCTTTCTACAGCACAGCAGTATTTGTACTTAGGCTCACCGGCATAGGGAAACAACTTCAGATGTTGTTTTGAGTCTGTCTTAACCCAGGCTCCCTTGTAGGAATGGGACTTAATTTCCATAAGCCTCCATCATTACAGGCCATCTTGATAGGCCAGAAAAAGGCCAGGCAGTGAGCTCTATCAAGAAGCCATTTCTGCATAGTGCTTTGCTCCCTGTAAGCCAGTGGGTCATGACCCAGTACTGAGTCCCAGAAAATCAGGCACTGGGTCACTTTGCTGTAGGGTGACCATGCTGTGCTCTAGAAGTGGTTAGCAACAGGTTCAGCTCCTAGGTGTGTGGGGGGGGGGGGGGGGGGACGGGGACAGCTCCGGGGATCTACGTGCTGCCCCTACCCTGAGCACCAGTTCCCCACTCCTGTTGGCCAGCTCCTGGCCAATGGGAGCCGGGAGAGGCAGTGTCTGCTGGTGAGAATCACAGAATCCTAGGACTGGAAGGGACCTCGAGAGGTCATCGAGTCCAGTCCCCTGTCCCCCTGGCAGGACCAAATACTGTCTAGACCATCCCTGATAGACATTTATCTAACCTACTCTTAAATATCTCCAGAGATGGGGATTCCACAACCTCCCTAGGCAATTTATTCCAGTGTTTGACCACCCTGACAGGAACTTTTTCCTAATGTCCAACCTAAACCCCCTTACTGCAGTTTAAACCCATTGCTTCTTGTTCTATCCTCAGAGGCCAAGATGAACAAGTTTTCTCCCTCCTCCTTATGACACCCTTTTAGATACCTGAAAACAGCTATCATGTCCCCCCTCAGTCTTCTCTTTTCTAAACTAAACAAACCCAATTCCTTCAGCCTTCCTTCATAGGTCATGTTCTCTAGACCTTTAATCATTCTTGTTGCTCTTCTCTGAATCCTCTCCAATTTCTCCACGTCTTTCTTGAAATGCAGTGCCCAGAACTGGACACAATACTCCAACTGAGGCCTAATCAGCACAGAGTAGAGCGGAAGAATGACTTCTCGTGTCTTGCTCACAACGCACCTGTTAATGCATCCTAGAATCATGTTTGCTTATTTTGCAACAGCATCACAATGCTGACTCATATTCAGCTTGTGGTCCACTATAACCCCTAGATCCCTTTCTGCCATACTCCTACCTAGACAGTCGCTTCCCATTCTGTATGTGTGAAACTGATTGTTCCTTCCTAAGTGGAGCACTTTGCATTTGTCTTTATTAAACTTCATCCTATTTATCTCAGATCATTTCTCCAATTTGTCCAGGTCATTTTGAATTATGACCCTATCCTCCAGATTAGTCGCAACCCCTCCCAGCTTGGTATAATCTGCAAACTTAATAAGCGTACTTTCTATGCCAATATCTAAATCGTTGATGAAGATATTGAACAGAGCCGGTCCCAAAACAGACCCCTTTGGAACCCCACTTGTTATACCTTTCCAGCAGGATTGTGAACCATTAATAACTACTCTCTGAGAATGGTTATCCAGCCAGTTATGCACCCACCTTATAGTAGCCCCATCTAAGTTGTATTTGCCTAGTTTATTGATAAGAATATCATGCGAGACCGTATCAAACGCCTTACTAAAGTCTAGGTATACCACATCCACTGCTTCTCCCTTATCCACAAGACTCATTATCCTATCAAAGAAAGCTATCAGATTGGTTTGACATGATTTATTCTTTACAAATCCATGCTGGCTGTTCCCTAGCACCTTGCCACCTTCCAAGTGTTTACAGATGATTTCCTTAATTACTTGCTCCATTATCTTCCCTGGCACAAAGAACAGCGCACAAAGGTGCTTGCACACATCTGCCTCGGAGCAGAACCTGCTGCTGGCCACTTCTGGGGCACAACGTGGTCTGTGGTGCAAGGAGAAGCAGGAAACCTGCCTTAGTACACCTGCAGTACTGCTAACTGAGAGTTGCTGGAAGTAAGCCTGTGCCCCAATCTCCTGCCTCAGCCCTGAGCCCCCTCCCTCATTCCTGGCCTCATCCCATAGCCTGCATTCCAGGCACAAGATATAATTATGTCAGGTCACAGCATCAACAGTTTTCTTCAGTTGGGTCACAAGAAAAAAAGTATGAAAACCGCTGCTGTAAATCACAGCCATAACCTTCTCTTTACCTGCTTATTTATACAGGCTTTGAAAAACGGACTTGCTTCTAAACTTACTGTTCAGAGTGTATTAGTTGACGAGCTAACACAGTTTTAAAAAAGCCCCGCAAGCTTACATTTTCTTTACCTACACAGCTGTATAGTCCATCTCCCTCAAATCCGTGTGGACAACGACAAATGTATGATCCGTGTATATTGATACATTCAGCCTCAGGCAAGCACTTCATAGGCATTCCTTCCACACACTCATCTAAATCTTTAAGCAGAAAGAAGGAAATGTGCCTAAGTTTAAACAACAGATTTAACTAATTATAACCAAGTCACAATTTTCAACTGGGAGCACAATGGATACACTTCACAACAGTGCACGTGAACTCAGCATGCCCACACAAATTCACATTTGTGTGCACAAAATGATATTTGCTGCTGTACTATATATTAATAGTGCACTCAAATGCTACTCCTAAGTAAAAAGCTGGGTCTTTGCTGGTCTCAACTAGAACAGTCTGTTGAGCAATTAAAGAATACAGCCCATGGCTTGGTGTCTGTTCATGAGACATGGGGTAGTTCATTTGATTGTCATAGTTTTAATGCTGCTCTAGCAATCAACTTCATTAATTTGAATAATGCTCCATGACCATTCTGTCTGTTGCTCATGTAACCAGCTCTTGTGTGAGCACTAACGAGAGAGCCACCTACATTTGGACGGAATTCCTGCAAATTGCTCGCAACAAAACACAGAAGAGTCGTCACATCAGATTACTTGTCCAGTGTTCCATTCTCCCTGCCATTGGTTTATCGAGACTATCGTACTATGACCAATGCTTGGGCATCTTCTTTTGCCTTTATTGTAACAGTGCAAATATGCACGAGGGAAAATCTTGCTTAACCTCCACAAATAGAAGATGCCCCAAAGCATGACTTGTTTACTTTTCTGCCTTAGGCTCTGATTGAAAATCATACTATTAGACCAAAATGGGTCTTGACTTTTTAAAAACTTTACCCTCTACTATTAACAGCATGAAAGAGAGAGGGCCTTTCTCAGAGTGCATATCATGGTTGCACTATCACCCTTTTTTGCACCTGCAGTATTTGCATATTGGACATTTTTTTAAATCACAATAATACAGAATTCAAGCCAGCCATGGAAGGGAATGTTGACGAAACCCATCTTTTCTGGAATTAACTTTAGATTTCCTTCACATGCTGCAGAGTGTAAATTGCCTGGGGACTGTGGCTGGTTCTTTGGGACCGAAAAGACCCGTTCGGGGTAGGTGAGATTGGGTTCTATAATCCCTCATGTGTGTGCAGGCCCGGGGCTGATTGTGGCACAGAGGGAGCTGGGATGTCAGAGGGGTTTTGCTCGTGAGGCTTCGGGTTGGCCAGATAGGCATCTGGAGCGCTCGGTGTGACTAGTATGTGGCCTATTTGAAAGGTCTCCAGTCTGGGGCTATAAGGAGCCCTGAGTTTTAGCAATTCACCCTGAGTGGATGCCTTCAGCTGTGGCCAGACCCGGCCTGGTCTGTCACAGCATTTAACAGAACTCGTTGTATCTAATGAGTGAATCATTTTACTCTGATCCTCACTTGGAGACACCCCTTTAGAAATACGACACTACTTTTAGAATAGAAGCTTAAAACGCTAGCCAAATCATTCAAATATGCAATTTTAGAGTCATTAATGAAGAACTTTCTGTGTCAGGGCTGGGTAACAAGACATGTATCATTTGATGATTCCCTGTCCTGTTCATTCCCTCTAGGGCACCTGGCATTGGCCACTGTCAGAGGACAGGACAGTGGACTAGATGGGCATTTGGTCTGACCCAGTGTGTTCTAATTCTGTGTTATTTTTATAACACGTTCTGAAATGGATGCTTCAAACTTGACACACTCTTCTCCATCTTTCATTCTTTTCAATGAGGCAAGCAGCATTTTGATCTTACATGCGAATCCTTTACATGGCTATATGTTGTTCCTAAGCTTCTGAATGGCTTCAGGAATATCATGAATGTCTCAGCGGCTGTTATGTGATGCTTAAATTATGAGAAAATGCTCCAAGAAGCAGAGTGCATAAATATTTACCAATGCAGTGTACGCCATTCCCTTCAAATCCTGGGTTACAGTGGCAATTCTTTTCACTCCGAGTTCCATTGCACATTTTGCTAATATCTGGTGGGGAGGAGAGGGAAATGCACATGTGATACAAATAAACAGGAGCCTGGCCAAATAAAGTAACAGATCTATTTAATCATTTCACTTTATTCAAGTAAAAAAAACATAGTTGCCTTTTATAGTAAACATGGTGGGTATTCATTCATTCGTAGACTCAGATTTTAAGGCTTGAATGGATGATTAGATCATCTAGACTTACTTTCTAGATAGCACAAGCCATAGAATTGTACCCAATTACACTTTCATTGAGCCCAATAACTTGTGCTTGACTGAAGTCTAAAGCATATCTCCCAGAAAAGCATCTGGTCTTGAGGTAAAGTCATTAAGAAATAGAGAATTTACCACTTTTGTCGGTAGTTTGTGCCAATGGTTAATCACCCTCACTGTTAAAAATTTGTGCCTTGTTTCTTATTTGAATTTATCATGCCTTTAACTTCCAGCCAATGACTCTTATTATGCTTTTTTCTGCTAGGTTATTGGGCTGGTATTTTTCCCTTACAAAGGCATGGCTATACTGCAGTGAAGTCACTTTTCAATCTTCTTGATGAAAAACTACACAGATCACATTCTTAAATCTCTAATTGTAAGGAATCTGCTCCAGCACTCAAATTATTTTTGTGACTCTCTTTCTGCGTCCTATGCAATTTTTCAGCATCCTTTTAAAAATGTGAAAAACCTCATTGAGAGTTTTAGTGAACAGTTAATTTCACTCATATGTTAAAAAGCATGGTCAAGCAGAACTGACTTATATATACATATCTGCATATAAAATAATAATTTAAATAAAAAGGTGGTTTTACCACAACTAACATTAATAGAGTGATTAATGATTTTTTTTTTAAATTGCATTGGCTGATTCAGTGGCACCAGCTGTCTAAATAAAAAGGTAGAGATGACATGGAAGTCAAATCCTGATGAAAGCATACTAAGGATAATGCACCACAAATTTAAAAACACTCAGTACCCTTCTTTATGAAGAAGAGCCTCTGGGCTACCATAACCCTTCCAGGAACATCAGGGGTGAAATCATAGACAAGAGCTCGGATGTAACCAAATTCACTATTCCTGAGAGAAGGTAAAACAGAAAGGAAATGAGAATCCTCGATTTCCCATTCAGGTTGTTCTACTGAAGGTTTCTTTACAGACCTCACTCTGGGCACAGGTTTCCAGCTGGATGAGCAGGGAAGGGGATTAGAACTCAGACATTGCATTGATTTTGTCTCCCCTCATACCACCAGCAACTGGAAGATAACTTAGGAAGAGGAGGGGAAAAGTACAGAGGGAAGAAATAGAAGGAAAGGGGAAGTAGAGGTGATGGACGATGAGGGGGATCAAAATTCAGAGATGTGCTCTGTTTTATGACAGCTGCCAAACCCTTGATGGCTATTTTTCTTATGGACTCAGTTCACAGTTGCACAGTATTTCTTCTTCTCTACATCTATTTCTATTTCTAATCATTTATTAAATAATATTTTGCAGCAAAGTATTAAGAACAGCACTAAGTGATCATAATTTCATCAGTCCATGTGGCTTATTCTCTGCTCTTTGTGGATACTAACCCACTGCTGGAGTGCATGTGGCGAGGAGGGACTATTAGGAGGTTATAAAAATCAGGAATGGTGGGGAGAAAGTGAATAAGGCAGTGTTATTTATCCTTTCATATAACACACAAACCAGGGGTCACCCAATGAAATTAATAGGCATAAGGTTTAAAACAAACATGAAGAAGTACTTCTTCACAACACAAATGCTTAACTTGTGGAACTCTTTGCCAGGGGATGTTATGAAGGGCAAAATAATGAGATAGGTTCATGAAGGATAGGTCCATCAGTGGCTATTCAGCAAGGGGGTCAGGGACGCAACCCTCTGCTCTGCATTTCTCTGAAACACTGACGGCCAGAAACGGGGACTGGAATGGATCACTTAAATTGGCTTGTTCCTGCTGACACATCTGGCATGGGCCAGTGCCAGAAAACAGGAGACTGGGCTAGATGGACCACTGGTCTGACCCACAATGGTCATTCTTATTGTTTTTATGAAGATGCATTATTCCTGGACATGGAGAAGGAAACAAACAACCTTCAGTTTACAGGCTGAAAGAACAGCAGATTACAATCATACTTTACTCCTTTGATCTCAATCCCCTCCGTCCCATTGGCCAGCACAACAGCATTGGTGCCAAACAGCGTCATGGGTGAAGGCTCCTTAGTCCATTTTATAAAGCTGGAAGGAGACACCTGAAGATACTGGGGCAGCTGGATGGTAACAGTGTCTCCTTCTAGAAACTCTCCAACCTCTAAAAGAGACAAGCACAAAGCCAGAGAACAAGATCACTAAACGTTCATGATGGTTCCTAAAAACCGGTCATTGGGTCCTAAAGTTTTTTAGCAAATAAACCAGGCCACGTATGCCTCCAGGAAAGTAACAAACAACTGAATGAAACATCTTGGATTTATGCTTCAGTCAAAGTGTGATAAATATCTCTGTGTTGTTGGAAATAAATACATATGAAGGTCCTGGAGACTCTACTGTATTGTGTCAGTGTTCACTGGCAGATTCTTTGTGTGCCAGGTGTATTTGGATCTTTAATGATCTGTAACATACAAGTATCTAAACAGGGTGTGACAGAGGAAGCCAACTTTTTTTTATAATGTATCCTTGCACAAATAGTCATGTGGCTGTAGAGAGAATTAAAATAAATTAATAAGTAGCACGAATTTAACATCATATAATGCAATAAAGAAGCAAAACCACATGCTGTATATAAATCAGACTTCAGCTCCTGTCTCCAATATCAGGTCTTGTTGGATATGAAAGTCTAAAATCAAAACTGAATGAAGAATACAGCTGAATAAATGGGGATCACTGTAGATAAAGTGATACCTTTACAGAAAGAGGTGCAGTTTTACTATTTTTTTGCAGGGGAGAAAGAGTCCTACAGACATCCTCTGTAGGCCCTTGTCTACACTAGGGCTTTATTTCAAAATAACACCCCCTTAGGTAGAGTGCCCACACTACGAAGCCCGTTATTTTGAAATAACAGGCCGCTTATTTCAAAATCTGTACTCCTGCTTTCCTGAGGGAATAATGCTAATTTCAGAATAGTTATGTCAAAATAGCATTAGTGTGAACACTCCGGTGCTGCTATTTTGGAATAACTACTCTCCAGAGTAATTCAAATTAATTACTCCTTAGCAGTGTGCCCTCTAAGCTGTGGGGCAGTACAGCATCACAGATAATTAATCAGCCCCACCCAGTCAGAGGCTCAAGGCGCTCTCCACTGAGCTGACTGACTGGTACGGGCTGATTAATCACCTGTGAAGCTGTGCTGCTTTACAGCTTAGAGGGAACCCTGCTCCCCAGTGCTTCTTGAGGCTCTAATTCAAGGTATAGCATCCACATTAATGGAGCCTGCTTTGGACTAATTTCAAGGCTTCCCCGTAGTGTGGACATGCTATTTCGATGTTGTTATTTCGGGAGTTATTAAATCAATTTTAGTTATTTCGAAATAGTTTCCTAGTGAGGACATGCCCTCGGTGATCATAGAGGAAAAAAGTATATTAAAATGTTTCAGGAAACATGGGATTATTGCTAATCCTGAATACTAAAGGCTCAGCTCAGGAATATGTCACACTGTATGAATTAACAGTTGGTATTAGCACAGGTCAGCTGTTTATTATAAAACGGGTGCTGACACAGATGAATGCCAAGGGGCCAATCCATTCTCATTTAAGCGGGTGTATACCGATGTAACTGTCACTGCAAAGGACCATAGATATTTCTGGTTTTATAAAAATGCTAACGATCAGCTATGCAGGGTGGGGAATAGAAATCAGTCCTCATTTGACAAAGATTTTCACACTGACTCTAAAAGCATGGCAAAGTTTTCTAATGTTAACAGCCGAAGCAGTTTCCATTTCTTACCTATTGGCATTCTTTCCAGGACGAAAAAGTATCTCAAGTGGGAAGGATTTAACATCTGAAAGTCTGTGAAATCATAGGCTTCAATCGCTGCCTGTTTGTCGGGTAAGGCTTCTGCTTGGATTTCAGCCCAGAACATGTTTGGGTAAAAATCATCCTCTTCAATGGAAAACAGCGTTAGAGCCAGACTGCTGTTGACCAGAGCCATCTTTGGGGACAAGTTATTAGCTGGTGTCAGTCTCCTTCGATAACTGCAAAGAAATAGCTCTTGTAACCAAATGGAATTTTTTGGCTGAGATCAATTGTAAAATCATTGTCATACTGGGTACACCCTAGATTTGAGGGCAGACTATCTTCTGCCCATGCTGGGGGCAATAGAAATGGTGAATGTGTTTTCTAGGTCTTTACGCTCGATTTTTGTCAATTCTCATTGACACCAGTGGAAGCGCCTCACATTGAATGCAAGTAAAACACTGTGGGCTACATCCTCTGTACTTTAAATGGGCAGAGGATTCCCATATCCTGACCTACAGAAATACTCTGTTTGCCAGTGTGACAACAGTTACTCCTGCTTCTCCCTTCCCCCAAGACTGGGGTAGGCCAGGGTCACATCAGGAACGTGGGGGAATGAAGAAGTGGAACATGCTTTGATGAACCTGGCCAGCAGGATGGGTCCTTAGGGACATTCTTCACTGATGTAATGTAACCATCCAGCTGGAGGCAGGGTGACCAGATTTTACAGGGACAGTCTTGATATCTGGGGCTTCTTCTTATATAGGTGCTGTGACGGAGTGGCCCCGCCCCACACTCAAGCCCAGGGAAACCACCTGGCGCAGGGGGCGGAGAGGGTCCCACCCACGCAGTCCTGCTGGGCATGCTCCCAGGGGAGCCAAGGTACAAAAGGCGGCAGGCCTGCTCAGAAGAGGCAGACCGCCCTCGGAGCCGGAGCTAGCGCCCAACCTCCTGAGTCGCAGACCCGGCCGCCAGAGAGGGAGTCGCTAGGGCCGTTGAACATGCTGCTGCCAGGCCCAAGCCGGGCTTGACCCCAACGATGGAGCCGCCAACCCCCCACAACCCAGGCACCGGAGTGGCCACCACCAACCCCGACGCTGACTGGGGAAGTGCTACTACCGCCACCCGACTCACGCCAACAGGGGGGACCGCGACGGGCCAGGGGAAGCGACTCAGGGCAGGGAGCTGGAAAAGCCCGGAGAGCTCGGCGTGTTGCGGGGAGGAACTCCCGCCGAGCCAGTGGCGGGAGCTGCCGCCACTGATAGGGCCCTGGGTCTGGGCCCGGGGGAGAGGGAGGGCCCGGGCCCCCCTACCCCTCCTGCCCTGAACCCCGGCGAGGGGGAGGGGCGCGGCTGAAGGACTAGGTCTCAGAGCCTGCATACAAAGGGCTAGGCCAGTGGGCCGTATTTCCCCTAATACAGGGGCAGCGTACTGCGAGACTAGGCCCGAGAACTCTAAAATATGCCCCGGATATGGGCAGCACCCCTCGAGGAGGAGATTGCCCCCCAACAGTGCCTATTACCTCCCATCCCTGTTCTGATTCACACTTGCTATCTGGTCACCTTAGCTAGAGGCTAGTTGCTCCTCTCTCTAATATCATTGGCCCCAAATGTGGTCTGAAGCTATCTGTGTGTTTTTTTCCTCACCCCTACATGCAAAACTGTTTTATTCTACCATGTCTGGGGATCTGGCCCTGTATATGTAAGTGTGCTTGTAACAAGCCTTCCCACTAACACATTTTTACAGCGATCAGTAATGGGTCTCTGAGCAAATTTCTGGACACCCTGACTGATAACTGAAACACTCAAAAACTAGCTGCAGATAAACACTCTTTAAAAATCTCTAAGCTTATGCTCTGGAACTTCAAATACAGGATTGTTATGTACCAGTGTTCCCAGCCTCACTCACTGCATAAACTACTCATGCCAATGGCTGATAGCAATTTATGTGAGACAAAGTGGATGAGGTAATGTCTTTTATTATTACCTCACCCAGCCTGTGTCTCTAAGGGTATGTCTACACTAGCCCCCTAGATCAGTCTAGGGAGGCTAATGAGGGCGACCGAAATTGCAAATCAAGCCTGGGATTTAAATATCCCGCACTTGATTTGCATGTTCCTAGCCGGTCGCCATTTTTAGAAATTGACTAGCCTGAAGTAACTGCCCACGTCTACATGTGGCAGTGAAATGGGATTCCGATTTAAAGCCCCTAAATCAAATTCGCTGGTAAACCTCATTGCAGGAGGAATACCAGCTAATTCGAGTTAGGACTTTAAATCGAAATCCCGTTTCACTGCTGCGTGTAGACGTGGGCAGTTACTTCGGGCTAGTCAATTTCTAAAAATGGCGACCGGCCAGGAACATGCAAATCAAGTGTGGGATATTTAAATCCCGGGCTTGATTTGCAATTTCGGTCGCCCTCATTAGCCTCCCTAGATCGATCTAGGGGGCTAGTGTAGACGTACCCTAATATCCTTGGGCTCACAGGGCTACACCACTTCATACACTAATTTCAGTAACCCACAAGTGTCCTCTAGTGTTAAAAGTGATATATCAATGAAATTAAGAGAATTCAAGATCTCAGAGGGGTAGCCATGTTAGTCTGTAACTTTAAAAACAATGAGCAGTCCTGTAGAAACTTAGAAATGTAGACACTAAGGGGTGTGTTTAGACTACATGGCTCCGTCGACGGAGCCATGTAAATGAGTTTACTCGGCAAAGGGAAATGAAGGGGCGATTTAAATAATCACCGCTTCATTTACATCAAAATGGCCACCGTGCTGTGCCGATCAGCTGTTTGTTGGCATAGCGCGACAGTCTAGACGGGGATCTGACGACCCCAGAACCCTTCATCGGCAGATCCTTTATGCCTCGTGAAATGAGGCTTACAGGATCTGCCAACGAAGGGTTCTGGGGTCGGCAGATCCCCCTCTAGACTGCTGCGCTATGCCGACAAACAGCTGATCGGCACAGCACGGTGGCCATTTTGATGTAAATGAAGCAGCGATTATTTAAATTACCCCTTCATTTCCCTTTGCCGAGTAAACTCATCTACATGGCTCCATCGACAGAGCCATGTAGTCTAGACACACCCTAAGGGTAAGGCTAGACTACACCGTTTTTCCCAGGATACTTCCAGTATCCCAGAAGAACTGTTCCACATCCAGGGAACGCGTTTGCTCTTCCGCTTTTTTTGTTGGAAAAGCCTCTTTCAACAAAAGAATCAGAAAAAGCTATGCAAAATGCAGGGAGCATTTTGTGTAGCTTTTTCCAAAAAACTGGTGTAGTCTAGCCGCACCTTAACACATTTATTAGGTCATGAGCTTTCATGAGTAAAATCCACCTCATCAATTGAGTTGGAGTGGAAATCAGAATATCTAACATATATAGCAGCATATATAACACCAAAAGGAGTTACTTGTCAATTGTAGGACCAATGTTAATGAAGCTAATTAAGTCAGGGTGGATGTGGAGATAGCATTTGATGTGGAGATGCAAGTAGCAAAGACGGGGAAATTGTGAGAGGCAATTCAGGTTTTGCCAAAGCTCAGAAAAGTGGTTACAAACATTGCTAAAACTGGTGTCCTGAACCTGCTTGTTAAGCAATCCACAGTGCAGTTTTGCAGCCTCCAGCTGTAAGGGTGACAACAGCAGTATAGCTAATGGGGATTTAGGAAGAAAGAAAAATATTATACAGCCATTCCCTTCCCTCCCCCTATCTGTTCCAGAGGATTCTTCTATGTATTATGCCATTTGCCCCATATTTGCAATGCTTCCAGGCTTCTGTGTAAACACCCTCTTAGGGAAACTGCCTCTTAGGGAAACTACTATTTCTGTTCAGACATGTGGAGAAGAAATCAAAGGGTTGGAGAATAAAAACTCTGAAATGAACCAGATGCCAGCAGACTTACCAATTCAATTTTTCTTCCCACTTCTAAAGAAAAAGTTTAGATCTAGTGTTTAAAAAGGGGAAAATATTCCTTCGATCATTTGCAACCTAAGATTTGCTGTCAGTCCCCTCCCTGCTAAAAATGTTTGTTGATTTTTCATTCCATTTTTTCTGCCAGCAAATAAGTCTCAGTTGACACTCAGTCGCAGTTCCTAACACCACAATGGGCCCTGGCAACCAGGAACAACATGGAAAACTCTTGCTCAACTATTTCAACGGTGGTCTGGAGCATGGACTTAATTGTACAGATAGTTCGGCTCTGGAATGGGTTTCCAAGGGAGGTTGTGGAATCCTTATCGTCACTGAAGGTTTTTAAGAACAGGTTGGACAAACTCCTGTGAGGGATGGTCTAGGTTTACTTGGTACTGCTACAGCACAGGGGTTGGATTAGGTAATCTCTCAAGGTCCCTTCCTATATTGTTGTGATTCTTCTTATTTTATCCAAACTGATCCCCAGCATACCTAAGAGTGACATCACACCTGTGAAATTGGAGAAGTTCCTGTAATAAGCACTATATGAGACAAGCTTCTAGTATGTGTAATAGAATACATCACCCAGAACACTGTGAAATCTGCATTATTCCCAACATACCTGTGGAACTTCGCTCCTTGGGCTGAGTAGAATTTGTACCATTTTATCGTATGAGGTTGGTGGTTCCCAGCAATAGAGACCCTGAAAGTGACTGTTTGGGCTCCAGTTATTACTTTGATCAGACAAACCTGCTCTCCAAAGCCATCACAAGCAGATCTATTGAAAGCCGTTATGCTGACACCAGGCTCTAGAAAGGAAAACAACAAAAATCTTTGTCTGCTTTAAAATCATGGAACCTGCCCTTGTTCATGGTGGTTATCTTAGCGAATCAGGACTGGTAGCAGATGCCAAAAATCAGTCTCCATTCCAGCCATATTGCCTGTGTTGTTCCACTGCTGCTGCTGCTCTCTGGACACAGAAAAGGACACACATAGGAAGCTCCACAATTCCCCTTGCAATAGCAGCAGTAGCAGCTTCCTCCAGGCACAGGAAGCTCACTGGGAGAGGGGGGAGAAGTTGTTCATATCTGGATGGATTGGTCTGTCCTTCTAAAGTGTGCTCTATTCTGTGTCTTACTGTACAGCACTTTGCTTACCTGCAATAATATAATACTTTGTGCATCTTTAGTTCTTTCCATGGAAGGATCTCAATACAACAAAAAGGGATACAATGAGGAGGGCTAGCTCAGTGGTTTAAGTATTGACCTGCTAAGCCCAGGGTTGGGAGTTCAATCTTTGTGGAGGCCATTTGGGGTAAAAATTTGTCAGGGATGGTACTTGGTCCTGCTGTGAAGGCAGGGGACTGGACTCAATGACCTTTCAAGGTCCCTTCCAGTTCAGGAGATAGGCAATCTCCATTAATCTAATTTAGAATAAGCCCTAGTTAATTGCTATAGGACCTCTGTGAGATAAACAGGCATTATTACACTAGTATATAGATAAGCCAGTTGAGGCACATGGAGGTAATGCAATTTGGTCAAGATGAGTTAATGGCCTGCTGAAAGGAGATCCCCTGAACAGGCTGTCAAGAGGCTAAGCTGTCACTTGCCTTGACAGTAATTAGTGCCATCGCCCTCATATCCTGGCAGACATTGGCAATAAAAATCGGTTGTCACTTCATCCAGCTGACAAATGGCCTTTGGATGACACTGGATTCCCCTTGTCCTGCATTCCTTCTTGTATGGATCTGGAAAGAAAGATTGTTTACAATCACAGAACTGAAGGGCTGCATGGGCCCTCCTTGAGTCCACCTTTCCTCTGCTCATCAACACTATGCACAGCTGATACACAGCTGATACGGTAACTTCATCAAAAAAGTCCCAGATGGCCTGTTCCACTGAAATTAATGGCTTTGGACCAGGCTATTAAAGCTTGGGAGAGGCCCAGATGGAAATCTGGAAATGGAATCTCCAGCACAGAATCTCCAGCACACACTGGTAATGTGATTTTCTTTTAAAAAGGATCAGTCCAGGGGTTTATTTCCTTTGGGTTTCTTTGCAAAAATAAATATTTGAAAATGAACAAAATCTAGATTCTGGATGAAGAAACTAATTGCACATGAATTAATATGGTTCAGTGTTTTCCACTTGTGTGTGAAATCTTCATATACAGCTGGGCTACATCTAGACTGGCACGATTTTCTGCAAATGCTTTTAACGGAAAAGTTTTCCGTTAAAAGCATTTGCGGAAAAGAGCATCTAGATTGGCACGGACACTTTTCCGTAAAAGCACTTTTTGCGGAAAAGCGTCTGTGCCAATCTAGACGCGCTTTTGCGCAAAACAAATCTGAGCTGTCTACACTGGCCCTTTTGCGCAAAAGGACTTTTGCCCAAACGGGAGCAGCATCGTATTTCCGCAAGAAGCACTGATTTTTTACATGAGATCGTCAGTGTTCTTGTGGAAATTCAAGCGGCCAGTGTAGACAGCTGGCAAGTTTTTCCGCAAAAGCAGCTGCTTTTGTGGAAAAACGTGCCAGTCTAGAAACAGCCCTGTGGCATTAGAGGAGACATTTGATCAGCCTTTGGACAGATTTTTGCATTCTGGAAATCTAGCAGTTCAGCAGGAGCTTTTACACAGCTTGGTAGTAACATGCCCCCCATCCAATTCTAATGTAGCATTGGGAGAATATCAGTACTTGCAGAAACAGAACAGATTGGACAATGGTTAAAATATCCCTTCTGACTCTAGGCTCCAGATTTACCCAGGTTTACGATTTACCTCGGGGTGTGAAGGAGCCGGATCTTTACCCAGAGTGGCAGCTGCCAATTTGTGTCTAATGCTCCCTGTTAATGAATCACTCACCCTGGGTTCCGCGCCGCAGTTGGGTTGTTAATAATGGCAGGAGGATGAACCACTTGCCCAGCATTTTCAGTGAAGTCCCGGCTTGGTGTAAATCACATCTCGCCGCCGCAGGTGGAGCTAGCAGATGCCCAGGCGCAAAGCTGCCCGTCCCGCGGGGAGAGCAGCCCGGAGAGCCATGCGGCCCCGGGCTGGGCTCTGGCGAGTGCGGTCCCGGAGCCAGCGGCCGGGCGGAGGCGGGTCTGTTTCGGTTCAAAACGCGCCCAGGGTTCTGATTCCAAGCGGCAGGGAGCCGGGCCCGGCGCCGCCCGCCGAGCGCTGTCCGCCCGCTGCGGTGCTGAAGCGTCCCCCGCTCCCCCGCCGCTTGCCCGGAGCCCTGGTCCCGCTGCCCGCGGCCCGCGCACCCCGCCCTCGTGCGCGCTGCCCCCGGGCGGGACTGACCCCGCTTCGCTTGCAGCCCGTTCGCTGGGGGCTCGCGCAGCGCCCATCGGCAGAGCAGCGGGAGACCCGGGCTCAGCCCCCCTCTGCGCGGGGGATCAAGGCTTTGACCGAGGGGTCCCCCCGAGCGGGCTCTGAGCACTGGGCATCGTGGTGGCGGACGCCCGCGCTGGGAGAGCGGCCCCGCGATCCGGAGTCAGTCCGGCTCTGGCCAGTGCGCACGCGCGGGGCCGGGCAGCGCCAGCTGGCGCGGCGAGCGGGAGGGGGCCTGCAGCGCCCGCGCTGGCCGCCAGGGGCGCAGCCACCCCCCCCCCCTTGCGCTCGGAGCGGCCTGGGTCGCTGCCCGGCCTCCGCCAGTTGCCTAGCGACAGGCGTCCACAAGCGGGACTGCCCCGCCCGCTGCTCGCCGTTCCCTCTTCTCATTGGACACGTGCCCTGCCCGTCCCGCCCGGGGGTTGTCCGGCTCCCGCGGGACCAGCGGCTTGAGAGTCCATCGTTGGGTGCAGGGGCTGCGGCAGGTGAGGAGCCCCGCCCCCTGCCCGCGCCGGCCCCGCCCCCTCAGGCCCGCTCCCCCCTCCAGGCCCTGGAGCCGCCCCCAAGCCAGCCCCCTTGTGCCCCCAATCCCTGAGCCAGCCCCCCTGTTCCCCCGCCCCCCGAGCCAGCCCCCCTGTTCCCCCGCCCCCCGAGCCAGCCCCCCCGTGCCCCCAATCCCTGAGCCAGCCCCCCTGTTCCCCCGCCCCCCGAGCCAGCCCCCCCGTGCCCCCAATCCCTGAGCCAGCCCCCCTGTTCCCCCGCCCCCCGAGCCAGCCCCCCCGTGCCCCCAATCCCTGAGCCAGCCCCCCTGTTCCCCCGCCCCCCGAGCCAGCCCCCTTGTGCCCCCAATCCCTGAGCCAGCCCCCCTGTTCCCCCGCCCCCCGAGCCAGCCCCCCTGTGCCCCCCCCCCCAATCCCTGAGCCAGCCCCCCTGTTCCCCCGCCCCCCGAGCCAGCCCCCCCCCGTGCCCCCCCCCCCAATCCCTGAGCCAGCCCCCCTGTTCCCCCGCCCCCCGAGCCAGCCCCCTTGTGCCCCCAATCCCTGAGCCAGCCCCCCTGTTCCCCCGCCCCCCCCAAGCCAGCCCCCCTGTGCCCCCAATCCCTGAGCCAGCCCCCCTGTTCCCCCGCCCCCCGAGCCAGCCCCCCTGTGCCCCCAATCCCTGAGCCAGCCCCCCTGTTCCCCCGCCCCCCCCCCGCCCCCCGAGCCAGCCCCCCTGTGCCCCCCCAATCCCTGAGCCAGCCCCCCTGTTCCCCCGCCCCCCCCGCCCCCCCCCCAAGCCAGCCCCCCTGTGCCCCCAATCCCTGAGCCAGCCCCCCTGTTCCCCCGCCCCCAAGCCAGCCCCCCCCCCAATCCCTGAGCCAGCCCCCCTGTTCCCCCGCCCCCCCCAGCCCCCTGCCCCAAAGCCAGCCCCCTGTGCCCCCCCCCCAATCCCTGAGCCAGCCCCCCTGTTCCCCCGCCCCCCGAGCCAGCCCCCCTGTGCCCCCAATCCCTGAGCCAGCCCCCCTGTTCCCCCCCCCCCCAGAGCCAGCCCCCCTGTGCCCCCAATCCCTGAGCCAGCCCCCCTGTTCCCCCGCCCCCCGAGCCAGCCCCCCTGTGCCCCCAATCCCTGAGCCAGCCCCCCTGTTCCCCCGCCCCCCGAGCCAGCCCCCCTGTGCCCCCAATCCCTGAGCCAGCCCCCCTGTTCCCCCGCCCCCCGAGCCAGCCCCCCTGCCCCCCATCCCCGCCCCCCGAGCCAGCCCCCCTGCCCTATCCCTGAGCCAGCCCCCCTGTTCCCCCGCCCCCAAGCCAGCCCCCCTGTACCCCCAGCCCCCCTGTTCCCCGCCCCCCAAGCCAGCCCCCCTGTACCCCCAGCCCCCTGTTCCCAGCCCCCCAAGCCAGCCCCCCTCTGTACACCCAGCCATCTGCTTCCCCGCCCCCTGTACCCCTAGCGCCCCCAGCCACCTGTCCCTCTGCCCCCCAAGCCAACCTTCCTGTACCCCCAATCCCTGCTCCCCCGCCCCCAAGCCAGCCCCCTTTCCCTAATTAAACAGAATTTTGTGTTCTGGACAGGGTAAAACCCATTCCATTTCTGGGCAATCAGGCTCTTTTCCTCTGGGCACAAAATGATTAGCATTCCAATGAAGATAATTTAGACCAGCAGTTTCTAAACTTTTTGAGCTGAGTCCTTCAACTCAGAGGAAAATAGACGTCACTAGAGGGGATGGCCCATGAATTTGAGTCAGGGGGTGAAGATGGTGCTTCCTCCCCATGTCCTGCCACATGGAGCTGGTGTCACTGCTCTCGGACTGATCAGGAACACAAATGAGGAAATGTGTTTTTTACAAAAATTCTAGGACTTTTAACCTAGCAGGCTCCCTTTAATTTCCCCTCTCTCTATGTTGTGAAAGGCTGAGGTTGGCGAAACAACGTTAGAAAGATGAACTTGATGACAAAAGGCTTCAGTGAGCTCCAGGAATTGAGCAGCCGAAGGCAACAGATGCCGGTATGGAAGCTTCCCAGCGGTAGATCTACACTGAGTAAATCGGCTCAAGCCATCAGATGCTACTATGAGAACCAAGTACTTAATACGCTGCTATTTTAATCTCTTGCTAGACATGATAACATGGGATTTGATTGGGTAGCAAAGGGTTAGAAGGTGCTATACACTATACGCCTTCTGGTAAATACCGCACAGGTTGGCAGCTTGGGCAGCAGCTTCTTTCAGGCTTGAGCACCCAAGAAAGGAAGATCCCGTGAAGTTGAATGGATTCTGCATACTGCAGGACCAAATCATATGTCATTTGCTTACCCACAGAATATTGGTACTTCTTAGGGCAAGAGCAGCACACACCAATGGTAATATGCAGATCATGGCAATAAAGGGATGTTCATTCCCACTGTGCACTTGCAGTGCTCTGCTTATCTGCAAAGACTCTCCCTCCGATGATTAAAGCTGGCATTTCAAAAGGGGTTGGGCATGGGATCTGGGCATTAACTGCCTTGAAAATTGTAGCTGAAAATAAGTAGGAGAGAGGAATTTAAGCATTTGATGAACACTTTCTTAGGCCTCATCTACTCTCGCAAGGTACAGTGCAGTAAATCAGCTCCCAGTGCTGTAACTCGCCAGATCACACTGGCAAGGTGCCTGTCCCACAATGCCTGGTCTCACCTGTCCGGTCATCATTTCAAACTCTACTGCCCTGACCCAACTGAATAACCCTCAGATCTGCTGTTTACATTCTTTGGGAATGTGGAAAGTCCCCTTCCTGTTTGCTCAGTGATGCATTCTGTGTTCTCAGTGCATTTTACCGGGTGACCATGCCTGCTCTATGCTCCAGGTGATCGCCCACTTGGAGCAATGCTGAGGTGCTGGACCTCATCAGTGTTTTCCTAGGCGCTACAGCCTAGGAATTGTGATATCTATGGGCAGATATCAAGATGCATGACCGAAAGGGACCCAGACAGGATGCTCTGTAGTGCAGTCAAAGAGAAGTTGCTGCGGAACACCTGTCCCAAAGCGCAGGAAGTAAATTGTTACTTTGGTGCTGGGCTCACAACCTGCTGGTTCTACAAAGAGCTGAACACGATACTTGGGGGTGACCCCACAACCACTGTGAAGACCCCTGTGGATACTTGTGGGGCTGTGCCAGCCAAGAGTGGGCTGAGCCAGGAGGAAGAAATCGTGGCTGAGCATGCTGATGGGGAGGGAAACCCAGAGTCAGAGGATGACTGGGGGCCACAGAGATATGCAGTTGGGTGCTCTTTTCTACTCCCGAGGAGACTAGTCAGTCATGGCAGTTGGACTCTGGGGAAGTACAAACAGCAGAGGAATCTCCTAGTAAATGACTTTGATGTTGGGAATTGCTGACACCAGCAGGATGGTTGCAGAAAGCAGGCTAGGATTTGTGTGGTGCTTGTACTGACACACGCCTAGTTCGAGAGACAGAACAGGCTGTTGGACTCTTTCATTTCATGGTAACTGGCCTGAGAGATCTCCATGAAAGTCTCATGGAGAATCTGGACAATCCGCTGCTGCAAGGTAACAGTGGTGCCTCTGTGAAGCCAAAGTGCAACATTTTACAGAAGTAACCTTGGGATTGCGGCCTGCCTTGCTATCGCTGGCTGAATGGCTGCTCAGAATTCGAAAGCGGCCTCGAAAGTGTAAAGTGGACCTCCTGCGTGATGTTATGCTGCAGCCTGCTGCTGAAAAGAAAGACTTGAAGAAGAGGTGGGAAGAGAGACGAGGGAATGGAAGGAGAATGCAGAGCACCAGAGTGAAGCCAGTGAGTGGCTCTTAAGCATGATGGAGCGCCAAGCAAACACGCTCCAAGCACTGTAGATGGATCAGCTCTGCGCCCATCCTCTCCTGCAGCCTGTGTCCTGTAACGCTTTTCCATGCACCTCCATATCACCACCAACACAGTTTGGCCACCATCCTTTCTCCAGTTGGCACCCACTGCATTCCACATCTCCAGCCCTGCAGGCTCTGACCGGTACCCACTGCACTGACCCCAAACTCTGTCCAGTTTAGCCCAAAGTGAAAGGCTGCCTCTGGTACCCGGACATATACAAGTCTGTAAACATTCCAGGGCTGCCTGCGTGCCTCGTCTCCATCCGACGAAGTCCAGGTGTGTTCTGCTGTGTGTCTCCGTGCATCCATGCAGCGATTGGGTTTGGTCTCTGGTTGTTCAAATTCAGCCTCCAGGCACGAGCCTCAGTACTTCAGCCCTGAGTGTCGCTTTCATGCTTCCCATCACCAATATTATGGGGATGCAACATGTGGCTATAAGCACTGGAATGTTGTCATTGGCCAGGCCCAGCCTCCCATACAGATACCACCAGTGAGCCTTTAAACGATCAAAAGCCCCTGTCATGGTCATTCTGCACTTGCCCAGCCTATTGTTGAACCACTCCTTGCTGCAGTCAAAGTTCCCCGGTTCAATAAGGGGTAGGCAGGGTCGCCCAGGATCACCAGGCGTTTTGACTTCTCCCTCCGGTGACTGTCTGGTCTGGGAAGAAAATCCCTGCTTGCAGCTTCCTGAACAGGCCTGTGTATGAAAAGATGCATGCATCAAGCACCTCTCTGCACCAGCCTGCTTTATGTCTGTGATCCACAAGCACCTGGAATCCCAAGGAGAAATGCCCCTTCCAATTATCGTACTCTGAAGCTAGGGGGACTGGTGCCAGAACTGGAATACGTGCGCCATCACAATTAGGAAAGCCATTTGTGTAAAGCCAGCCACAGTGTCATGCAATGTTGCCCAGAGTCACTGTCTTTTTAAGCAGACTGCAATTAATGGCCTTGCACACTTCCATCAGCACGAGTCCAATGGCTGACTTGCCTATTCAAGCTGATTGGTACTGATCAGTCGTCATCGGGAGCAGCCAGCTTCCTCAGTGCAATTGCTGTGCACTTCTCCTACCCGCAGGACGGCTCTTGTTCTTGTGTCCTTGGCTGCAGGATGGGGAGTAAACTCATCAGACATGCCACGAGCGTGGCTTTTCTCATCCGAAAGCTCTGCAGCCACTTTGTCACCCCAGACTTGCCTGGCAACATGATCCCACCACTCAGCGCTTGCTTTCTGAGTCCCAAAGTGACGTTCCACAGTGGTCAGCATCTCCGTGAACCCCAGGAGCAATCCCATAATATAGATTTTGCGTGGGGCAATGTCAGACTCTTTTCCTCACTTAGCAGTTTAAGGAATGACTCAATTGCCATTTATGATGTGTCAGTGAGATCTATTAGCATTTTCTTCAAGAGTTCGGGATCCATTTCTGGAGACGGAGGAGGCAGATCACACAGCAAACAAGCAGTTGAAACGTGGTGCCAAATGGAGGTGGAAGCAAGGGAGTAGCTGGGATATGAAGCAATGCATCATGGGGCATTGGACAGGACTCAGGATGCCCCACAACCACCCCCCTCTGAATTCCCACAAGCCTCAGCATTGGAAGAGGAAGAGCTCCTCTGTGGGATAACTGCCCAGAGTGCTCTGCTCCCAATGCCACTGCCAGTGTGATCATGCTACTGCGCTGGCTGCTGAGAGTATGAACACACAAAAAAGACATCTTGGCATTGGAAAAAGTTCAGAGAAGGGCAACTAAAATGATCTAGGGTTTGGAACAGGTCCCATATGAGGAGAGATTAAAGAGACTGGGACTTTTCAGCTTAGAAAAGAGGAAACAAAGAGGATATGAGAGATCTATAAAATCATGGCTGGTGTGGAAAAAGTGAATAAGAAAAACAACAACAATGAGCAGTCCAGTGGTGCCTTAGGGTGTGTCTAAACTACATGGCTCCGTCGACGGAGCCATGTAGATTTGTTTGTTCAGCAAAGGGAAATGAAGCCGTGATTTAAATAATCACGGCTTCATTTAAATTTAAATGGCTGCCGCGCTGAGCCGACAAACAGCTGATCAGCTGTTTGTCAGCTCAGCGCGCTAGTCTGGACACTCCCGCGCCGACCTGAAAGCCCTTTATCGACCTCCCCGTTATGCCTCGTAGGATGAGGTTTACCGGGGAGGTCGATAAAGGGCTTTCATGTCAACAGGGGAGTGTCCAGCTGATCAGCTGTTTGTCGGCTCAGCGCAGCAGCCATGTAAATTTAAATTAAGCTGCGATTATTTAAATCACGGCTTCATTTCCCTTTGCCGAACAAACAAATCTACATGGCTCTGTCGACGGAGCCATGTAATCTAGACGTACCCTTAGAGATTAACAATATATATAGTGTATCATGAGCTTTCATGGGCAAAACCCACTTCCTCAGATGAGTTTGAGAAATGGTTTTGCCCATGAAAGCTCATGATACTATATACTTTTGTTAGTCTCTAAGGTGCCACAGTACTACTCATTTTTAAAGTTACAAGCTAGCGTGGCTACGCCTCTGAGACAAGGAAAAGTTATTCACTTGTTCCCAGAACTAGGGCTTACCAAATGAAATTAATAGGTAGCAGGTTTAAAACAAGCACAACGAACTACTTCTGCACACAACACACAGTGAGCTTGTGGAACTCCTTGCCATAGGAAGTTGTGAGGACCAGGACTTCAACAGGGTTCAAAAACAAACTAGATAAATTCATGGGGGTTTGATCCAGCAATGGCTGTTAACCAGGCGGGTAGGGATGATGTCTCTAGCCTCTGTTGGTCAGAGGCTGGAAATGGATAACAGGGAAGGGATCACTTGATGATTCCCTGTTCTGTTCAATCCCTCTGGGGCACCTGGCATTGGCCACTGTCGGCAGACAGGACACTGGGCTAGTATGGCCATTCGTATGTTCTAACAGCGGTTTCCCTGCAGTGCTCTGTGAGCAGGGCTGTAACTGCCAGCACAGTCCATCTGCCAGCACAGTCCATCTTTTCCAGGGTCTGATCCTGCAGTGGACTAAGTGCTGCCTAAAACACGCTGAGCCCCCTCTACTCCCACCAACTTCAAAAGGGAGTTGAAGATACTCAGCTCTTTGCAGGTCAGGCTCGGATGGTGAGCTGCCTGTCAGGTGGGTTTTGTGGTTGTCATGTCATAGATCTTATTTACATCTCATTTCCTCCTATTTGCCAGGCTGATCTCAGACCTGCTGGCTTCTCCGAGTCTGAGTATGAACCTCAGGTGAAGGAATTACAGAGATCTTTTCTAATGCGCCCTGGGTGTCCTAGATTCAGTAACAAAGCAACTTCAACAACCAAGCTTGGTAAGGCTCACAAAGGAGAACAGCAAACCCCAGCTACACTTTCCAGTCATGTAGTAAGCTATATCTCCCTCTTATATCCTGGGTAGTCCTGCTTAGAGCCTACACATTCCCCCCCCCCCCCCCATTCATCAAATCGCGGGTAGCTAGAGTACTAATGAGTCCCTCAGCATGACTTTAACATGTAACATGGATCTTAGTCAGTGTGTATTTGCTGGCTGGGGCTTTGGAGTTGATCATGTATTGAAGCACTCGTTGCTCGGGTCCTTAACTCAAATTATTTTTTGTATTTCTTAATTTAAATCATTGCTCGGGGGTGGGGGTGGGGGAAGAGGAAAATCCCAGCTCTCTCTCACCACAACAGCCAGGGCAGGATGTGGAAGATGCAGGTGTCAGGGCAGGGGAATTGGGTGAGGGGGGATATAGGGCAGGGGATTGGGCTTAGGGGGCTTAGGGTAGGGAGTGTGGCCACCAAGCAGCTCCCCAGGCCTGAGGTGGGGGCCATGCTGCCTGGATGGCGGCTCCCCATGCTGGCCAGGGCTGTGCTGCCTGGCAGCCTGAGCTCTGAGGCGTCAGCTTGGGTGCACTGAGGCTGCACAGGGGCTGTGGGTGCTCGCTCGGGCTCACCAGGGTACGGGCCTCGCTTTCCCACCCAATGTTGTCTGGCGTTGGGGCTGAGGCGAGGTTGGGGAAGTGGTTTGGGCTCCAGCTCTTATTGATGGAGGCCAAAACAGTAGGAGCGAGCCAACCATACCCAATACCAGCACAGGAACCTTACTTCCCCCTGCCTCCTGCTGCCCTGATACGATTATAGCTGTCCCAGTCCTCATCTTTGACCCCTTGCTGCCCCCTGTGGTCATTATACCATATAACTGTCCCTGCCAGCAGCCCCATCCCTTTCCATGTTATGAAAAACAATCACATTCCAGAAACATCCCATTGCCCTGGTCCAGCCAAACCCTGACCTTGCTTTAAGTTAGGATAAGAGGAAGCTGCCTACCGAATATGGTGGCCCTAGCTCTTACTGTTTAGGAGAGGTTCTTGAACAAACAGACTGACAGGTTCACTTGCTCATGGACAGACAAACTCTCAAATATATAGTAGATGTCTTCAATGCTACCACAAAGTTAAAAAAGAAAACCCTAGTTGGTAGCAAATGAAAAACTCAAAGGCAAGGGCCCAAGATCCAAGAAATTGGAGACCAAGACACCCCCTCCGCACACACATAAAACCCCCAAACCTTCCTGCCTTCAGAGGGTCTCCAGGCCAGCTCCAGTCATCTATTGTTTTAGAAGGCAAGCAGGCTGGCTGTCTCCCTTTCCCTTAGCCAGCACATCAGGGAAGGAGCCATTTAAGTTCAGAAAGCCCTTACTTCAGAGGGTTGAGTGAGAGTAACCAAACAGTAACCAAACACAATCAGAAAACAAAGTCTCTCAGGCTTAGATCTGGTGACGAAGGAAAGGAGTAAATGGCATCACCAGCACCACTTCTGGTTCCTGCCCTCTCTCACTCAACTTCCTTTCCATATTTATATATAGCCCTAGGGCAGGGCAGGGTGCTTCTTGATTGCACCCGGCTGTTTAGGTTGTAAACTCCACACTGTCTCTTGAAAGGGTAGGTGCAGAGTAGGGATAGTCCCACTGAGAAGAGTTTTACCCCTATGTCATAGAATCCTAGAACTGGAAGGGACCTCAAGAGGTCATCAAGTCCTCACAGCAGGACCAAGCTCCATCTAGATCATCCCTGACAGGTGTCTGTCCAACCTGCTCTTAAATATCTCCAGATAGGGGCGGATATACGGCAGGGCGAACGGGGCGGCCACCCCGGGCCCCGCGCTTCAGAAAGCCCCGTGCATGCGCCATGGCGTCACTGCGCATGCGCCGTGGCAAAGGGGGGGCCCCACGGAAGTATGCTGCCCGGGGCCCCGCAAAACCAACATCTGCCCCTGTCTCCAGACATGGAGATTCCACAACCTCCTTGAGCATTTCGTTACTGAACACAAGTCCCATTTTTCAGGCTAAGAAACCTCTGGGCTCATGCTGTGACAGTCTTATGCTGCACTGAGTTTCAGAACTAGTTTCTGGCTGACTTGGTGGTCCCTTTTAGCCTTAATTGCTATGACCGTGAAAAAAGACTTTTCCTTCCTCAGAAAGGGGAGACGACTCAGACCTCATCTCCTTTCATGCTATTGTGAATTTGTGTTAACATGCCTAGGTAAATCTAGCTGGATATTAAAAGTGATTGATTCCTCACATGCCTGAACTAGTGATGAAAAGTCCTGTGGCACCTTAGACTAACAGATTTATTGGAGCATAAGCTTTTGTGGGCAAAGACCCACTTCGTCAGATGCTCCCATAAATCTGTTAGTCTATAAGGTGCCACAGGACTTTTTGTCACTTTTGCAGATTCAGACGAACACAGCTACCCCTCTGATACTTGATACCTAAACTAGGAATTCAGCATAAATGTTTAATATTTAAATCAGGCTCTTGTTTTGCACAAAACCCACATTTTCCTCACTTCCCTGAAACTGGTAAGAGTTTCAACACTTTACATGACAGAAGGTACAAGCCAGAAAGTGCTGAGAATCTGAAATGTGTCAAATGGATTTTTTTCTTGACAAAAAAGAAAAACCACTTAGCAGTAACCAGGATTTTTTTTAAACACAGATGGGACTTTACTAAAGATCCCTAATAAGACCTATAATTTGAGTACCATTAGTCTGTCCTCCCAGCTCAACTTTGAAGAATGGGAAGCTGCCTTTCAGAACGTATCTCCAGCAGAATCAACCACCCAAGGTAAGAGGAAGACATTGACTGCATGTGTGTTTGGGAGGGGGCTGTTTTCCAGAAGGGTGAAAAACCCGCTGTGCAATTGCTGATTTTGCAAGGCAGTGCTATAAGAAATACTCATGGCCTTGCCTTGGTTGCACTATTTAACCACTTGGGCTGTGTCCAGACTCAGGGGTTTTTTCGGAAAAAGTAGCCTTTTTCCGAAAAAACTTCACCTGTGTCTAGACTGCAGCCGCGTTCTTTCGAAATTAAATCGAAAGAACGCAGCTTTTCTTTCGACGGCGGTAAACTTCATTTCACGAGGAAGAACGCTCTTTCGAAAGTGCTCTTTCGAAAGAAGGCGTTCTTGAATGTAAATAGGGCTTCTTCGAAAGAGAGCATCCAAACTCACTGGGTGCTTTCTTTCGAAAAAGTGGCTTGCTTTTTCGAAAGTTCAGCGTGCAGTCTAGACGCTCTCTTTCGAAAGAGGCTTGCAGTCTAGACATAGCCTTAGTGGCATGGCATGAGCTGCATGCTATATGTTCCACAGCACAACCACTCTGACCACCAGTCGGAGGGTTTTGCTGATTGAAGTTGTAGCCAACAGACATTTTGAACAAGACACAATTCCCTTTTGAAGCTACTTATTGTAGGCTGGGTCTCTTTTTCATTCAATATAGTAAACCAGCTTTTCTGGGGAGTTTTGTAAATGGTACCTTAAGTGGAACCCAAGGAGCTGTGGCTGTTAATAGAGATTTGTTGCCAGAAAAAATAAGTTGGAGAGAACAAATATGTTTTTTCCAATTCTCTGGTTGATACTTAGATCAATGCTCTTTCTGCTTTTAGCCTATTTCCCCCCAGCAGCTGGCCAGCTCCTACCCAGTAAAAGTCTCACTGGTCTCTCTAAATGGAAAAGTTTCACAGAAGGAGTAGGTCCAGATGAACATCGAATGGGATCCAGAGAGAGTAAACTCCCATGGTACATTGATGTAATCCGTGAGAAGGTGAGAAAACGTTACTATAATACTTCCAAAAGAAGAGACCAAGCACACAGTTCATTGCACAGTGATCCAGCTATAACATTAAGGGCATGATGTAAATTAAGTGAATAATTTAATTGTACTTGGATGAATGAATTCATCAAAGGATCTCAAAGTTTTTTTCAAAACAATGTGAACTACAGGAAAGAAGGGGAAGCAGCTAGAGGGGAAGGGCAGTAAGTCCACATCAAAGCAAGCAAGAAAAGCTAGGTGTCCTGGCTCTAGACTAGATTAGGGACGTTAAGGAGCGGTTATTTGGCTCATCGTGCGGTCGTTACACTTTGTATCGACTACATCCTTAGTAGATAAAGGGAGCCGCTCTGCAGAGCCGCAGTGAGACCCACCCACACTGCAGCTCTGCATTTAAAATGTAGTAAGAGCCGGGCGATCCCGGACCAGTGTGATCCAGGACTGCTCGGTCCTGGCTCACACCGGGTCAGCAGCCCCTGTTCGCAGCGGCCGGGGCTGGCTGAGGACAGGAGCTGCTGCCGAGCAGCCTCTGCCTGCGGCCAGCCTGGGCTGATGTGGACAGGGGCTGCCCAGCTCCCCACTGGGACCCCCACAAACAGGGGCTGCTGCCAAGCAGCCTCTGCCTGCAACAAGCCTCGGCCTGCCCCCACTGATAGAGGCAGTGTGGGGTGGGGCAGCGGCAGCATGGAGACAGTGCTGGCGGGAACCGGCTTTTAAGATGGCTCCTCGCAGCACCGGCTCCTGTTCCCCCCCCTCCCACTTGCTGCCGCTCATATAGAGGCAGCAGGGGAGGGGAAGCGAGTAGTTGAGTACTCGACTAGCCGATAAGCTTAGCCTCATCAGGTAGTCAAGTACTCAGCTACTCGCTTACATCCCTAGACTAGATGCCATTACATTCCCTACAAATGGGCAGGTATTGAACTACAGTATTTCTTCCACTTGTATGCCACTCCTCCATCTTTTTCCTGCCCGCCAATATCCCATCAAACTTCAGATGCATCGTCTGAGCGGCCACTTTGCCTCTTCCTGTTCCCAGGAGCGATGCTTGCTGATGATGGGAGAGGAGATTAATCGTCTTTCCAGATGTGAGGCAGAATGTGTGAAGAAGGATGATGTGATCTCTGTCCTCAGGGAGGAGATAGAGACTCTCAAGAAGCATCTGAACATGCTCGGGAGGGACAGTGTCATCCCAGAGGAGGTGACTTGTGCTCATTTTCCCTGTAGATTTCACAGCGAGAGACAAAATATGAGCAGTGGTCACCGCTAGTGGAAAAGCTGCTGCCGACCCTGGTGGTCCCTTCTGTCTCTATGATCTAAGCAGAAAGGAGATTTCCTCCAACAGGCGCACACACCAGCCAAGCAACAAACCCAGCAGACTGAGGAAGTGATGCTCCAATAAAAGCTATTTAAGGCCCCCCTTGGGCTCGGAGTTCACAAGTAACACAGCGAGAGGGAAGAGCATTCTGGGTAATTATGTTCAGACGACACTCTCCACCAGCAACCTCGCTTCGAAGACGATGCTCATCGGAGAGCCACTGACTGTGCTGGTTGGAGTCAGAGAGGGCTCGGTGGTGCCTCATTTTCCAAACACAGTGTTCGCTTCCCCAGAAACATCGTGGAGGTCTGACACTAAGGGTATGTCTACACTGGCACCCACTTTCGAGAGAGGGATGCAAATGAAGATATTCAAAATTGCAAATGAAGCCGGGATTTAAATATCTCATGCTTCATTTGCATATTTGCATTATGGCGCTATTCCGAAATAGCACTACAGGCAGTCCCCGGGTTACGTACAAGATAGGGACTGTAGGTTTGTTCTTAAGTTGAATTTGTATGTAAGTCAGAACTGGTACATATTGTAGGGGAAACTCTAGCCAAACATTTCTCCAGAGCTCAGTTTTATTCTCCCACACCTCACTTCCCTCAGTCCTTTATTCTCAAGCTGAGGTGTCTGCTGAGAAAAGCCGCTCCGCGTTTCCCTGGTCTGCTGGGGGGAAGCAGCTAGTGCAGGGTTGCCTCACCCCGTTTGTAAGTAGGGATCCGATGTAAGTCGGATCCATGTAACCCGGGGACTGCCTGTATTTCGAAATAACAGACACTGTTAAGACGCAGTTATTTCGAGAGAAAACCCTTCTCTCTAAATAACTGATAAACCTCATTGTATGAGGAATAAGGGTTATTTCAAGAGAAGGGTTTTCTCTCAAAATAACTGCGTCTTAACAGCGTTTGTAATTTCGAAATAGCGCTATTTAGAAATGGTGCCATAATGCGAATATGCAAATGAAACATGGGATATTTAAATCCTGGCTTCATTTGCAATTTTGAATGTCTTCATTTGCATCCCTCTTTCGGAAGAGGGTGCCAGTGTAGACATACCCTAAGAATCCCTGACAAAGTGAGGTGTATTTGTGGTTAGTGCACTAAGCTCTTCCCTTTACATGGTGCAAGCGAGGGCTGTGAAAAGCAACTTCTACGTTTCACTTCCTAGGTAGTTTCCCTCACACTAAATTTTCCCTTGCAGAAAGACGCAGCCGCAGATCCGGTAGCTGATGACAGCAAGACGAAGATGTCCAGTGTAAGCAGCGCAGTGCAGGATGGCCTAGGACCAAGTGGCACTAAAGAAGATTTGAGAGAGGAGGTGGCATGCTTAAAATTAAAACTGATCTACTCTGATAAAATACTGGATTCCAGGATTGCCAGCCTGTCCAAGTCCCTGATGAAAGACCAGGAGGAACTACAGCAACTGGAAAAGGAGGTGAAAGAGGATCTGCATTAGCCAGATATGGCAAAATAAATTGACAATAGAATGAGGAGTCTATATAAGTCTTTGCTTTTCACATTACTACTAAGTGTGGCTGCTAGTGACTGCATCCTCTAGATTTCTCTCCCCTGTCACCTTTGGGTCGTTGATTTGTAGACATGGGAATGTGTGTACAGAAATCTAAAGCATTTAGAAACCTAATTATAAAGAATAATTAAGATTAACATCTCCAAACCAATTTCTGCTTTTGGTTAAGTCCGTGTACATGAAGGCACACCACATTTATAAGTAGAACCGAAAGAAAAGTTTGTCCCTACTTTTCAGAGTGTGTGTGTTTTAGGAGTAGAGTTTTAAGATCTACAACAAGATTAATAGAACTTATTCCTCCTTCCTGGGTGCACTGTTGTAAAGATACTAGGGAAATTGTCTAACCACAGAAACTAGAGATCAGTGTGGACAGAACTTAAAATACATTAATCCTGCTACTTGTGCAGAGGGGGCCTAGAAAGAAACATTTAGACTAGAACATCCAACCTCACAGACACAAACAGGAGCTCCAACATAGCACGTTTCAGAAGCTCATGGGTAAAAGAGCCAAATATTCAGAATCCTCTTCTCTTGCAGTAACCTGGAGACATGGCCTAGCTATGGGTCAAGTTCACTGTCAGTGGATTTGGTGTCTTTGCATTTGGACCAAATTAGGCAGGAGGCCCACTAATGAACTTCCAGCTCTGGGCTTATGAGCTGTGCCTACAGGCGCATGATGCCCATAATTGTATGTTTTTAAGTATCTAGACATTGTAAGATCCCCAGAGGCTCTGGCACTGGACACAACAGACACAGATGCAACTCCAGAGCTAGACTCCTGCCCCCCCAAACTTTCTGCTCCAGAAAAGGAGCTTTATATGACCTATCTCTGCATAAGGCTGCATTTTGCTTTACCGTTCCAAATTCTTTCTGTCCTTTTGTCCTGGCAGTATTCAGAAATGCAGCAAAAGGGCTTAAGACAAGAAGACATGGAAAAAGAGCTTCTCAGTGGTACCGAGATTGAGGAGGCTTCTGAAGAGGAGGAGAATGAGGCAGAGGCAGAAGAGAAAGCATCCCTGGTCAAGCTCAGAGAATTCCAGCAAATGAACCAAGAGCTCTGTCAAGAACTGGAGAAAGCAAAAACTGACTATGACATGGCCACAGGTACCAGGACTGACATAAGGGCTAGAGAGCACAGACTATCTGGCATTTTAGTGGCGAGATCCCAGACTTTGCCCCTGCCTTGTGAGCAGTTTGTGTAGTGGTTCTGGGGAGCAAGACAAAGCGTTCTTGTGCCGCAGTTTCCTCTGTCTGGGAAGGATCTACATTAGCTCTTCACTGCACCTTCTGTTCCCTCTGAAGTTTTAAAAGTAGCTTCCCGACACCAGCAGCTACTTTAGAATTATTTTCCCTTGCAGTTGGCCTAGTAAAGATGCCCCTTATAAGAGAGGGCAGATTCTGCTTAACAGTGCTTGGTAAAGTTTGGACTGCTAAGCAATGTGGGTGCTAATCAAGAATGGCTTTTGAAATTAATAGGTAGCAGGTTTAAAACAAACAAAAGGAAGTTTTTCTTCACGCAGCGCACAGTCAACCTGTGGAACTCCTTGCCAGAGGATATTGTGAAGGCCAGGACTTTAACAGGGTTCCAAAAAGAGCTAGATAAATTCATGGAGGTTAGGTCTATCAATGCTTATTAGCCAGGATGGGTAAAGAATGGTGTCCCTAGCCTCTGTTTGTCAGAGGCTGGAAATGGATGACAGGAGAGGGATCACTTGATGATTACTTGTTCTGTTCATGCCCTCTGGAGCATCTGGCATTGGCCACTGTTGGTAGACAGGCTGCTGGGCTTGATGGACCTTTGGTCTGATGCAGTTCTGTTCTTACGAACAAGGAGTGCCCCAGTATAGCTAGCAGCACCATAGCTAAACATCCAGCTTCTGTCACTAGCCTGGAGGGAGCTTCTGCATATCAGATCATTTCTAAGCATTTTGACTCTTGCACAAGCGGGATTTGTCTGGTACAGGCAGTCCCCGGGTTACGTACAAGATAGGGACTGTAGGTTTGTTCTTAAGTTGAATTTGTACGTAAGTCGGAACTGGCGTCCAGATTCAGCCGCTGCTGAAACTGA